>NC_051184.2:139630271-139930271 GCF_013339695.2 Rhipicephalus sanguineus
TGTTTTTACACACGATGCGGATGTCCAAGTGGCGGAGAGAGAACCTCGCGCTGAAACCAAGCCTTTTCACCTCTCATAAATCTACGGGTAGTTGTCATTGGCGTGGGCCTTCCATCGCTTCGGGGTCTTCTCGCAGCCCGTTGCCTTTCCCATTTCCTAGTATTCTTTCGTCGTACGTACTCGGGGTCTTCGGCTCGCCGCCGTCACTTTCCAGCCATTTTTTGGGCTAACTGTTGCCTTCTTCAATTTATTGGATTATTGGTGAGGAGTGGGATTTAGCAAATTTCTTTGGCACATACCCTCTTATGAGGCTGATAGTTTTCTGATTGACCGCACAGTGGCACAACCGTTTGATGACGATAGTTTTCTTCTTAATTTTAGTGGACCAGTGTGAGTAGTGGGATTTACCCACTTTCCTTGGTACATACCCGCTTATGATGGTGACAGTTTTTCTGATAGGCCCTGGAAAATACCCGTTTCTGATAGGCTGCGCAAAATACGGCTAGCCTTATTAGCTTCGCTGTTAAAGAAACTGTGCGACAGCCTTGACCTCTGGCAGCAGTGGCATTGCACGAGCCACAACTAAACAGATTTCCCTGTTCATACAGTTATCCTGACCACCCATTCTTCGCCCTGTCTGCCTCATCGGTGACTATTTTCGTAGTGTTGCACCGTCGCACTGCCTTGGAAGGTGCTGGATCATCCACACATGGTGAAACTGCGACTGCGCGTCCACATCGTGGCCAGCTGCTGACGTTCGACGATTTCGCCGCTGGAGATCACTGCCCTGAGAGCGAGCCCTATAAATTATCCGGCACCAACGCCTGTCTTCACTGGCAGCAGTGGCATTGCACGAGCCGGAACTAAAACAGATTTCCCTGTTCATACAGGTATTCTTTCAAACTCCTTTCTGTATTACTTTCTCTTCCTTACCACTGCCGCTGCTGCCAACAGCCGCGGTCTGCTTTGTTTTTTCTCCCTGCTTTTTTTTCCTGCAATTGCTTTTGTGATCAAGAGTATTCGCCTTGCCCACTAATGCTGAACTCTCAAAGATCATTGAAGAACTTGAGGCCAAAATTACCAGCTCGACTAAAGACACTTCCGAGAAGGCCTTCGGCAGGTTCTTGCTCAAAATGAAAGAATCGGGCATTGATATTGTAGAATTAGAAAAGAAGTCGAATCTCTACAATCGAGTGCTCAACACTTGAACAAACTTTCAGAGGACCTACGTGATAAAATTCCACATTATTAAATGAAAACAAGCAGTTAAAAACCGAGAATCACTCTCTCAGCCGCAAGGTTGAGGAACGTGAACTATACTCACGCCTCAACAATGTTGAGATCAAGGGTGTTCCCTGCTCCCGAGGGGAACATTGCAGTAAAATCATGGAATTGTTGGAAAAAAGTTGGCTGTCCCATATCGCCTAGTGATCTCGACATTGTTCATCGCGTGCCTACACAGTCTAATGATAAAAAACACAATTGCACAATTCTGCTCTCGAACTAACAAATCCGACTTCATTAGTAAACTTAAGGTTAACAGCGCGAAAATAAGACACGGCGGACAGGAAAAGGACGAGACAAGCGCTGACTTCCAACTGAATTTTTATGACACGAATGCTCTTATATACCCGGGTTAACAGAAAACAATCGGTAACAGAAGGAGAAAACATAAGCAAAGATATGAAAACTATACATCGACTATCACTGAGCCTGCTACGTCAACTCGCGCATCCCAAAAAACAGAGCTCCCTGTCTGACAATGCAATTGATGGCTTGCTTACGCGCGTGCCCCTTTCACGGGCCATCTGAGCTGCCTCAGAGATTATACGCTCATGCTTCTTTAATTTATCTACGACTGTGGTCCTTTCAAACTGCGGAGTGCACCCACACGTGCTCACGTGAAGCGCCAGGAAGCCATCTTTGCCATTACGAACGTTATTGGCGTGTTCCCGTAAGCGCTCGTTCAGACATCTGCCCGTCTGGCCCACGTAGCACGCGCCGCAGGACAATGGGATCCTGTACACACACGTTGCGCGCAGTCGACAAACTGCGTCCTGTGCTTGACCACGCACTGTTTACCGCGCCTCTTCACGGGGCAGGTCCTATTAGCCACCTGGGCCAATTTGTCTGGAGCACTGAAAACAACTTTCACGTTGAGGCGTTGTCCTATTTTCTTTAGGCGATGTTGAACGCCTCAACGTGAAAGTTGTTTTCAGTGCTCCAGACAAATTGGCCCAGTTGCTAATAGGACCTGCCCCGTGAAGAGGCGCGGTAAACAGTGCGTGGTCAAGCACAGGACGCAGTTTGTCGACTGCGCGCAACGTGTGGTGTACAGGATCCCATTGTCCTGCGGCGCGTGCTACGTGGGCCAGACGGGCAGATGTCTGAACGAGCGCTTACGGGAACACGCCAATAACGTTCGTAATGGCAAGATGGCTTCCTGGCGCTTCACGTGAGCACGTGGGTGCACTCCGCAGTTTGAAAGGACCACAGTCGTGGATAAGATTAAAGAAGAGCATGAGCGTATAATCTCTGAGGCAGCTCAGATGGCCCGTGAAAGGGGCACGTGCGTAAGCAAGCCATCAATTGCATTGTCAGACAGGGAGCTCTGTTTTTTGGGATGCGCGAGTTGACGTAGCAGGCTCAGTGATAGTTGATGTATAGTTATTTCATATCTTTGCTTATGTTTTCACCTTCTGTTACCGATTGTTTTCTGTTAACCCGGGTATATAAGAGCATTCGTGTCAATAAAAATTCAGTTGGAAGTCAGCGCTTGTCTCGTCCTTTTCCTGTCCGCCGTGTCTTATTTTCGCGCTGTTAACCTTAAATATTCACAACCAACTAGCCCAGTCAGCCACTTCATTAGTAAAGCACGTGAGGAGAAGCTCTGCGTTAGTGATCTTGGTTTTTGTAGCATTTCTAACACATCCATTTTTGTCAATGATCACCTGACCCCAAGCAACAAGGCCCTCTTTTCCAAAGCCCTTAAAAGAAAGAAAAGAACTGGATGTTTCTCTGGACGGACAACTGTCAAATCAAAGCTAGAAAGACTACCAATAGCATAGTTTTTCGCATTCGTAATGACTCTGATTTGACCAAAATAGACTACGCGTAGTACCTTCTGTTCATTGCTTCCCTTTTTTCACATCAAGATGGATGCTCTTTTGGAACCAGGCCATGTCAATTTGTTCATAAGTGGATATAATTCCATCATTCATTGTAATGCTAGAAGCCTGCGTAAACACTTCGATGACATATTATCTTGTTTCCTCGTATAGTAGCCCATTTTCAATTATTGCCATATAGGAAACTTGGTTATCAGATGATGACAAAAAGCTCTATTGCTTCCCAAATTACAACTCTGAATACTGTAATAGATCAAATAGCAGTCATGGTAGTGCGGTCATTTATATATCTCCCGATCTTTCCTACAGGAGGCGACTTGATTTACACTTTCCTGTAATCCACTGCGAATCAGTTTGGATTAAATATCCAATTGCTCTTCTTCTAGTGATCAAAGAGATTTCATATTTGACTGCATTTACCAATCTCTCTCATCTTCACTCCTAGATTTTTTCTCTAACCTTGAACAAGTCCTATATACCATTTCACTTGAGAACAAAACTGTCATTTTAATGGGTGACATTAACATCCACTTACTCAATGACACTTCACCTATTGTTGTTAATTACACCAGTCTACTGTAAAGCTACGGATATGAATCCTTAATTATTGTACCTACACGGCAAGTTCCCAATGGTGCTGGGACGCTGATTGATCATGCTTTTTCCAACTCGTTCTCTTCACCACAGGTGAAAGTTAGCGACATTGACATTACTGATCATTATCCACTGGTTTTACGCTTCAATTACAACTCTCGTCCTTGTCCGCTTCGACAATCTGAATATGTTCTGGATAAAGAAAGCTTCACAAATGGCATAGCTAATTTAGACTGGTCTGAGATTAAATCTTATAGTGATCCTCAGAAGGCATTTTGTAATTTTTTTCTTTGATCATAGCACATATTCAAAAATTTACTTCTAAAAAGAAATGTAAAAAAATCTTAGCGTTCTCTCATAATCCATGGATGTCTCAAAAGTTATTAGAAGCTTTACGAAAGCGCAATACCCTGTACAAAAAAACAAAATCCAGACGTTTAATAATAAGTTAATTGCCCGTTACAAAAGCTACGTAACACTGTCAACCGCCAGTTAAAAGTGGCAAAACATTTTTTCTCGAACAAAAATATCGCAAGCAGGTAACAATGCTAACTAAAATGGGACATTGTGAACTCCTTTCTAAACAGGAATTCTCGACACCAGATATCCAAAATTGTGCTCGACAACGTTGAATATAGCTTGCCTAACCTGATAGCTGATGCTTACGGTTCCTACTTTTTTAGCATTGACTCCCCCTCTCCCTCACAATCACGCAACTCAGTCGTCTCCCTCACTTATTTTACCTCTTTCCCACAATCCTGCAGGAATACATGTCATACAGCAGGTCAGATCCCCTGGAGCAGGAATTGATGATGTCCTGCCTGCTAATATCAAATAATTTCGCATTTAATTTCCGATATTTTGTACTTTATTACTAACCTGATATTCATGACTGGGGTGTTTCCTAATGAGCTTAAACGCGGTAAAGTTATCCCAGTTCTTAAAAAAGGTGACAGCACATTGGTACATAATTACCGACCCATTTGCATTTTGTCCTTTTTTGTTAAGTTCTCGAGAAGTAAATTGGAGATCGCCTTTCAATGTACCTTGCTAAATTTAATATTCTGTCTGCTCGTAAATACGGCTTTCGCAATGGTTTTTCTACTGATCTGGCACTCATTCATCTAACCGATCAACTATAAAAATCATTGACGAAAGTTTATTTGCAGGATCAGTATTCATCGATCTAACCAAAGCATTTGACTTTAAATTATAGTATTCTCTTTACTAAACTTGAGGCGATTGGTGTATGTGGTCCTACCCTATTGCCACTAAAAAGTTACCTACATAACCGCGTTCAAGTTGTGTCTGCTTCTAATATCTATTCTAGAGAACGAACTACAGCAATGGTATCCCTCCAGGATCGATTGTGGGACCACTCCTGTTTTTAATCTATATTAACGATCGGCCTAACTGTCTGTCCTCCTCAAATTGTATTCTGTACGCTGACGACACAACCGTATTTGCATCTGACAAAAACATTTCTCTTCTGCTTAACAAACTCAGCACTGACCTGGAAAATGTTTCAAGTTGGTGCAGTACTAACTCGTTAACTATTAACGCAACAAAGGCTAAATTTGTTCTATTCTCGTCACATGAAAAATATTCAGCATCCTTTCCTTCTTTACCTTTTGGCTCGCACTCCATTTCTCCCAGTCCTTGCTCATCTTGGAATTTCTCTTGACTCGAACTTGAAGTACACAGATCATATTTCTCACATCAAAAAGAACATAGGGTACGGCATTCGCGCTCTACTTAAAACTCGTCCCTACTTTACACGTGCCACAATACTGTCACTGTATTACTCATTCGTTCACTCTCATATTAATTACGGCATATTGTGCTGGGTAACAATTTTAGCACTCATTTGGCATCCCTTCAAGTCCTACAGAACCAATTCATAAGAATCATTACAAACAGCTCACCCTTTTCTAACCGTAAATGCATACTACATGACAAGAACATCCTAACCATTTCAGAGCTCCTCAAATATAACTTAGGATTCGTATTCTATAAATACATAACCAAGGCACTACCTCCAATCTGCTTCTCATCTTCTGATCTGATTGCTCATAGTAATAATAGATTCGCCCATAACAACAACGTTCTTTTGCCCAAAGTACGGACTAATTATGGTAAAATGACTGCTGAATTTTCATCGATATCACTATGGAATTCATTACCAGCTTCTATAAAAAAAATCAGTACACATACACCAATTTATGTCAGAACTAAAATAACCACTTATGCGTAATTACTAATACTGTTCTCTTTTTATAGGGAACCCAAGATCAAGTTTGCGGCGCGAGGGCAGCGCCGCGCCAGATGCGCTGCTGCTCTGTCGGAAAGCTCTGAACCTTAGGCGCGGCCGACTCAGCCCCTTTCACGGTAGCGGTAGCGCACGTGCGCACGCGTTCTTCTCTCGGTGCGGGTAACTGGGGGGCCGTCAGCTGGGTACGTTGAACCGAGAGGCCTGCTGTGCGAAGATTCGCATTTCCGCGATTTCAGAAGCGACCCCGCGGAAGCGCAAGCGAGGTCCGAAGTATTACGGTTTAGTGGCGAGCCACAACAGTGCAGACAACACCAAGGCACACGATTCACGTGTTAAACTGTACCGGTTCCCGCAAGTGCACCGCGAGAGCTCTGCACGTGCACAGAAGCGAGCAGCAACGCGGTGGAGAGAAGGGAAAACGCATGCTGCTTACACCCCAGTTTCTCTTTTTCTGCCAGAAATGGCTGCCTGTCAAGAGCAGCAGAGCCGCTAAGCGTTGCTTGGGAAGCCTATAGCTCATTTGGTTTCAATTTGCATATTCTGTGTATAAAAGTTTCAATTTGTATGTTTTATTGAGTTCTACTGCAAACTTACAACTATTCAATCTTCATTTTCTTCATTGTGTGTATTTGTTTTAAATGCGAAGCATTTCTTAGCGAACCTCAGGCACTTTTGGCGTTTCTATCTACGTATCTATCTATCTATCTATCTATCTATCTATCTATCTATCTATCTAGCCGCCTACGTCTGGGCGCTCTCCTGGTCGTCTCCAAACTTGTAATACCGAAATTGGCACAGCAGGGGATCAGTGTATGACGAACACGATTCACTGGTCATGACATGAATAACGCATAATACCTGTCGCGTACGTCATGAAACCACTTTCTCTCAGTAACGTGTGGCACATACCCGCATACAGAGTTCATGTTATGCGGTATGTGCCACAGGTGATACAAAGTCTCAACCAACACAGCAACCGCGAAACACACACTGACACGCAAGGAAAATGATAATATTAATTGTTGGGGTTTTCTGTCCCAAAACTCCGTTGATGATTATGCCGAGAGACGCCGTAGCGAGGAGCTCCGGAAATTTTGACCCTCTGATTTCTTTAACATGCACCGAGGTCGCGCAGTACACGGTCATCTAGCATTTGCCTCCATCGAAATGCGACCGCCACGACCGGGATCGAACCCGCGGCCTTCGGGTTAGCAGCCGAGCCACCGTAACCGCTACACACTTAGGCAGAGGCAAGGATAGTGAGGAAGCTGAAGACAGAAGACCCCTGAAAGACGCTCAACTAACGTGGTGCGCAATGTGAACCACGTCGTATTGGCCTCGAGGAGTTACGGAGTCGCCCTCTATCGGACGCGCCTCGATTGCGTGCTAGGCAGGATACCGCCGGCGCGCTCCCCCATAGGTTTTGCTGTCGGCGCTCTACAAAAAACCCTCGCGGAAGCCCCTCGGGGATTTCTGTAGGTACTTTCGAAATGAACTGTGTTCTTTACTGTCAAAATAATCATTTTCGACGAACTGAAAGCACAATATAGTCTACAGTCGCTGTCTCTTTGCAGAAAACCGAGCACCCGCTTCATGCTGTCACCGCGTTGGCGACCCCTGAACCGACTTCTTGCGTGAAAGGTAGTCGCTACCTGAGTGCAAACTATGGGAAATATCTCGTTAGAGTAGACTGCCTGTATAACCAAACGGAGCATAACAGGAAAGAAGCCTCAGCCAGCGATCGCACGGGTTCGCGACGACTGACGGTGGCTCTGCATGTATGAGCGTCTGCATGTATGTTCGTACTGATGGTTTCGCTTTTGCTACGAGCGCGTTTTGGCACCGCGCTGTGAACGTTAGGCCGCAAAAAATGAGAATTTATGTAGCTTATGAAGCAATGCATGCCTCATCAAACGGGGAAGGTTGCCCGTCGGCGACCGTCAACACGAGTGATGCAAAAAATAATCGTCACGTGAATGGTGTCACCAAATGACGTCGTCATGACGTCACAGATTGCTAAAATATGTAGCGTCATTATGACGTCACATAATGTGACGTCACATGATGACGTATTCAAACGTCATGGTCGCTTTGCATTGCCTCCGCGATCGGTTCACGGAGGCCGTGCAAAACCGCGTTAGGTGCAGAAACGCTTTTTGGATGGGGGGCGCGGGAGAATCACGTACATCGATTGACAAGAAGATGGCTTCGCATTCTAGTCCTCTTAACGAATGCATAAGGGACCCTGTGCGTTTTTTAATTCAACGTATTTTAAACATGACTTGAGCATCCTGCAGCGATTTTGTGGACGCTGAGCACGGGCCGGACGATCAAGAGGTCGCTTTGGAGGGTTCTGAGATGCATCGCACGTGGTTAAAAGGTAGCGCTTTTACCCATCCTGTGGCAGATAAGCATCATGTGCCGGGCGGAAGCGCGCGCTGTCTGCTACTCACCGAAACATCGCAGGCCCGACGCAGTAGTAACAAAGTCTTCGTCGCGGAATTGCTTCTTGCACACAAGACTCGTAGCGGATGGCTACTTGCCGGTACTTAGCTTACAACCCATGCTTCACGCTGTTTCTTGTCCCGCGGTTACCAGTGCAGGCTGACACTGGGCACCCTTTGCGTAAGCGCGGCACCTGCGGCTCCGAGCGGTACAGCCCATGTTAGTCGCCTTCGGGGCAGCCACTCTATTACAATGGTTTCAATTGAGTAGAAAATGAGAGAAAACTTCCGAATTTGAACAGACCGCAGCGCATGTGGGACTTGAAACTCGTTTTCAAAGCACGCGGCAGTGCGCCACAAGCAGCCGACGCGGCCGCTGAGACGACGTGATCCTGCCAAGCACGTCACGCCGACGGTGGCGCCGGCGTTTCCAGTGGTGGGCCTCGAGGCCAATACACAAAAAACCGGGGTCAATGCTTCCTACAATAAATCTGCCGAGAGAACCAGGCCTCTCACCTTACCGGTGACTTCAACATCGATTTATCAAGACCCAACAACGCCTGGTCTTTATACTGCGTGAAAGAAGCTTGAATATGGACAGTGCATCCAGAAACCTCACTGCCACGTCCAGGACAGGAGTCATCATGGATAATTTCATCATAAGAGGCATCCAGGATTTCCACCAGCTGTGCTATACCTCGCACTTCACTACACCTAGACCGCTCGTAACGCATTCACGAACGGATCGATTAACAAGTCCTGTCCAGCTGCTGGTGCTAACTGATCACGGTGATGAGGACCTTGTTCAAGAACTGTCAGAACCCCTTCTACACATACACATGTGTTCGTGAAACGTGCGTGCGTACTCCGTCATGACGGACAAGCAAAGCATGACAACTATAACGCAACTGTAACAACTGCAACTGTGAATGTAACGTACGTGCAGTGCGCCTGCGCGTGCCACTCGGCTGTGGTGTTTATCCAGGGAAACTTCAGTGAATCAAGCTTAGTTGTGAGTAACACCTGTCCTGTGCATGTGTGTTTCTTCTTTGTGCTGTTCGGATTCGCGCTATCCAGTATTGAAGAACATAAGCACTACATGTCAGCTTAACGGGTCTGGTGTTGGTAACACCCATGTTGTTGTTGGCATCGTCACGAAACTGCACACAACTGGTTATATAATGCATATGCGACTCTTCAACATATGAGTGTGCATATACCACTTCCACTATTCTCTAGCGTCATTCCGTAACGTTTTGCTCATTGTAAAAAAATTATGCCACAGTCACCATCCCGCGCATGCTTCGCATAACATCGAGTCCCACGATACGTGGGATCTGCCGAATTTTTTTTTTATTCTGTACATTCGTTTACTGTTCTCTTGCATTAGTGTCTCATCTACTTCACCCTAGGGAACAGTGCTACTGTTGCTACAAACATTGTGTATAACCATAATCTGCTTTTAGCAGGAGGTCCCGATACAGTCTTTGACTTTGGGACCTCCTTATATATACTAAACACATGTAATATTCATTTATATTTATTATTAAAATTCTGATTCTGATTCTGATTTTGATTCTCCGACCAGGTTAAGGCGATCGAGAGGATCAAGAACAATTTTTAAACGACTTTTATAGTGCTAAAACGCACAAGGTTGAGGTACAGCCGTCCAAATCTCTAGCTATCCTGCGCGAGCGCCGCCTTTTTGTGCGTCAGCGCCGTACGACGGAGCCAAGTTGCAAACAGGGCGAGAGTAAGCGCATGCCCATGAAGCACGCTCAGCTGGGCCCATCGTCCGCTTGGCCGTTCCTTCGTGAGAGCGTCGCCCCGCATTAACTCACTTCAGACGGACAGACAGCCCATCTTGCCCGTATCTTATGTTCCGAAGATCAGCAAGCAACCGAGAAAATGAAATCGGCGGATACGCCACACGCCCCCGCGCATGATCCACATTTGTCAGCTTATCTCATGCGCGGGGGCGTGTGACATATCCGTGAGTTAATGCGGGGCGACGTTCTCACGAAGGAACGGCCAAGCAGACGATGGACCCAGCTGAGCGCGCTTCGTGGGCATGCGCTTACTCTCGCCCTGTTGCAACTTGGCTCCGTCGTACGGCGCTGACGCACAAAAAAGTCGGCGCTCGCGCAGGATAGCTAAATATTTGGGCGGATGTACCTTTTCGGACCATTGTCTCCGAATCTGGAACATGGCAGCACTCCGCTGTGCTTTTTCCAGCGTAATTTTAAGGTCTTATCGATCGACGGCCCCTCATCGTGACGGCCCTTCAAGAAGTGCTGTCAGGCGTTCTCGATTGACATTAAAGATCACTTTATTCTCTGCCTCATAACCTAATCCTTGAATTTACTCAGATCGTCGCTCTGCTCTCCTTTTCTCCTTTCTCCCTAATATTCTCGCCGCATCCACAACATTACGTGAACTCGCGCACAGAAAAACGAAAAGAATAAATAGAATAAATAAAAAAGACAAGATACATATGTCGGTGGGCGTGTTTTTGCAAGCTACACTGTAAACACAAATTAGCCAATATGGGCCTTTTTTGCAGCTGGCGTGCCCTTTTACCACCCAATCCCGAAATACTAACTCGCACCGAAAGGGGGAAGAAGGACTTAAACCGTTATTTTTTGTTCCTTATCGTTAAGCATTAGAAGTTGTGGGAGTTGGGAGATGATGTGAGACAGATAGGGGAAACACGCCCATTTGTTCACGAACTAAACAGCGCAAAGAGCCATCTGCCATGGTCAACATGACGATCAGCATAAGCGTCAAGTTCGCAAAAGCTATTTCTGCGCACACATTTGAAATAGCCCGCGTAGTGTCATTGCTCTACTTATTTCTTCGGAGTAACCGCACCGACCGCACGTTAGCGCCGCCACAGAGTTCCGCTACGGTAGTTCCGCAGAGCCTTCCGAACTACATGCATGGCGGAGGAGCACGTCAGATTCGGGACTGTGGAGTGCGCGAAGCGTGCGTCTCGTGCGGTGTCGTTCCGGCGGTTCCGTAGCTTCCTGTAGCCATTTTGACCTGCGGCCGCGCAATTCATGCGAAGCCGTCGGTTAACTTCACTTTTGAAGCCGAGGACCTATGGTAAGTTATTCCGAATGACCTTTGTGCGTTATTTGTTTCTGTGTGCGCGCACTATTGAACTCGCTGCAGAGTCAGCTTCGATCTATGGTCAACCGTTGTGAAGGCATGACCGAAATACTTGTTTTCTCCGTGACAGTACGCGTTTTGTAAACGCGTACTCTTACTGGCCGTGTCCGACAGGAGTTTATAATCGGGAATGTTTAAAATTATACTTATGATCCTGTGAGCGTACGTGCAAAGATTGCACTGTGTGGGCAGTTCGTATATCGATTGCCTAGGCAAATGTGTCAGAATCGCAATTTGAGATCATCACGAATATTACATTGTTTGTGTGAGTTTTATTCGATGCTGTTAGCGCTCGGTGTTTCGTTCGCCCGGCACGCAACACACGGCGAAAGGTTTTTGTATGCAGTTAAAGCGAGCGCAGTTGTGGCAGCCTGCGATTGCTAACACTGCCTGCGGTTCAATAATTTTCGCCTCATTGAAGTTCGCTATCAACAATATCATACTTCTGGCGATGGCAACATTTTTTTTTGTAGCGATGCGATAAGTGGAGGTGATCCGTAGCTGCAATTTGAAAGTTCCATTGTGGGAGCACAGCGACCAAAAGATCAGGGTGTCGGCTGTCGGCCCGTTTTAGTTTCCACTTCGCGTGTCCGTACGGGGATAAAATGAGCGATTATCGGCGCCGGTTTCTTCCATGCAACGCCTGCTTGCTGCATGCAGCCCACTTAGCCGTTATTGTGCTGCCGGCACGGTTAAATATGATCGTGAGCGTCTGTCTGTCTGGGCCCTCGCAACTCCTTGCGCAGGCAGTGTACGATCACGACGCATAGCAAATTGGACCAAATCGGCGACACTTTCAAAATCATCATTTTAAACTCGTGAGGTTATAGTAGCAGCGAAAGCAATGCAATACGCCCGTGCAATTCAATTCTGCATGATCTGTGTTTGTTGCAACTGCAATTCGTAATTTTTGTCGGGTGTTACAGAATGCCATTAATATATTGCCACGCCCACTTCTTCTCTTGTTTTGATGTATTCGGGTTTGACCGGTAGGGACGGTTATCAACGCTCGACGCTGTCCGCGAAGCAGTGTTCGAGAAGCTTCGCGTCTGTAGTAGATGGTTTTGTTAAGATTGCGCCCCGCACGCGAATGTTCCAGCTTTGTCTAGAGATAACGCCGCCACCAGCGATATTGCTGGAAAGTTCGATAGCGCCTGTATAAAATCCGACGCGCTTGACCGCTTGTCAGTTGATCGACGGACGACGCCCTGTTCGCCGCTATCATTGTACAGCGTGTATTGCTGTAGTGCTAGTTCTCATTTTTCGACCACAAGTTCGGCCAAATAAACAGTTTCATCCTGCAAACGCCGACTGCTGTCTTCGTCGACGTCACGACCACGTGACCTCTGGTGCAGGTGCTGCTTCTTCCATGATCCGGACGCCTTCGCGAAGCGCTGACCCAAGCCCAAGCCGCGAGGAGGACAACAGCAAAGAAAACCCGGATCGTCGAACAAGCCGCAGGCAGAATGGACTGCAGCCAGAGCACGGGCTCCTTCCCGAACAAATCAGGCAGCCCCAGGTCCCAACACCCACCGCAGCGACGATGACCGACCCCGTGTAGCCTGCGCCGATCCTACTCCGGCAGCCCAAGGAGCCGACAACCTTCCGCGGGTCGTCATTCGAAGACCCGGACACCTGGCTCGAGACTTTCGAAAGGGTCTCAACATTCAACAACTGGGACTCCGAGGACAAGCTGCGTCACGTTTACCTTTACCTTCAAGACGCAGCAGGGACCTGGTTCGAGAATCGGGAGTCCACTCTTCGAACTTGGGACGCCTTTGGGAGCGCTTTCCTGCAGACGTTTGCAAGCGTCGTCAGAAAAGAAAGGGCCACAGCCTTGCTAGAGACGCGGGTCCAACTCCCAAATGAGAGTGTTGCCATCTTTGGAGAGGAAATGACCCGACTGTTTCGCCACGCTGACCCAACCATGCCTGAGGACAAGAAAGTCAGGTTGCTGATGCGAGGGGTAAAGCAAGAGCTCTTCGCTGGGCTGATGCGGAACCCACCCTCGACAGTCCAAGAATTCATCTCAGAGGCGACCACGATTGAGAAGACCCTGGTAATCCGCAACCGCCAGTATATTCGCCCATCGATTCAAGACAGCCCAGCTGTTCATGTCGTCGGCTCCGACGACCTGCGTGAAACGATCCGAGCGATCGTGCTGGAAGAACTGCGCATGCTTTTACCCTTACCACAGCCTGAAGTTGCCTAGATCGCTGACATCGTCCGAGAGGAAATACAACAATCTCTGGGCACCCCCGAGTCAGCGCAGCCACAGCTGCAAGCAGTGAGCTATGCCGCTGCAGCCTGACGCAACGGCCCCCTCCTCGCCCACGTCAAGACGCCGCGCCACCCCAGCTGTTCCGCCGCCAGGCACCACCGCCGCCGCCACCGACGTCATACCGCCCGCCAGCCGGCCAGCTATACACGCCGAGGAAGACCGACGTTTGGCGCACCCTCGACCACCGCCCACTGTGCTACCATTGCGGGGAAGCTGACCACTTTTACCGCCGCTGCCAGTACCGACAGATGGGACTGCGTGGGTTCGCCGTCGACGCGCCGCGTCCACAGCGAGGGGAAAGACCACGCGACATCGCCGACTACCTCGCGGGAACGTAATGGACGCCGCGACAGCCTTCCCGATCGCCGTCACTTGGCCGCTACGTCTCCCCCGAACGCCGACCATACACTGGCCCAACGCGAGGCCGGTCACCCAGCCCGTATCCGGAAAACTAAGGGCAGCAACCGATGGAGGTGCGGTTGCTGTACGACGAAGTACCGAAGGTCCTCCGCCGCCGACGACAACGCCACAACGAAATCTAAAGAACACGCCGCAAGCCGAACGAAGCCCTGACGTCGAAACTTCACGGCCCGAAGAAGACCTGACGACACAACGTCGAAGCAGCGGGACAAACCGACGTAGCCGTGATCCGACGCCGCGACCAAATCGAAACGGTAGGCGACGAACGAGTGACCTCGACGTTCTCATCGACGGCCACAACGTCACCGCTCTCGTCGATACTGGAGCCGACTATTCTGTCATCAGTGGACCGTTCGCGACGAAGCTGAAGAAAGTCAAGACCGCCTGGGAAGGCCCCGAAAACCGGACAACGGGAGGTCACCTAGTAACGCCGGCAGGAATCTGCACAGCGAGGGTCTCCATCAACAACCGGATTTATCCCGCAAGCTTCGTAGTCCTTGAGCATTGCTCCCGAGATGTCATCCTTGGTATGGACTTCTAAGGCCTTCATGGTGCAGTCATCGACCTCAGATCGAAGTCGATAACACTATCTACAGAACATGGCTGGGCAAAGATACTTTGAAATTGTATCGCGATACGATACAAGATACTCGGGCAAGAAGCATTTGAGATACAGATACAAGATACTCGCGGAATAATTGTATCCGATACGATACTTCCTAATTGTATCTTAAGATACTTCGATACATTTGCAAATTTGCTGTTATATATCTATATAATGAAGCAGCAAAGGCCTATTTAGAATTGTGTTTACTTGAAAATTTCTTAACTGCGACCAGCTTTGTTTAATTTTAACAAAATACCTGTTTGTATCACAAGATACAAACTTTCTTGCTCAAAGCGTATTAGTTTTATTTCTAAACGACTTATTGGGATTTGTTTGGCTGCTTAACATGACAGCTCTTTAAGTGCTGCGCTGTTAGTTGTTTTTTCTTGACACTTCCGTAGTTTATTGGTGTCGCTGCTCTACTTGGCGACCAGCTAGCTGATTACCATATACTTGCAAGTACCTTTGCACGATGGCGCAAATACCGCTGTGCAGTTTTACCTTGTCCGCAAGCGTATTGTTTTCGTAATACCGCATCCACCGACAGGTGTACAGCAGCAACAACGTTGGTAGCGGTATTGTTTGCGACGCATCGTGTAAAGACGATGAGCTACATAGTCGGCGCTCACCATTAATTGAGGACATAAAACTGTAGTGATTTTTCATATTTTACTTATCTGCTGGCGTAAAACGTTCGTTAGCAACATAATCACTAACGTGCGATCTTTTACCATTTGTTCTCCGAGAGAACCTGAGCCGCCAGGAAACATCTCAGACGTATTGTAGCGGCACAAAACGCCGCAGGTTATCACTGCTATTCACACTATTGTCACTTCTAGCTCTGCTTACCTACGGATTTGTAACAATAAGAATACTTTAAAGTGACCTAAAAACGGAAAACGAATATATTTAACTCAAATAGCAAGGTGGTTCCGTATTAAACAATCAAAGTGAATAAGTATACAGGGTGTTTCACGTAAGTAGAACCATAGGTCGGCAAGAAGTGTGAAGCTCACTCAGACTCACTCATGAAATATATTTTGCCCTGAGGGCTCACTCAGACTCAGACTCACCAAAATTTTCCTCATTCGGACTCACTCGGACACAAATTCGCGAAAATATTACTCACCCAGACTCACTCGGACTCAGAATCACGCAAATATTGCTCAGCCTGACTCACTCAGACTCACACTCACGGCTCAATCTGAGTCTGAGTGAGCTTGAGTGAGTCGACGCATAAGTCCATAAGCGTATAATTAACTTTTTCGATCACAGTATCAAGGCTCTTTGACATCAATATCTCATATAATTGGGGCTCTAGTTGGCGCCTTTTGATCTCGTACCTTCAAATACGAGTTATCAATGGTTACAATACAATAAGCAGATTTTTATTTAAACAGATGACTCACATGAGATATTTTATCAAGAACTTCCCGTGAAAGATTTTGCCGGAGGGAGGTCAAACCCCCTAACCCCACCCCCCTCCGTAACTCACGCTTCTGATCAATAAATATTGAGATGGCGTATGAATGCTAGTGCTTTGAAGTATGTATGAGTAGACGCGAGTATAAACGTGAGTCGTCATACGGCTGATGGTAATGCGAAAGTTGTGTAGATAGGACCATAGGTCGGCAAAAAAATGTGGAGCTCTCTCAGACTCTCTCATGAACTCAGACTCAACAAAATTTTCCTCATGCGGACTCACTCGGACTCAGATTCACGAAAATATTACTCACTCTGACTCACTCGGACACAGGCTTACGAAAACATTACTCAGCCTGATTCACTCGGACTCAGACTCATGGCTCAATCTGAGTCTGAGTGAATCTGAGTGAGTCGACTCATGAGTGAGTTTGCCGACCTCTGAGTAGAACCCAATATAAAAAAAACAAGTGGTTAACCGCCGCTGAATGAAACCAAAGGTATATATTTCGTTTGCCGTCATGTGGCACTCGTTATGGTATATTTTGTACTAAGCTTACCTGCGACAATTATGCGACATTGCGACATTTTTATTATTCACTTTAGGGCCAACTGCGCTTTGACACATCGCAGAGCGAATTTAAAAACGACAGACCCAATTTTTTTTGGCAGCATACATGCTGCGTGGTGAATGTTTTCGGGCTTTTAGAGAAAGCTCGCGAAATATGAAATAAAACTACGTTCGCAGACAGTTAGAAAATAAGAATAAAGCAGAGAACGTATTTTAGAAGCAGGTTACAAAAGACATATTACAATAAACAGATGGGCAAAAAACTATGCAGAGGACTAGGTAATGTATGGGATGCAAACGGAAGACAGCAAAGAAAGCACTTGTGGTAACAATCAAGTTATCGTTAAAATAACTTTTCGAATAATTTACAGGAAGAACAAAGACACAGTACGTCAAAATATTTCCTGTTACGTAAATGCTTGTTCTATAGCATCTAACGTCAGCACCGATAGTGGGAGGGTTGTCAGAATTTCCTTTGCATGTAAGTCAATCTCATAGTACTGTGTAAGTCAAGCTTGCATCTACAAGATCTTTCAAATCGCTGACGTGTGAAAGGCGCGAGACGAAAAGCAGCCCCATTCTTGCATTCTTGAGATATTGCGAGGAAGCATCCCGCAAGACAAACTTCGATAGCGACAGTATAGCGGCATAAGAATTTGTGCGAAAGACGCCGCACGCATTGGAGTACGCAGCAGAGTGCAGGGTCTATGAACATGTGTCATGACATCAAAACAACTAAAAAGAAAGTAAACAGCTAGAAAAAAAGGTAGGCTGCGCGTAGACGTTCGCACGCTTGTTTTTGCCGCGATGGCTCGAGCGCCGTCACGTGACTGTGCTCCACCAATGGGGACGCTTAAATATCATCGCCTGTGCTCGCTGGGGCGCTCTGGCGGAAATATACAAGAATGTTACTGTCGTTAGTTTTATTCAGGTGGTTTAGAGGCAGCAATATCAGCTTGAGGACGTAAATTCCGGTCGACGTTTATTGTTTCGCACGGTGGTGTTTCTATAGCAGTATCTTGTATCTTAAGATACACTATACATTATTGAATGTATCGGAAATACAGATACAGATACTCGTTTTGCAAGACGTATCGCAATACAGATACAAGATACCCAAACAGTATCTAAGATAGTCTCAACGATACATGTATCTTCGATACTGCCCAGCACTGCTACAGAAAAAGCATTACCGCGGTACACGCCACCAGGGAAGCATGCCTTGAATGTGCTGGAACACCAGGTCACCATTCCCCCTCGCTCCAGCGTCATCATTTCCGCCGGCTCTCAGAAAGTAGCAGACCTGGAAGGCGTCGTTGAAGGCGAGCAGCACCAGTTGATTAACCGCGAGATTTGCGTCGCAAGAGGAATAGCAGAGTTGCGAGGAGGCAAAGCAACAGTGATGCTCACAAATTTAGCAACGAGTATTGGCCTCGAGGAGTTACGGAGTCGCCCTCTATCGGACGCGCCTCGATTGCGTGCTAGGCAGGATGCCGCCGGCGCGCGCCCCATAGGTTTTGCTGTCGGCGCTCTACAAAATCACCTCGCGGAAGCTCTTCGGGACATTTCTGCAGGTACTTTCGAAAAGAAATATGTTCTTTCCTGTCAAAGGAATAATTTTCGACGAACAGAAAGCACAAGATAGTCTACAGTCGTTGTCTCTCTGCAGAAAACCGAGCCCCCGCTGCACGCGGTCACCGCGTTGGAGACCCCTGAACCGGCTTCTTGCGTGAAAGGTAGTCACTCGCTGAGTGCAAACTGTGTGAAATATCTCGTTAATGCAGACTGCCTGTATAACCAAACGGAGCATAACAGAAAGAAGCCCCAAGCCAGCGATCGCACGGGTTCGCGACGACTGACGGTGCCTCTGCATGTATGAGCGTCTGCATGTATGTTCGTACTGATGGTTTCGCTTTTGCTACGAGCGCATTTTGGCACCGCGCTGTGAACTTTAGGCCGCAAAATATGAGAATTTGTGAGTAAACAAACAACTACTGTGGCGCGGACGCTATCAGAGCAGTTCAAAAACAATGTCCTTACAACTGCGGCTTCGGTGCGCATGGCAACTTTGTGATCTGCCGTCCCGACGATTCAGTGTTTTTTTTTTGTCTAAATTTGGGTACATTTCAATGTCATTTGACAAGTTGTCTCGCACTGCGTATTGATCGGTCTTCTCAGCGGGCAAATGCCGCTGCTTATGTTTCTTTATTCCGCGCATTCGTTTCGTTTGGTGCTCACACAAAGCGTGAGCAAATGCGACGCCTTTTTTTAATGCTCCTTAATTATCGTTCCGTTTGCATTCCAGCGCTCTCTGTCATCAACAAATCCATAGACCAAAGCTTCACCACTTCGAGATTTTGTGGACGCTGAGCACGGGGCCGACGATCAAGAGGTCGCATTGGAGGATTCTGAGATGGCATCGCAAGTGGTAAAAGGTAGCGCTTTTACCATCCTGTGGCAGATAAGCATTATTTGCCGGCGGGAAGCGCGCGCGAGCGATCGTCTCAGTGCGCGCTGTCTGCTACCCACCGAACATCGCAGGCCCGAAGCAGTAACAAAAGTGTTCGTCGCGGAAGTGCTTGTTGCACACAAGACTCGTAGCGGATGGCTACTTGCCGGTTCTTAGCTTTACAACCCATGCTTCACGCTGTTTCTTGTCCCGCGGTTACCAGTGCAGGCTGACACTGGGCTCCTTTGCGCAAGCGCGGCACTGCGGCACCGAGCGGTAGAGCCCCATGTTCGTCGCCTTCGGAGGCAGCCACCCTATTACAATGGTTTCAATTGAGTAGAAAATGACAGAAAACTTCCGAATTTGAACAGACAGCAGCGCATGTGGGACTTGAAACTCGTTTTCAAAGCACGCGGCAGTGCGCCACAAGCAGCCGACGCGGCTGCTGAGACCACGTGATCCTGCCAAGTACGTCACGCCGACGGTGGCGCCGGCGTTTCCAGTGGTGGGCCTCGAGGCCAATAAGCACGTAAACAAAGGCACGACAGTGGCCTACATCGAAGAAATTGTGGCAGCCACCAATGCTTTCGCCATCGCCGATTCTTCCGAGTCCACACCAACGAACCAAGCTCCTCAACCAGCTTTCGACGTCAATCCTAGCTTTCCGAAGCATAAACAAAAACAGCTCAAAACCCTGCTCTTGAAATACAGGTACTGCTTTTCGTCATCGTCAAGAATCCGCCAGACCCCAGTCGCAAAACATCGCATCATAACAGAGGAAAATGCCAGGCCACTCCGGCAGAGCCCGTACAGAGTTTCGACGCGAGAACGCGAATCAATAAAGAAACAAGTCGACGAAATGCTACGCGACGACATCATCCAGCCGTCGAAGAGTCCATGGGCGTCACCCGTGGTGTTAGTAAAGAAGAAAGACGGAACCCTACGCTTCTGCGTCGATTATCGCCGCCTGTACAAAATCACGAAGACGGACGTCTACCCTCTCTTACGGATAGACGACACCCTGGATCGACTCTACAACGCGAGGTACTTTTCGTCGATGGACCTCAAGACCGGCTATTGGCAAATCGAAGTCGACGAGAGAGACCGAAAGAAGACTGCCTTTATAACACCAGGCGGCCTCTTCGAGTTCAAGGTTATGCCCTTTGGTCTTTGCTCGGCACCTGCGACGTTCCAGCGCTTTATGGACACCGAGCTGGCTGGATTGAAGTGGCAGACTTGCCTTGCGTACTTGGACGACGTCAATGTCTTTGCCTCAAGCTTCGACGAACACCTCCGGCGTCTTGACGCTGTACTACAAGCAATCAAGACCTCTGGCCTTACCTTGAATCCTGAAAAGGGCCGCTTTGCATACGAGGAGCTACTGTTTTTGGGTCGCGTGGTCAGCAAGGGTGGTGTTCGCCCAGACCCGCAGAAAACAGCTGCCATCGCTGGCTTCCCGCCACCCACCGACACGAAAGCCGTGCGCCGTTTTCTCGGCTTGTGCGCCTACTACAGGCGCTTCGTCAAGAAATTTTCACGAATCGCCGAACCGCTAACTCACCTCACGAAGACCGACGTGCCATTCAAGTGGGAAACGGCGCAAATCGAAGCATTTGGAGAACTGAAACGACGCCTTCAGATGCCTCCAATACTAGCGCATTTCAACGAATACGACGACACGGAAATCA
Source organism: Rhipicephalus sanguineus (assembly GCF_013339695.2). NCBI lineage: Eukaryota > Metazoa > Arthropoda > Arachnida > Ixodida > Ixodidae > Rhipicephalus > Rhipicephalus sanguineus. The sequence continues at coordinate 139,651,319 of NC_051184.2, forward strand.
ACACCGACGCAAGCAGCGTAGGACTCGGCGCCGTCCTTGTGCAGAAGACTGACGGGCAGAGAAGGGTCATCAGTTATGCTAGCCGGTCGCTATCAAAGGCAGAAATGAACTACTCCACAACAGAAATGGAGTGTCTAGCGATCGTCTGGGCTGCATCCAAGTTTCGCCCCTACCTCTACGGCAGGCCCTTCAAAGTTGTGAGCGACCACCACGCATTGTGTTGGCTAGCTAACTTGAAGGACCCTTCAGGTCGTCTCGCACGGTGGAGCCTACGACTTCAAGAATTCGACATTACCGTCGTTTACAAGTCCGGAAAAAAACACTCCGGCGCTGACTGCCTGTCTCACGCCCCCGTCGACCCACCGCCGCAGGACGACAAGGAGGACGACTCCTTCTTGGGAATCATAAGTGCCGACGACTTCGCCGAACGACAGCGAATGGATGCAGAACTCTGCGGCCTTGTGGAATACCTCGAGGGCAGGACCACCGTTGTTCCGAAGGTATTTACGCGGGGACTGACGTCGTTTTTCTTGCGCAACGGTGTTTTCCTAAAGAACTTCTCACCGCTTTGAGCCGATTGCCTTCTCGTGGTACCCTCGACATTGCGGTCAGAGGTCCTCCAGGCTCTGCACGACGACCCGACGGCTGGACACCTGGGTGTTTCTCGCACGCTAGCAAGAATGCAGGAGAAGTACTACTAGCCTCGCCTTTCCGCCGACGTCACTCGTTACGTAAAGACCTGCCGGGACTGTCAGCGACGCAAGACACCGCCCACTAGGCCAGCCGGACTTCTGCAGCCTATCGAGCCACCTCGACGGCCGTTCCAGCAAATCGGGACGGACTTACTGGAGCCGTTCCCGACGTCCAGTACCGGAAACAAATGGATCGTCGTAGCTACCGACTACCTCACCCACTACGCCGAGACAAGGGCCCTGCCCAGAGGCAGTGCCGCCGAGGTAGCGATGTTCTTCGTTGAGAACATCGTCCTGCGTCATGGCTCCCCAGAAGTCCTCATCACCGACAGAGGTACGGCGTTTACTGTTAACCTAACTCAGGCAATACGGAGATACAGCCAAACAAGCCACCGCCGGACCACAGCGTACCACCCACAGACAAATGGCCTCACCGAGCGGCTAGACAAGACCATCGCCGACATGTTGGCCATGTATGTCGACGTCGAATACAAGACGTGGATACCATCCTTCCGTATGTGACCTTTGCATACAACACGGCCGTTCAAGAAACGACACAGATGACGCCGTACAAGTTGGTCTACGGAAGGAGCCCGGCGACGACGCTCGACGCCATGCTACCCAACGTCACCGACGAAGAAAACCTCGATGCCACCGCTTACTTACAATGTGCCGAAGAAGCTCGACAGCTCGCCCGCCTGCGCATCAAGACCCAGCAGCACACGGAAAGCCGTCGCTACCATCTTCGACGACGCTTCGCGGAATACCAGCCCGGCGACCGTGTTTGGGTCTGGACGCCGATACGCCGGCGTGAGCTTAGCGAAAAACTCCTTCGGCGATACTTCGGGCCATACAAGGTTCTTCGATGCCTCGGCGCTCTTGATTACGAGGTGATCCCGGACGGCATTACGAACTCCCAGGGACGCCGCGCACGACCTGAAGTCGTCCATGTCGTGCGCCTTAAGGCGTTTTTTGCGCGTTAGCGAACCTGTGGACTCTATTTTTTTCCTTTGTTATTGTAATTTATTTGTGTATGCACCTGTTTTTTTTTCTTTCTCTTCTATGTTCTTTCACAAGCATCGGGACGATGCTTCTTCAGAAGGGGGCAGTGCCACGCCCACTTCTTGTCTTGTTTTGATGTACTCGGGTTTGACCGGCAGGGACGGTCATCAACGCTCGACGCTGTCCGCGAAGCAGTGTTCGAGAAGCTTCGCGTCTGTAGTAGATCATTGTTTTAAGATTGCGTCCCGCACGCGAATGTTCCAGGTTTGTCTAGAGATAACGCCGCCACCAGCGATATTGCTGGAAAGTTCGATAGCCCCTGTATAAAAGCCGACGCGCTTGACCGCTTGTCAGTTGATCGACGGACGACGCCCTGTTCGCCGCTATCATTGTACAGCGTGTATTGCTGTAGTGCTAGTTCTCATTTTCCGGCCACAAGTTCGGCCAAATAAACAGTTTCATCCTGCAAACGCCGACTGCTGTCTTCGTCAACGTCACGACCTCGTGACAATATTGCAGGTTCGCATGCAGCTAAATTGCTGCAACAAATATAATGGACGTTGAGCAATGGCACCTCAGAACGAAAATGAAGATTCATAACGATACATCAGCTGTTCTACGGCTGTTCCCTTTTTCGGCAACGGAGCCAATGGTTGGTATGCTTTTACGTAGGCTTCTTTTCATCTTTATAAAGCAGTGGTCATTTCTGGGAGCTAATTTATGGGTCACTGGGACCATAGGCGTGCGCCGGGTTCCCCCACAGAAGGGGCGAAGCTTCGTCGCAGCGCACCACCCCCTACTAAGTCAAAGTACAACGCAAACTTCGCCCTCCCCTCCCTCCTCCTCTGTTGACTAGGAGGGGGGCACCCCCCGAGCGCACGCCTATGACTGTGACTGCTCTTCTATGTGTGTAGCAGTAAGGACAAAAATGTGGGAGCTCGTATCTCTTTCTAGATAAGGGTGTCATGCATGCTACTGTGTCACACCATATGAAGCTACACAAACAAAATTTGGTGCATAGCATTATTCGAGAAAGTGTTCAGCATTGACCTGAAGCTAGTATAAGGCCATCGCTTACAGCTCAATAGCATTAAGACAAATAGTCACTATATAAAGGAGGACAAAGCATTAGCAAGTTCACTAAGATGTTCTTGTGCATATGAACTGTTAAGCCATATACTACGACAGTACAAATCTTAGCATTTAATGTAGTACGACTATTCGGTATTTATCTCACACAGCTCTAAAATTCTGAAATTTTCCTCATTGGCACTTTAAGATTTTCTGTAGGACTGCCAAGACGTTGCTTCAACAAGATGTTATTTCATCCCTCTGTGGTGAAAAAAAGATTAGGACTTTGTGACTGCTAGAGTATGCTAACTGTGGATGTAAAAATAGTCGTTCGCTTTTATTCTGGACGGTGTACGACGTGCGTATGTCCACCTCACAAAGGGCATGAAAGGCATTGCAGACTTTGCAGAGCCTTATTGAATTTATCTATAGGGTTCCAATAAATAAATCCATGGTATATTCATTTAGCAATACATCATTGGTTAAAGAAGCTCGTAGAAAAATATCGTTAATATGAAATAGTTAACCTGTTCGCTCTTAAAAAGCATAACCGAATGTGTTTTAGCATGTTTAAACAGAAAAGGAGTGGAGAATGAACATAAGGAAAGTGAAAAGGGTGTTAGCAGTGTGACTGGTCCAGTTAGTAGGATCTACAGTTGTCACTGATCCCGTTAATGGGGATGGCAATCGCCGGGCGGAATCTAAGGGCTGGCGTCAAGGCCCTCCGGAAACGCACCACGAAAGCGCGGACAATTTAGAGTTGGTCCTTTGGTGCGCCAGCGAACGCCGGTTGTGGTCCAAAGACCGAGTCAGAGCCGAGAGTCGACAACACAAACGAAAACGAAATATATTCTCAGTTAAGGCAATACAAATAATACAAACACATGCACACTCGGCTGGTACCAGTTACAACTTCACAATATAATTCAGATGGTGTTTACGCAACGGGAGCTAAACAAACAGATCACACGCTACAAATGCAATCGCATGCATTACAACTATTCAACGACAGTTAAAGTCCTGAATAGATAATGGCGTATCCAGTCCACAATACTTGGACGGTAATCGAATGCTGCTCTTCAAGGAAACACTCACGCCAGCTCCAGCGTTGATCGTCGTAGCTCAACCGTCGTCGTGACTTGTCACGGCTCACACGTTGTCGACATCGGATTCTTCCAGATCGACGAGCGACTGACCGCACACCATCATAAACACGTCTTCTTTGGCTAACGGAGCCACACTTAGCGTAACGTCACCATCACCGGGCCGACTGACTCGCTCACTGACTTCACTACCGTCGATTGCACGCTTTTATCCCTTCTCCCCTGGGTTCTAGAAGCGTCGGGATGTTTCTTCTCCGTGCAGTACAGCTAAGCCTGGGGAAAGGGCGAGAGCTTTCTCGTAGGTTCGAATCGCGGCGGCATCGCTCGCGAATGCGTCCCCCCCTCCTTCTAGAAACATCCAGGATTTGCCGGGCGTTTGATCACGTCGTCTGCGCCTGGCTCGATTGGGTGAGGAGGATGCGGCGCGCCGGCGTCTTTTGATGCTTGTTTTTTCGTCTTTTGCGCTTCTTGGGCGAGCGGTTCGCGCCGTTCTGTCTCGTAGCCAGCTGAAAGCGGCCTCGCGCGCGCTTTATAACCCGCTAATTTGTGACACTGCCCCCCACTTCAAGAATATTATCACATAATATTCAAACAGCACAAATTAGCGCGCACATACTCATCCAAAAATGTCCCATATACAGAGTCCATAACTCAGTTCACACAAAATGCGCGTCACATTCACAATAGAGCTCCTAATATAATTCACAGGGCATTTCAATGTCACGACATACAAAAGATAAACTGAAGTACATAAGTACAAGACGCCTCATACAATTCATATAAAACAATGCGAACGCACAAAACAAAGCTCTTCATTTACAACGCTTATACAACGTTATATCAGTAGCATTGTACACATAAAATAACGCAAGTAGCTCTTCGGCTCACTAGCTATACACACTCGACACAGGGAATAATAACACTTCAAACACTTTCAAACTCAAAACACTTCAAACAAATTCAATTCCAACACCCTGTCCTGCCATCATCGTGTCGCGCTTGCGCCCCTTCTTTCGGTGTTCGCTCGCTCTCTTTTTGTTTCTCTTCTTTTTCTTGCGAGCCGTTCCATTTGACGGTGCCGAAGGGGGCGTCTCTGCTGCCGTCGACCCATTCGACACCGGCAAGGCGTGTTCGCGTTCGTTAGAACGTTCGCGGTGCATCGCCAACTTCTGCGCGTCGTGGTGTTTTGCCTGGACGACCACCTTCGTCATCATTGCACTCACGGGTGGTGGTGGCCGCTGGGTGGCAACATCACCTGCTCGGCGCGTCTTCACGGGCGGTACAGCGACCGTAGGTGGCTCATCACTGATATTCCGTGATACCTCGGCCTCAATTTGAGCCCGGGCGGCATCCTTCATGGGATTCCCTTCCGCGCTTCCCTTTTGTCGCGGTTCCCGAACTGACGAGGGCTCCATCTTCGGGGCTTCTCCCAAACGTTCAAGATCGCATGGCCCTCGAGCTCCGTCGATGTTTCCCACGATTAGGTCAAACAGGGGGTTATTCATGCACAGGGCAGTAACTCTCCCGCTGAAGTAAGGGGTCTCAACCTCAATCTTGGCTTCGGGAAGCATTCGAATGGAACTATCAAGCAAGCGAACCGGTAGGGTATTGCCTGTGAAATCGCTCTCTCGGACCAATTTCTTTCGTACGATCACAGTAGTGCATCCACTATCTCTTAATACCGTGACTTCCTTTCCACCAACGTTCCCCTTAACTGTCGGCATTTCTTTCTTTGTGTCTGTTGTCACCGCAGCGCCAATGAAATCCATCTTCTTCGCGCTTTTCACATCGGCCAATTCATCTTTGATACCTTCCGCTTCCTCTTTTGGCGGGGCATACGCACAAGCTGCTTGATGGGCTTTACTCGCATCGATTCGACATGCGTCTGCTTTGCGGCCAGTCTGTCCACATTTAAAACACTTCATCACACTGGGGCGTGAGAAGTTAGTCCGACAACTGTTAGCGCGATGGCCCGCGCGGTTACACAGAAAGCATCGCGGAACACTCTCTGGTGCACGCTTGTTTTTTTCAGGTGCCGATTTCTTCGACTCCTCGTGAACTTCCTTTTTTACTTTGGCCAAATTCGTGCCACCTTGAGCTTCCAAGAATTGATCGGCCAACTCAAGCATGTCGTCAAGCGATTTAGCTTTCCTCTCTTTCAGATACAGCGACAGGCTCGGGTGGCAACTGGTGAGAAATTGCTCTCTGATTAGAAGCTCTCTAAGCTCACCGTACTCCTGTGCCGTCTCTGAAAGTTCGATCCACCTGTCAAAATAATGGCTTATGCGCGCGGCATTTTGCGTTGCCGTCTCGCCATCAGCTGGCTTTCCCGTACGGAACCGATCTCGGAAGCCTTCCACGGTGAATCGAAATCGCTTCAGCAAAGCAGCTTTTACTCTTCCGTAATTAGCTGCATCGGAAGGTGTCAGCCTACCGTACACACTGAGCGCTTCGCCACTCAAGCAAGTGCTCAAAGCTGTTGCCCATTGCTGCTCCGGCCAATTTTGGCTTCTAGCTATTGTCTCAAACCTGTGCAGGTATGCATCAAGGTCATCTTTCCTTTCATCAAACGCCACAAGCAGTTTGCTTGGGTTCAATCGGAAGCTATGATCTTCCCTTTCGCTGCTCTCCACTCTAGCTTGCACGGGAGTCTCTGTGCGCTGCTGCAAACGGAGCCGTTCGATTTCCAATTCGTGCTGCCGTTGCCTTTCTCTCTCAGCCATCTCAGCTTGCATCTGTCTCTCTTGCGCCTCTCTTTCTTCCTTCAACTGTCGCTCTCTCGCCTCTCTTTCTTCCTTGGCCCTTTCAGCTGCTAGCCTCTCTCTCTCCAGCTCCAGTTTCAATTGTTGTTCTCTTTCTTCCTTCGCCCTCTCAACTGCCAACCTCTCTCTTTCGAGCTCTGCTGCTTTCTCTTCCTTGACCCTCTCAGCTGCCAACCTCTCTTTCTCTAGTTCTGCTTCTCTCTCTTTGTTAGCCCTCTCAACCGCCAACCTCTCTCGTTCAACCGCCTCCTTTTCCTTTTGGCTCACCCACTTTCGTAGTTCGGCCCCAGAAAGACCCATCTTCTCACCAAGGGCAACTAACTTCTCGAGATCCATGATGCCCGTCAAACAAAACCTAGCCGCGTGCACAATACCTCTGCCTAACTTCGAATACCAGTACACTCCCTGCACACAGGTTAGCGAGAACGCGGTGCAACACTCAAAAATCGTTCGCAAGCACTATCAACGTCTCAAGGCTCTTTCTCCCTACTTTGGACACACTGTGCACCAAAAAGGTCCTGTGTCGCGGACGCCAGAATAATTGTCACTTGCCCGTTAATGGGGACGGCAATCGCCGGGCGGAATCTAAGGGCTGGCGTCAAGGCCCTCCGAAAACGCACCACGAAAGCGCGGACAATTTAGAGTTGGTCTTTTGGTGCGCCAGCGAACGCCGGTTGTGGTCCAAAGACCGAGTCAGAGCCGAGAGTCGACAACACAAACGAAAACGAAATATATTCTCAGTTAAGGCAATACAAATAATACAAACACATGCACACTCGGCTGGTACCAGTTACAACTTCACAATATAATTCAGATGGTGTTTACGCAACGGGAGCTAAACAAACAGATCACACGCTACAAATGCAATCGCATGCATTACAACTATTCAACGACAGTTAAAGTCCTGAATAGATAATGGCGTATCCAGTCCACAATACTTGGACGGTAATCGAATGCTGCTCTTCAAGGAAACACTCACGCCAGCTCCAGCGTTGATCGTCGTAGCTCAACCGTCGTCGTGACTTGTCACGGCTCACACGTTGTCGACATCGGATTCTTCCAGATCGACGAGCGACTGACCGCACACCATCATAAACACGTCTTCTTTGGCTAACGGAGCCACACTTAGCGTAACGTCACCATCACCGGGCCGACTGACTCGCTCACTGACTTCACTACCGTCGATTGCACGCTTTTATCCCTTCTCCCCTGGGTTCTAGAAGCGTCGGGATGTTTCTTCTCCGTGCAGTACAGCTAAGCCTGGGGAAAGGGCGAGAGCTTTCTCGTAGGTTCGAATCGCGGCGGCATCGCTCGCGAATGCGTCCCCCCCTCCTTCTAGAAACATCCAGGATTTGCCGGGCGTTTGATCACGTCGTCTGCGCCTGGCTCGATTGGGTGAGGAGGATGCGGCGCGCCGGCGTCTTTTGATGCTTGTTTTTTCGTCTTTTGCGCTTCTTGGGCGAGCGGTTCGCGCCGTTCTGTCTCGTAGCCAGCTGAAAGCGGCCTCGCGCGCGCTTTATAACCCGCTAATTTGTGACAACAGTGTAACGTCGAATAGCGGAGGAGGGACTGAATGGAAATAGCTGCATGTGGGTTTGCCATGGTTATCTTTCCGTCTTCCATCCCTCCTGTGCACCCCAAAGTTATTGTCTGCAAGTTTTGTATTTAAACGCAGAAATGCCTTCTATGAGCACACAACTCAATGTGTTTGCAGCATAGATAAGCAGAAGGGGAACAGGCAATGAAAATAGAGAAAACAAAGTTAAATACTGCAGCTTTTTCAACTTCAGTTGCGCAAATGCTAAAGAAAAGGAATGTAAGTGGAGAGAATGATAGCTCACTGCCTTTAGAAGCCTTGGATGTACCTTCCACATAATGCATGTATTGCTGTACCCTTTCATCTACGGCAGCACCAGCCGTCTTCTCGTCCACTTTCTTTTGTACTTATGTATGTGTTAGGTCTGTCGCTGCAAGTGTTAGCCATTACCACTCGTGGCAGAGTGGTAATGGCTAACACTACTGACTGCAGCATGAATGTGGCACGCAAACTTGAATGTAGTTCATTGTGCACTTCTGCCACTATGTCCATGAGTGGCACAGGCTAGCATTCCTAAAGTGAGACGAGTTAACCTTGGTCTGCTAGATTGCAAACCTTCGTTCCTTACTGTGGATGCTATTAGTAGAAATATTTAAAGCATAATTGAATGAAATGTTTGCTGGTAATATTGCATTGCATTTTTATGCAGGAGATGCTGTTGTGCCTGTGCTGAATTTTGTGGAGACGCATTACAAGGATGACCATGGCAGCTTAATTACAAAGGTGAGTAAAACAGTTTTAGAAATGCGAGAACAAATGTTTTTTTAGGGTGACTGTTGCTGTGAAACGTGTGAGAAAGTGACAAACAGCAACTGTTAAATGAATTTGTAAAGTAAAATTCTTTTTAGCAGTTGCTGTTAACTCGAAATCCACAGTGCAAGCATATGAGGAAGTTGTACAATTCGAGCTGCAGCATTGCACCTTTAGTGAAATATAAGCGCTGGGAAAAAGAACGTCAGGCCTGCGCGGGAAGCGCAGCACAGTCACAGCGAAAGCTGGAAGAGCGGCATTTCTAGAGTCTCTACACTCTCTTGTGGCTACTAATACAAGTACATTAGCAACGTACCCACTACAACACAATTCATAATTTTTGGGAAGTTGGGAAGCACCCACCACGACATTAATCGTTATTTTGCGGAGAAGCGAGGTACCATCTGTAAGGCATTATGTGCATTTTGTTGATGCGACGGTTGATGACGATGAAGAATTATGGCTGAGCCCTTTGTAATGAGTTGGAAGCTTTAAACGACCCACTAGTTTCGTAATTCATATTGTGTAACGCCCGGTCGTAATTTAACTGTCCCACCACGCTTTATAACATAGTTAACCGGAGAAACGGAGAGCGAGAGAGAGAGGGAATTAACTTTATTGAGAGCCTGAGGAAGTGGATCATGAGAGCCTTATGGGCTTCCTTGGCAACCAATAGAAGTGCACTTGCGAGGAACCCGCTCCTTATAAATGACCATAATTTTTGTGAAGTAGGAATCAGCCACTATGCAATTTTTCGTCATTATGTGGAGAACCGGGGTACTCGCTAAACACCTGTAAGGCATTATGTGCACTTTGTTGATGCTGTGGCTGATGGCGATGAAGAATTATCACAGAGGCCTTTGTAATGGGTTGGAAGCATTCAACAACCCACTCGTTGCGCAATTCGCATTGTGTGACGCCCGGTTACAGAATTCGCGTTTGTGTGACGCCTGGTTGTTATTTTAGTCTTCTACCACACTACATTACATATGTTAATGTGGTTCCTTCCCAACATGAAGCCTGTATAGGGCCTTTTGCAACGCAGTTTTAAGCACCGGCATGGCTCAGAGGTAGAACAGGGCTCGCACGCAGACGGCCCAGGTTCGAACCTCGTTCCATTCTGGAAATTTTTCTTTCCATTTTTTCTTTATTTCGTGCGATAGCGGTTACGGACCCCAGCGGCGGCGGGGGCGGACAACTACGACGCAGAAACGGCCGTTGAAGTGATGTGATAACAGATTTCGCTGTAAATTGCAATACCTCAAAGTAAATTTCTGTCCTCTCGTATGTTTCATTCAACGAATGCTGTAATACAACCATGCAGTCACCCAAATTTGAAGAAGCAATGGTAAGGTGTTCTGGTTGCGTGTGATTTGAACGGTTATTAAAGGCTTAGGTTAGAAAGATCAGTGTCATGGCATTAATTTACTATATTGTCCAAGTCATATTGTATGAACTTCAGCCCTGATGTTTGCACCTTATTTTGCTGCATAGCCGTTCCAGAACAGCCATGTCCTTGTATGTACTCCTAAATAGTGAATTTGCAGGTATGTGATGATCTGAACAGGTAGGAGCAGGTCTGAAACATTGAATGAAAGTAGGGCACATAGAAAAGTTCTATTGCACTAATTGATCATATACTGATCTGCTTTTACGACATACTATATATATAGTATGCTGATTTGGGTAGCCCCAAACATAAAATGCTGATTGGGGTAGCCCCAAATATGCAGGAAGAGGGTATTCACACACAAGAGGCAGGCTTGCAAAAATATATCTGAATATAGTAGGTATAGACAAGTATGCTATTTCCTTGTCTGTTGATGAAGATGGCGGTACTTCAATTTTGCTACTCTGCGAGCTTCGTTCATCTCGAGTCATTTTGGTTCCTATTTTTATGCAATTGACTTAACAATATTCCAGTATTTGGGCTCACAACAGCACCGCTTGCAGTGTTTACGATGATCAACTACTTATTTTGTGCTTAGGAAGCATCTCATTGAAACGTTAGCTTGTATAGCCTGCACATGCTTTTCCTTTAACTCTAGATAAAGTAGGAGTGATGTCTCTCATTGTGTATAGCATTTGTTTCTTTACTCAATTATTTGCATGGCAGCAAAGTGGCTCAGGCATACTGAGGTACAGCACCATATTCGGATAACGTATTTTAACATCATAAAACTGATTATGTGTGGTACGAACTACAGCATTCACATATTGGACTATCTGCTTCAATTTATGAGGAAATGTGGCTCAGTGAAGCGTTGCAGAGGATCTCGTATAATGCGTTTGCTTTCTGCTCCTTAATTCTTTCCTTGATTGGCAGTATTTGTGCTTTACAAAGGCATGTGGAAAAAAAACTGGTAGAAGTTAGAGAAAATGTTTAGATGCGAAGCAGCTCATGGTCGGGGCTGTGTCATTCCTCCCTCCGCTATGCGGCGTCCATACCCCCACTGCGCTAGAGTTAATGTATATGCTACCTTTAGGTAGCAGAGTTGCGCATCTGTTTTCCAAACGCCGCTAGCAACCATGCATTGCGGAGAAACTGACGCTCGGGTCAATTTTTGTATTTCTCGACGCCGCCGCTGCAACGAACTGATATAACACTAGTCATCGACAGCCAATGTTTATCGCCGGTCTTCGACACGCCAGACAGGTTAATCGGTGACGCCGTAGGCATGTCGCCTTCAAAAACGGTGTGCGACTTCACTGCATAGTGGGGGTTGCTAGCTGGACCTATGCGCAACTCTGCTACCTAAAGGTAGCATATACAGTAACTCTACACTGCGCATGCGATTCCTTCTCCCCTTCCTCTCCACTCCTACACCCCCCCCCTCCTTTCGCGCGCCTCACTCTCTCCTGCGCAACGCCGCGATAAGCGCCAGCGCATGCGCGTCCCCTCCCCCTTCCTCTCTCCTCTCCTACGCTCTCCCCTCTCGCGCGCATGTCGACCACATTACCTGCTCGCCCTGTGAGAATTAACGGCCAGGCTAGACGAAAGGCACGACGCGCGTAGCGTTCCTCTTCGCGTTCCACGACGCTTTGAATGGATGGATGCAGATTACGGCGCGGGACTTCGTCCCAGCTTAAAAACCTGGCGAGCCAGCTCCTAAAAAATTACTCAAGCGAACCATCTCCCCGTTGCCTCGCATCCACACATGGTTCCCTTTAGCGGGAGATGGTCTATTTTTTGTAATTTGCAAATTTGATAAAAATGTAAGTCCACGTAATCTTGCTTCATTGTTTTTATGGTTGTAACAAGGACATTACCCCAATTCTGGCTTTTGTATCGGGCATGTATGTTAATGATTATTTCAGTTATTAGCTTCAAACAGATTGGTGTATTTCAGCGGTGAAACTATTTGTAAACGGGTCAGGTAGTTTGTGAAATTTCTTTTAACATTCTGTACCATTTTCCCCCCAGCTACCACTAGAGTCTGACCTACTTTTCAAGAGGAACCTGATTACAAACTGTGGAGAAAGGCTGCCAGCAGCTTGGATACACTACTTCAAACTTTGGAGAGGAAGAGAAGGCAGCATTTACAGAAGTGGGATCCGGTAACTTCACACTTTTACAATGAAGCTATTGCGGAGTATAGGAGTAGTTTTGGTGTGGCGATGTTGATGGCCAGTGGCGGCTGTGGCGGCTGTGGTATGGTCATATTTAAATGAGAAGATCAAAAACACTTCCTACATTACATGCTTGAATGTTCTTTGAAACATAATTATCAATAATTGTGCGTGTCCAGATAAGAATATACACGACGTGCCAATCACCATTCCCTGTTTTCATGAAATATGCTCTAGGCACAGGTTTTAGACTCAGAACAGTTATTTCAGTTAGATGAAAAATTTTATTCGTATAAAGAAAACATACAAATTTTGACCTAAGAAACATTCCTGCCAATTCCACTGCTTCGGAACGTTACGCGCACCTAGAAAAACAAAACAAGTCTTGGTCACAATATTTATTATTCCAAAGAACAAGTGAAATTCACCTTATACGTTTTTTGTTTCCCTTTTCTGTTGAATGATGTTGAGGAAAATATAAAAATTGGAAACAAGATTAACATAATAAAATACTGGATTTCAGAAGTTTATTGCTGTAGACAAGTTAAGTTGAGGATAATAATTATGTACGTATTGACTTTCATATTTGCGCTTTATTTTAATATAGTTTCTGCGGTTCTCGCACAAGCTTATACTTTAAGTTGTGGTTAAAATTGTGTGGCCGCAAAATACACTGAAGTCTGAAAGCAGTATTCTCAGAAAGACATTTTTAATTTATTTAGGAATGAATGATTCGTGTCGGAGACGTTGTCTACCATTATGCGTAAAAAATAATATAGTGAGTTCCTAACAAGTTAAAATGCATCAAATGTGACCTGCTAAGCCTAGCTGCCGCATCAGTGCGCCATCACTAGATTGAAGGGACAAAGAAGTGATGTTCTCGAAACATAGCTTGTAGACGTGTGTTTAGGTTGTGCGCTGCCCATTTTGCCTACTACTCTGATCCTGTAATAGACACGTTTTCAAGTGAGCTGGCGTAATTTTATAGCTCAGGTCAGTGCAGTTTCCGGTGCATGTCTTTCGAACCTGCTAGATTACTGGCTCGTGATGCTTTGTTAGGTCATCCATGTTACTGCATCTGTAATGAGGTTACCTTGGTTAGCAGCATGTATGAACCAGCGTGGTTTGCAGACGGGCTTCCGTGAAACATTAACCTTTAGCGTGGTTTCTGATAATGAACAGTTGGAAGTTGGCACCCAAGTTTGTCAGCTCGTGTCTACACATCGTCCCCGTCCTTTTTGTGCCATACCTAATTTTCCCAAGTAATGAACCAATTGGCTCGAGCGAAGTCCTGTTGTACCATTTTGAACTGGCACAACATCGAACTGCTTGTACAGTGTTTTGTCAACAAGCTTCAATTTTCATTTGTTTGTTTTAGCAATTAGCATCTGACCTTACCGCACACCACGACCTCTGAGTTCAATTAGTGTCCACAGTCAGTAATGAACCAATCTTAAACATTCTTTCAGTAAAATGACAACTTTTGTTGCCTGTTTTTCTTTTTGTAACTCTGCTGTTCCCCGCGCTGCGTGATTCTGGCTCACTGAGCACTTCTATATTTAACGCGTTTTTCTTACAAAACAGATTTAGTTGTCTCCGACACTTGGTGGATAAGATGGCATTTTCTCGTTAAAATAAGACATCGTTACCAGACATGCCCAGCCAACCATATATGAACAGACTTTACTTTTGACAGGGTATGTACAGGCTCTTGAAGCTCCTGGAGTCGTATTATGCCTTCGAAAACCCTTGAAATTCGGGACCAGTGCAGTCTAAAGTCCACAGTGCGACCTGCTGTCTGTTGCAGATTAGCATTGATGCGGCAAACTTTCCATTTCAGCGACAATACACCGTGCGAGTTTGCATGTATTCTGTTTAGTCATGCCTTGTCCTATTGCTCATTTCACTCCTCACCCGTCAGTGCATCTTGTCTCGCTTTCTGTCTCTCTCTCTTTCTCTACTTGTCTCCTTACAACTCCACTCTTGTCTCCGGTGTTTATGCTGCTTTTTTCCCTGTCAAGCGAGCGGTGCATGTGGTTAGCACATCGTAATGTCAAGCCTTGCTAATACTAGAGAAGCCTCGGCACCCATTCTCAACATTTGCTGTGTGTTGGGAACTAGTTTAGATGGCATCAAGGCTTGACTTTTCTGCAGTACAGTAATACAGTTGAAACTATCTAACGAAACTCGATTTTACATAATTCCAAATCTAAGGAAAAAATTTGCGTTCACAGACAGGTACTCGTAAGGTTCAGCGTTGTTGTAAACCCAAATCAGCGAAACTAACTTAGAACTAAAATCGATTTAACAAAGTTTTTCGGAAATAAGTTAGTCGAAAAAAGTGCTAATTTCTTTCTAATATCTACAGGTGGCTTCTTTCTTGTAGGCAGACACTAACTCTTTTGCGTTAAGACGTCCGTCACCCATTGTCACGAGACTGGCTTTATTTTGACGAGGTTACATGCCACCCACTTGCACGGAACAGTGCCTCAACAGTTGCGCTGTTATGTACCAGATGGTGCAATGGGTGGCGGTGGTTTATTGTTCCTGAGAATGCTCCCACAGGAACCCTACTGTGTGCGTTCGTTATTTCATGATTTATGCGATAGACGACACTGATCGTCTCCTCGCAACTTTCTTGCTTGTCCTGCTTACGTAATCACTGCATTCGTTCTTCCCATCTTTGTATTTTGGCTGCATGTCATATTTCACTTGACCGTCTACCTGGACAGCATAGCTTGGACAAGATATGTGAGGCTCAATGTTCGGTACACCTCAACAGACTTTTCATACGAGCACGCGTGGGTTAGTGACAAAAACAATGCCATGTAGATTTCATGTGTCTCTATGTTACAATTTTAGGTTTCGAAGGACTGAATGACCCATTCGTGGATTTTACAAACTTCCCAATTTAACAAATTAGTTTGCGCGTGGTGATGGCGTTGTTCAGGGGCGTAGCCAGGGAGGGAGGTGTTGGGGAGTTCAGCCCCCCCCCCCCTGAAAATTTTCTACTTTGTAGTAAGTATACCCACACATACACGCGCACGCACGAACACACATACAGTATGGTTAACCCCCCCCCACCCGAAAAAATTTCTGGCTACACCCCTGGCTTCATTAAATTGAGTTTCAACGGTATAATTTAGTCAGAATTTAAACATTGTTATAGTAAAAGAAAAATCTTCGTTTGGATGCGGCTTTTTAGTCCTTGAAAAACACCTGACAGGCCCTTGAATATCCTTGATTTTTTTCCTTTGAACCTTGCTTGAACCCTGATTTGTATGGTTTTACATATTTCTTTCTTTGGTTCCGCACTGTCGACATCAAATTATATATTTTTCTAAATGGCATTGCTTTGTTTATTCAATTGCAGGAACAAGCCATGCTTACCCCATGCCTGGCGCGGAAGGACATGTTGGTGCTTCACCTTGCAGACCGTTTGTTTGTCAGGTTTCATCACTGCTTCCGGGAATAGCTCACCTTCTTGCACCATTTTATGAAGTATGAAGTCACATACTTCATAGTTCAAGATGTCTGCTACTGTACAACTTAACAAAATAAGTTTTGTTGGTCTTTATGACACATTCGTGATGCATCATTCCAGGAGGCAGGTGTCTTCGACAACAATTGCTTTGTTGTTTGTGAGCACCAACTGCTGCTCACCGAAGGAACGTCGTTTGAGGAGGCAATGTGCACAGCATTCTTTCAAAGCGCAGATTCAGTGCGCTGTGAAAGAATGCTGTGCACATTGCCTCCTCTCACTATTGCAAAACACTATTTTAACATCTGGCCCGTAGAGTGTAGATACAGAAGACGGGGTCTTCTGTTGAACAATTGGCTTACTTGGTATTGTTACGGACGCCTCGTAGAGTACAGATACAGAAGACAGGGCCTAATGTTTTCACGCTTATGGCACAGCGGTATCTTAACAGTTCACTCAATAAGTGTAAGCATGATTTACGAAATATTCTGTTTTCTAAGTACGACGGCACCGATATCGACAAAACGCACTGGCCGTCCAACGGAAAGGCCGTTCTTAAGTTACGAAAAAGTGCTCGGTCAGAATATATAAGCATGTTTTGGCGTAAAGTAGGGCCATTTTTTTTACAGTGTACGCAATAGCAATAAACTTAAACGTTAACTAGATCTGAGTTCAGGTAGCTGCGGCGGATGCTGTTGCCTCGTATAAAGGCACCACTCTATACGCAGCACTGATTATATGGATATTGTACGTGCTTTTACCACTTCGTTCAATAAAAAATATTTATGGCTTCAAATATGAGAAAAAAAACCTAGTGCTTTTTAAGATGAAAACCTGCACGGATAAGTAGCGCCTGTACCATAAGAATCTTAATGGCGATGTTTTTTGTTTGTCTTTTATATGACTACAGATGTATTGCGCCAATAAAGAATGTAAACGACAGGCCCAATAAGCGCTTCACCGCGCTCTCTCTGGATTTAAAGTACTCTGTTCATTGCTATGAAACGCATGGGTATCCGTTAGTAAACATATTTATTATAATAGATAATTGTTTATCTTAATTTTCGTAAAATAAAGACACATGGCAGGAAGTAAACAGCAGGGAGAAGGCAGGGGGGTTAACCAGGCACATGTCGGGTTGGCTAGCCCATGCCGGGGGGTTGCGAAAGGGGACTGCAAAGGGGCGAGAGAGAGAGAGAGAGAGGGGGGAAAGAAAGGAAATAATAATTGCGCTGACGCGTATGTGTCGGTGACACCATGCAATTGTCAAAGGCGTTCACACAGGCCGGTAGTCATCAAAAAAGCACATGGAGCAATGATACATTCCGGAGAAGAAGATTGCCTAGCGGACAAATGTAGCTTGCTACCCTGCGCTGAAAAACTGGAAGAAGATCGATAACGAGGTTTGATAAATTCAGTGCAATGCTAAAACAATACGCATTGCACCAGGTGGGTTGAAATGCTAATAATCGGAACCCGATCACACGTCTCAACTTCCTTCTCTAGAGGTGAAGACGTGACAAACTAAGTCTTCCGGATAACTAAAGTCAGAACTCGTCAAGCTTTCAAGCCAGTAACTCCCAACAACTTTTGTCCCCCTTCGAAGCAATGTTGAAATGCTAATAATCGGAACCCGATCACACGTCTCAACTTCCTTCTCTAGAGGTGCAGACGTGACAAACTAAGTCTTCCGGATAACTAAAGTCAGAACTCGTCAAGCTTTCAAGCCAGTAACTCCCAACAACTTTTGTCCCCCTTCGAAGCAATGAGTTGCTTCACGGATCATAACTAACACCTACCTCGCTCTACAGACGCACCTTCCTGCCCGTGTGTAAATCTGACAGTGGTTCCCACATCGTAAACTTTTTTTCTCTCTTGAAACTGCCGGAGGGGCTCACTGCATTGTGTGCCCCTGAGCCAAGGTATAAAATGGGAGGGCTAGGACCCCTCCCGTTTTACACCAGGAAGGGTCGTATAGTTACCGCGGGGCGATAAGCACTCGCCGAACGCTTCCGGTTCATTGTTCGTTGCTGTGACGCATTTGATGTTCGTTCTTAATTTATGTTTTTGCTTGGAGAGGTCAGGTTCTCTTGCTTTCATCAGCTCTACAAAAGGAAGTGACGGTAGTCGATTTGAAATGGCGGCGGCTTTATCTATTTACGCCTAAGGCGATGCTACACCGAGCTTGATATCAGAGGAGACATCGATATGAAGGTTAGAGGTCAGAAACTAAAGAACTTATGTTTTTTCTTTTATTTATTTGTTTTGTTTTATACTTCGCATTTTTGGCACAATGAAGACATTGATTTCTGATATCCTGCAAAAGAGAGTACACAGTGCAGAGTAATCTCAAAGAGATATGTGATAACATTTCTAAAGTAAATAGGCGCTACTGGCTGAGGCATCCCCTAGGCTATACTAATCACTCTTTTAGTTTTTATCTCGTAGATATATGGCCTTCGAAAAACACGGTGCAGAAAATGTTTACTGCACTATCATCAACCTACGGTCCTTACTACAACGTGCACGGTTGTGCTTAAAGGAAGTACTTCTGGGGTGCCCAGCGGCAAACTGTTTTCTGTCTAAACCACGCTCATGCAAGCAGATCATATATGCGCCCTTAAAGCAAGTCAACATCTTGGAGGCCCAGTAAAGATGTCATAATTCATTTTGTTACTCTATCCCTACCTAGTCATTCTACAAAATGTGCTTTTCATTAAAACTACAAATCAGAGAAGCTGGTACTTTTAGAGCCTGCTACTCCTTCTAACTTAGGAGACAAAACCTAAAATAACGAAAAAGAGGAAAAAAATGCCAAGAGATTGGCCAATATCTAGAACTCCAGATTTCTAAATGCCGTCCAGTAAGATAGAATATAAGTCACAAGCTTCCGTGCGTGAGTTCAGGTAAGCAATACAATTATACATATACATATATAAAACCAAATAGGTTGGATGCCATACAAAATACTATGTCACTTTATATATGCACATACGTACCTCTGATTCAAGGTGGCTGCCAACTTTTCGGGTCTCATGGAAATTCTGAAGCCTGCGTGCCTTTGTTCAGTATACCTGATCTTTTATTTTCGTTCTTGAAGCAGCACATTTAACACTTCGTTTTGCAGGAACACGTGGCCAGGAACATTTCTTTGGGGAGGGGGGGGGGCTCTAATTTGCTGAAGGCATTGACTATTTGAGAAAAATACCGATTTTCATTGCGCATTTTTGGTAGAACACCCTGGTCCATAAAAATCCCCGCTCTCCTGGCTACGCGCTTGCGTATTTATTCAATTTATTCAACCTTGCTGCAGTATTTATTCAATTTATCCAAACAAGCGAATGTCTGTGAAAATCAGCGCAGAACATGTAGATAGTACTAGACATTCCTTATCCAAGAGGACTACATATGAAGAGCTCCAAACTATCGCACATAAGATCGCCCTGTTTATACATCCACCTACTTCCGAGTTTGATTATACTCGGCGCCATATCGAAACATCACGCCACAGATGTAAGGTACCTGCGCGTGGTTATTGGTTCAGCAGCCACTGAGATTGCAATCAGCGGGCAGCACTGGTCGCTGTCGTTGTGATAACTACGGAGAAAGCAGCTGCTCTCTTCTTATAAGATGTGCCAAAGCAATGGACGTTCGGATTAAGTCCCTTATTGGCGCATCACTACAGCATTATTACCTTCGAGGACTGCTACCTGCGTGGCAACCCAATATTCCATAGAAAATTAGGCAGTTTCATACAAGATTCAAGGCAAGCTAGCACAAACTCATTTGTCGTATTCCATCACATACTGAAAGTATTATTCATATGTTATCACATGTGTTTTTGATTATATCCTGCCTCTTGTACCTGTCCTGCTTGGACCAGTTCTTGGTCTGCAGTATTCAATAAATAAATAAATAAATAAATAAATACTACATTCATTTGTTCTCTTGCACGTGACCTGCTGCGGCCACTTTGCCATTATGTGCGCCATAAACACAAAGAGGGCACATTTGACTCCCGTTTGCCACATTCCATCGCTACATCAGTTTTTGTGTTTTTCCATCACCTTTCAATATCACGCTCTTCAATACCGTGCGTCACACCTCGCACCATTACTCTGTACGGTCCCATTCGACAGTATTCTCGCCGTAGCCTTCCCTTCATTCTCATAGAAAGTATCTCAAAACATAGGGGAAATGTGTTGTAAATCGACGTAAAATAAAGGAGGGAAGTGAGGGGGGGAAGTCAGCTTTGAATATTTCTGTTTTTTTTCTGTAGTCTTGAGGTGCCACATACGACTATCTTTAAAGAGACACGTGTATTGTCTTTGTAGATGATACGCTGCGTCGCGTTTCTTTTTTTAAATGCGAAGCATTTCTTAGCGAACCTCAGGCACTTTGGGCGTTTCTATCTACGTATCTATCTATCTATCTATCTATCTATCTATCTATCTATCCAGCCGCCTACGTCTCAGCGCTCTTCTGGTCATCTCCATAACTTCTAATATACCAAAATTGGCCTAGCAGGGGATCAGTGTATGACGAACACGATTCACTGGTCATGACATGAATAACGCAAAATACCTGTCGCGTACGTCATGAAACCCTTTCTCTCAGTCACGTGTGGCACATACCCGTAAACCAGAGTTAATGTTATGTGGGTATGTGCCACAGGTGATACAGAGTCTCAACCAGCACAGTAACCGCGAACACACACATTGACACGCAAATAATGTGATAATAATAAGAAGTGTTGGGGTTTTAAGTCCGAAAACCGCGATATGATATGACAGATGCTGTAGCGGAGGGCTTCGGAAATTTTGTCAATCGGGTATTCTTCAACGTGCACAGAGATCGTACAGACCACGGGCATCTAGCATTTCGCCTCGATCGAAACGTGATCGCCGCGGCTGGGATCGAACCCGCCACCTTTGGGTCAGCAGCCGAGCACCTTAACCGCTACACCACCTCGGTGGACGCAAGGAAAGTGCGGAAACTGAAAACGGAACACCCCTGGAAGACGCTCAACTGCCATCCACTCGTCCACGTGATCCGCAACGTGGGCCACGCGGATTACACAAAAGCCGGCGTCAATGCTTCCCACTATAAATCTGCTGAGAGAACCAGGCCTCGCATCGTTACCGATGACTTCAACATTGATTTATCAAGACCCAACAACGCTTGATCCTTATACTGCGTGAAAGACGGATTGGATGTGGTGAGGGCATCGCAAGACCTCGCTGCCACGTCAAGGACAGGAGGCATCATAGATCATTTCATCGTATAGGACATCGAGGATTTCCACCAGCTGCACTATACCTCGCACTTCACTACACTTGATCACTACACGCGATCACGAACGGATCCGAATAACAAGTCCGGAACAGCGTCTGGTGCTCACGGATCACGGTGATGATGACTTTGTTCAAGAACTGTCAAGAACCCCTCTACACATACACACGGGTTCGTAAAACGTGCGTGCGTTCTCCGTCTTAACGGACAAGTACAAGCATAACAACTGTAACTGTGACTGTAACGTACGTGCAGTGCGCCTGCGCGTGCCACTAGGCTGTGTATATATCTAGGGAAACTTTCCTGAATGAAGCTTAGTTGCGAGTAACGCCTGTCCTGTGCATCTGTGTTCCTTCTTTGTCCTGTTCGGATTCGCGCTATCCAATAATAATAATAATAATATCTGGTGTTTAACGTCCCAAAACCACGATATGATTATGAGAGACGCCGTAGTGGAGGGCTCCGGAAATTTCGACCACCTGGGGTTCTTTAACGTGCACCTAAATCTAAGTACACGGGCCTCAGACATTTTCGCCTCCATCGAAAATATTCGCGCTACCCAGTATTGGAGAATATAAGCACTACGTATCAGCTTACCGCTTCTGGTTTTGCTAACACCCATGCTGCTGTGGCCATCGTTACGCAACTGTAAACAACCGGTTATATAATAGATATGTGACTCTTCAGCATATGAGTGTGTGTATACCATTTCTATATTTCTCTAGGATAATTTCGTAACGTTTTGCGCAATGTGAAAAATTACGCCACAGTCACCATATCGCGGATGCTTCGCATAACATCGATTCCCACTGTATGTGGAATCTGCCAATTTTTTTGTTGTTGTTTTTCGGTTTACATTAGCTTGTGCAAGTTCGATAAGTCGTTGTGACTCATGCGCTGGCAGGAGTAAGCATTTATGCGCAAAGTGGCCAACGTAAACATCCTATGGCAATCTTTCCATAGCGAGCCAAGGGTACAGATGAAGAGAACGCACAAGAAAATACACGTCGCTGTCGCATCAAATTGGGGCTGTCACCAAAAAAGAACTAAAGATGTCACCAGCGTCCGAGGAACATAGAGTTTAACAGCAAATGGGCGGGCCCCACTTCATTTAAAGCAGCATGAACAGAAAAAAAGCGAATCTGAAAACATTGAAAACTAAGAGTGAGTTTCCTTCTCATGGAGGGCGGGGCGAGAGTGGAGTCAAGCAGTCTGAATCGGAGTTTGTGACATCGGGGACTGGGTCGCGTTTATGATGCGCTACTCTCCGTATATACCGTGTTTTCCAGCCTGCTGACAGCATGTCTTCTGCGGTGATTTCACAGTTCAAGAGGCGATTAGAATCAGAGGAAGCGGTCCGAGGAATTCCACGAGGCTGCACGTTAAACCACAACGGAAGCGTATTGCAACCTACTTGACCATATATGAATATTTCAAGTATATTTTTATTTCTTATTTTAAGGGCGATGAAAGGGTCAAATCGCTCTTGCTTTGGACGTTGAAAAAATGGATTCAGATTTTATTTCAGGAATTTAGCCATGTTCACAAGCACTGCTCATAGCATATGCATTGGTGACTACTGTGAATTTTCTATCGCCCTTCGAATCTATGCAAGGAGGCACGCAAAATCACATATTTCGAAAAACCATATTTTCGAACTCCCTCTATTGGCGGCATTGTAGTATGAGCTACTGAATAAAAGTAACTAAATATATTACTCCTTACGCTGAAAAATAAAGGACCGCGTTACGGGCCTACGTTACCTACAAAAAAAAGTAACGCGTTACCGTTACCGTTACCGAAAAAAAAGGTAACGCTCGCTATTTCTGCCGTTACTCGAGGGTCCGGAGTTTGAAGCAGTGCGCCCTAATTGTAAGAGCCACGACAACAATTTAATAAACCTCAAATTCATATTTCACATGAAACATCTAACGAAAACAATGATTTTCAGCTGAACTACTGATTTAACTAGAAAGCATTGCACAAGTGTGCCAAGCTTTAGTAATATTAGAGTGGCCTAACGTTTACTGAAGTGTTGCATGTGATTGCTTATAAGTTCGTGGTACATGGCAAAGCGATTTCTTAAAGCAACAGTAAACACATAATTACATTTCATCATCAACGCTATCCGCAAAGAAAACATCAGTGATCTCTCAACAAATTTACAGTAATTGACGGCATGCTTCTAGTAGCGTACAAAACACATGCACAGATCTCTCAGGAATAAAGAAATGGTCAAATTTCATAGTCCCGGAAAACTATGTTTAGCGTAAATCATTTTTGCCCTTTTAACCTATATGATTACCGCTAAAATTGCCAATGTTTTTGCGAAGTCGTTCAAGGTCAGCCTCGCTCGCTCAAAAATTCAACAACCAGAAATGTATACCCACAGTTAAAAGGAAATTTTCTTTTGAAAACAGAACTGAAAACAAAGGCACAGTATTCCAGGGAAAACTTGCTGACAATACATCTTGTAGAACTTAAGCAACAGCTCTATTTCTAAGCTGTTGTCGGACAGCCTGCCTCGCTTCTTATTGAATACGTCCGCAGCTATGGTAAATAGGCGCTCGACGACGCGTTAGATGGTGCTCCTACTGTCAACACCTGGCAGGCCGATAGCAGTCCGCTGCTGCGACATGAGGATAGGTCTGGGGATATTGCGCCTACGAGACGATGGGGTTTTGTGTAAGACTCCAAGGATAATTGAAATAAAAAGTAAGGAGTAACGTGACATCTCACGTTACCGAAAAATGTTAACATAAGTACATTACCCGTTACAGTTACGAAATGGTAACGATTACGTTACTAAGTTACAGAAAAAGTAGCGCGTCACCGCCAACACTGACTTGCAGTCAGCACTCAGTTCACTTACGTTGTCATCTTTGTAAAGACCACCGTATTTTTTTTTCTTTGGTGTTACGTGAACATTGCCTAGTATAAAATAATTGAAGTTTCTTTTGGGGTACACTGCAAACCGTTTCACACCCTTATAGGTGTATTTGCCATAAAACACCTTTCGTACACCCTTTTTTTCTGTCAATATTATCCGAAAGGGTGTAATGTCTTCATTGCACACCCTTCGCACACCCTTTTTTGTTTTTGGGTGTACAATGGGTGTATGTTCTGTTAAACACCCATGGGTGTTCTTTGAATTTTACACCTATAGGTAAATTCACGCAGTGAATTGACCAATAGGACTAAACAGGTATCGTTGTACTGCTGAATGCGATTAACTGAGACACTGAACACCATGGGCAACGCCTCCTGAAACCACGGGTCACCACCCTGTTCGACAGAGCGTCTTGACACAGGATACTGTTTCACGAGGCACCTGAGTGTGAAGCTACCTGCTCGTGAATCAGTAATTGTTCACATTGGTCTGCTAAGCTTGCCACTAAATTTTCATTCTTTTAGTTGTGCATCACAAGTCTGCTGTAATTGCAAAGGCGCATGTATTTTGCCTACTTTATTAGGCAAGTGGTAGTGAAAATAAAATATAGCATTGTCGTGCCTGAGGTTCTGAATGCAGTGAGTCAACTGATGTTACTTATTTTGAGCTCACATATATTTAAGCCTTTACATTCCGATTTATTTTTGAGCAGTCGTTTCTAAAATAATTTCATTTATTGCTTGATTGGATTGACACGTTGAATGAATGCCCAAAATACATCGGAATAATATATGTATTTGTTTAGCATTCAAAACATTTGTTCAGTTTACAGACAGTTGGCTTCACTGCACTGTGATCATCGCAAACACCTCTCCTAACGCTTAATCTATAGCATATATATACAGTGAAATCTCGTTGATACGATTCTGCATAATACGGTTTTCAGCCTAATACGTTTTCGTTTTTATTCCCTGCCAACATCCCTCGAAAATAATGCATTTTCATGCGTTTAATACCATCACATTTTTGCCAAAACTGGATAATACGACCGCGAAAGTGGATCTTGACCGATATATCGAGAAATCCTGCGTTTATTCTTCGCTATGCCAGCTCCCACCGCGTTCCAACAACCCACGATCTGCGCGTAGCAGAGCCGGCTGAGGCCACAGCAGCATCAGTTTAGCGGCGAAAAGATCGTTGCTAGGCGATCTTTCTTTTAGATTATATATATACATATTATTGCCGCTTTGTGAGGGCCCCCCTCCAGTGAAGCGGGACTTTAAGCCCTGCTTGCAGTCATGCAGCCCTTACTGTGTCGTCGCAATGCTTAGTGCGATTCGAATACACTGTGTAAAGCATTACAAAACATAACACTGCCGCAGAAAGAAAGCTGCGCCCACGCGACCCAACAACGGCCGGGGCGCCACCTCCTCGGCCGGCGCAGCCGCCGCCGCCGCGCGTGCGCAGCGCGCGGTACAGCTCTATCACCACGTGACTTATGCAACGCGCTCAGACACGCCGCGGACTCGACCGTTATCCGCGTTTCTGCGTGTGTTGTGCGTCGCCTCCCGATCGGTCGAGTTTTGCAGTCGGTGTTTTGGTTGTTTGAAGTGTGCCCGCGCTGTGTGCTCGTCCTTTACCTTCTTCAAGTGCTGCTTATTACGAAGATGCACTATACTCAAAGAGGAGACCTGCAGCTTCATATCGTGGAGCACTCGAACTGAAACGGTATGTACCACTAACACGTTGCTACGGCCAGCGCTTTGTTAACTCCGAGAGCGCGATCTAATGCCGTTAACTAAGCTTTTCTTAACTGGTTGACGATCGGTGAGCATTTGTTAACGTAGCGAGCATATGTGAGTGTACTGTTTCATCGGGATGAAGGCAAAGTTGTGTGACATTAGGCGCGGGCAAGCTTTGCTTTGTTTGGTGTTGAAAGCAGTGTGCGCATGCGCGGCTGTGATTCGGAGGGGGATTTGAACGCAGTTGGGCGGTCATGGCGGTGCCCTCCTGTCGGCGGTGGTGTTGAAGGGGGCCCCGCTCTCGATGAACCACTATTTGATTAAGAATAATTGGGTTGTGACGGCGCCTGTTACCTCTAAGCGTCAAGCGTGTCTAAGGCGCGTATGCTCGGCTGTTGGTATCCAAGTGCATTTTTTCGCACAAGAAAAAACAAACAAAAAAAAAAGGACAGAAAGCAACGCGTGGTGTCCGCGTCGTTCTTTTCCGTCCTTGTTCGTTTTGTGCGCTAAAACTACCGTGATGCTCGGGTTGATGTGTGTGGGTCATTTTAACGCAGCATGTTGCTTCGTTTTAGGTACGCCTCGCGAAGCTCGCCTAAGTGCTAATACATTCCGTTTCGTTAAATTCGTACCGATGTTTTAATTCATCCGTAACATAGGTTGCCTGATAATGGCGGCACCCGTGCATGGGGAGCCGTTCGTTAAACTTGACTTGTGTTCGAATGAATTTTTGATGTCTATGTGTGGCCGAATCGCCTTACCTACCTGAACTGTGCAGGCGCTAGTTCGAGCGTTCGAGCTTAGACGAGCGCAGGGTTCCCCATCAGGGGGGTAGGGGGTAGGAGGTTAATCGCCGCCCCCCTCCCCCCGCCTTACTAAAAAGTCAAAGTAGGGGGCAGACTTGCCCACCCACCCCTATGTCTGAATTGACATGGGGGGCACCCCCCTCCCCCTTCGTGCGTACGCCTGAGTGCCCGAGCACCATTTATTTATTCTGTTTGTTTCATTAGGTCTAGCTTTCATTATTTGTTGTGGTTATAAGAGTTACATGCGCCTCATCTCGCTTTGGCGTTGTAACTTCGGTAAATACTTTTACGTGTACAACATTAAAAAACGCAGTTTGTACGACCATCTCCAATGATATTATTTGGTAAAAGACAAGCCTAACGATTTAACAGATATTTTAAATTCTCCAATCATCTTCAAGGCTGCACAGCCTTGAAGAGAAGTCCTTGTTGCATAGTTTGTTTTATATGCTTTTATCGATGTGCAGGAATCCTTCATGCCACGAAAGATGCTCTCTTTTCTTTAAAAATGCGGATGATACTTGTCAAATAGTACTTTCCTATTCCCAAACAAGCTAATTGCACGTAGAAAAGCTGTTAATTCTCTGTCCAGTTACTATGGGGCATGTTATGAGCTTCATATTTGGATGGTACTATCGTGAGCAATATGAGCTCGAACACGCGAGCGCGTGGCGAACAGCCTTGAACCTTACGTCGGTTATTCGCAGCAGCGGCTGTCGGAAACAAAGTGGAAAGGGCGCCGCGCTTCCACTAGCTGTTTGACCCTCCTGCTTCGATATTGTTGATGCGAAACAGCATCCTAGAAAGTGTCAGTGGCCGCTAGCGGTGATATGAATTCCCATCAACGCTAACAGCCACATCAGACTAGGTAGCTGCTGAGATATCGGCTGTGACGTAGCCTGCACGATGCGCAGGCCATGCTTGCGCCATCGGTATCTCGTTAGTGCCGGCTGAGGATTTTGCTTGCGCCTCATTTTATTTTGCTATCATTGCTAGCGGCTCATGACACGCAATCAGCCGACATCTGCAGTCAACGCTAGCGAGGCGGGAGTAACCAACAGTCAGCGGAACAGCGCCCCCCCCTCCCTCCAGTTTCGGCAGCGCCATCCACGTATCACCCTATCTCAGTTTTAGGCTATTTTCCACGTGCTCGCATGTTCGAGCTCATATTACTCACGATAGTACACGGCACAGAAACTGTTATTTACTGAAACAAATAATTGAAGTCTGCGTAGTGCTTTCCAGACAATGATTTTTTTATTTTTTATCATGCAGGGAGAGAGCGTTCCAATAACACCTTGCATTGTGTACGATGGCCCCGATCTTCCCTATGCAAGCAAGCTTTTCCTCCATGTGGACAAAGAACTGCTCTTCAGTGTGTCCAATGCCGAAGAATGAGTAGCTGCACTCACGGCAGCACATTGGCTGTTAAATATCGACTGCCATCACAAGGCGTTCAACGTTCTCGTCGCTGTTGAATGGCTCCTTCTTGGCCAGTGGGTAATGACTCCGAGGACACAAGTAGTAAAGCTCCTGAACATTTTCAAAAAGCCTAGAAAATAGGCCTTATCTTCTGCTTAAAGTATGTCGCCACCTGTGATTAATTAGAGCTTAAGCCATAAAGTTAATTTTCATATGGTAACGAGTAGTTATTTGTTTTACATTATACCGAAACGAATACTATGGCGGTACTAGTATTTCATTTCAATTTCTTGCTCATTTTTTGTGACATTTTAATACAAGCCATTTTGTCTCTGCCGATTTCAACATGTTCTCGCAGGTCATTCCACTTTGTGGTTATTGGCTTAGTTTTTATATTCAAAGGACTTTGTGACTTTTTTTGCAGTAGTTTTAATAATTGAGATCTTTTGCTATTGAAACTTTAGCTTAACAAAACTGCCAGTACTTGTCAGTGAAATCAGTGCATCGAGTATTGTTTTAAAATTTATTTTTGAGCTATATGACAAGCTTTAAGTTTTGTCAATATTTTTTAAAAGAAATAAATACTCGTTTTATTCAATTACCAATGATTCTGTTGTCTTTGCTTGGAAAGGGATAATCTTTAAATTTCTGAACATGCCCGTGTAAAATTTGATTCTACTGTTGTTATGTAGGTAATGCTTCTGCAGTGCTGTCGTGGTCATAACGTCCCTATTCCCATGCATTTCCTGCATATTACCGCATTCAGCATGCGCTGAAACGTGCGTGTCATGGCCCGATTACTCACTTTTTGTGTTGGAGCCACAATCCATTGCTTTTGAGAAAGTGGGAAAGATGTCATAATTCCAGCAATGTGCACAGTTTTCTACTTCACTCATGTACTTTCCCAGAAAAGAGATAATATGGAGGCCTGCTGTGGAAAACGACATTCTGAGTCCTTATAATGTTGCGTGAGTTGTCACGGAGCATTGATACCCTGCTCGTGTATCAGCTACAGCTGTGTGATGGCAGTGTTTACCCTACTAAGAAAGTCGACAACAGGCACAGTGGTGTGGGACTGCTGGAATTTTGAAACTTTATCAATCCACTTTCTCATCAAGGGATTGCACATTTCTGAACTATCTCCTTAACAGGAGAACGATCAGACCGTACCTTGTGTGTTCCAGTTGATTCCAAACACATACACTGATGTTATGCAGCCCATTTAAGATGATGGCACCTTATTTTATCAACTGCATAAGTGCAGGTATAAGAAGTAGCACCAATATTTCCCTTCTTGGGAAGGGCAACTACAGCGGGAAAATTCATTCTGGGGTGCGCCCAAAGGGACCAGGTGTCTGTAGTGCCCCAAGAGGGCTGACAGGGAAGAAGGTTCATTTGTGCTTCTCCCTGTAACTGCTACCTTTTCGAGGGCGTTTTTATATTACAACCCACTCGCACGGGTGTCGCTTGTTCTAAGACCCATACTGCACTAAACGGCTGTGTTACAATGAAGCATGTTAAATTGAATTCCTCTTTATGAAGTGGAAATAATGCCCTTGCTTCATATTTTGACACAAACGCCTTGGTCATTCGTGCTCCATGTCATTTGTGCTCCGTTTGGCGGCATACGCGATGCCGTCTGCACACTCGAGAAAGGTCATTGAATACCATAGAATTTGTCTCGGATGTACGAGCTCTGTGTTTATTAAAGCTGACTTTATTTTGTACTTTTGGATAATTGTGTGAACACTTGCAATATGTGTCAACACATTTTAAGTAATGACTTGTATTCAGTCACGATTGCACTGTATATGTAAGGGCCATATATGCCGTGCTTCATATGCACCATAAAATCAGTGCTGCTGCCAGGATTTTCCCTCTGTGGCAGGAGCCACTACAATAGGTCATGCGCCCTTGAAGGACTAGCTAAAGGGTAAGCTTTCTAGCGTTTCAATGGGAGCCAACTGGGAGGGGGACCACTCGAATGGAAATTTTTGCCTGGGTGTTTGGGTGTAATTGTGCATAAACACCCCCGCCCTTTTCTCGTTTGGGTGTAATATGCTTTACACCCAACCACCCTTGGGTGAAAGTTTGAAATTACACCCATTGTATGGTGTAATCCTGCTTGGTACACCTATTTTTTGGGGTGTAGGGGTGTGAGTTTAGACATCCTAGTTACTACATATACGGGTGTAAAGTGTTTAACAGTGTATATCAAACCAAGTAAATGTGCGTTTGTAATGTATAATTTAGTAACGTATACATAATCCTTTACGAAATAGTGTTAAACTTGTATTTTGTTAGCTTTTGTGAGTTGCATAAATAGTTTATTTCTGTGCTTTGCATTCTTTTTTTTCTGTATTGCATTCTTCAGTGTTTCTCTACTTGTTCACAGATTCTCTATGTACTTTTTTATGTACCTTTCCCCTCCTGCCTGGGGCTTTTAACGCCTGCGGCTCCGCCAATAAATAAATAAATAAATACATAAATAAATAAATAAATAAATAAGAAATGGCGCTCGTAAATGGTATGCGGGGAGCTGGAATCAATATTTCCTAAAGTAAACTTGCTTTGGTCATGATAACTGCAGTCCTTGGCGACCCCTATGGCGGTGGTTTTTCTCGCTCGAAAAATGTAAGGGAAGAATGAATGGTCACGTGGAGTGTGGCGTAATCAATGCGGTTACTATAGAGTTAAAGAGGGTAGGTTTGGAAGAGGGTACCTTGCGGTGTTAGACCTTACACGAGCAGAACTTCTTGTACAACCTCCATCCCGCAACTACATTTTACGAAAGTGGCTTCGAGCTAAGTTTCTTTCTTATTAGAAAATAGTTTACTGCGTT
This sequence comes from Rhipicephalus sanguineus, assembly GCF_013339695.2. Lineage (NCBI taxonomy): Eukaryota > Metazoa > Arthropoda > Arachnida > Ixodida > Ixodidae > Rhipicephalus > Rhipicephalus sanguineus. The sequence goes on from NC_051184.2 coordinate 139,682,341, forward strand.
AACTAGTTAATAATGACGTGTTTTGTCATTTATTTAGCTACAACTGCTCTATCGATAATTTTATGTGATTCTATACTTTTTTAATCCCACAATGGCTGGGCTCCTGTCCTCACTTAAACATTCCAATGTTACTCTCTCTCCCGTACTCGTTTAATGCAAAACCTTTCCATAACATTTGGTTGCTCGCGTTTGAGCTAATGCAAGCTCTCGGAAAATAAAAACGCAAAACACTGGTGGTTGTGAAAGGTTTTTATGTACGGATTGTTTTTTTTCTTTGTTTGTTTGCCTGTCTGTCTGTATTGTTTGTTTGTTTTTTGTTTTTGTTTGTTTGTTTGTTGGTTTGTTTGTTTGTTTGCTTGTTTTTTGTTTGTTTGTTTGTTTGTTGGTTGGTTGGTTTTTTTGTACCAATCGTACTTCACGAAAAGCGGCAGAATATTCCTCCTACGTCCAATATACTGTCTCATGAACTGTCTTTTCATGTAGGAATGACCGTCGATACTCTCTGTGAAGAGTGTGGTTGTGAGAAGACCTTACAGCACATATTCGGCAACTATCTTCACTACGCTGAGCGGAGACGATTACTCTTCGTCACTGCAGGTCGCCGATATCAGAGAAACCGCAAACTGTAACAACGATTCTGGAATATCATCGAGAAAAGCCATCGAGCATGAAGGCGACAAAGGCAAAATGAAAACTTTTAAAGACAACAGACAAGCATGAGCGACTGTTAACTCATAACCATGTCGTATACCGCACAAGACTAATGCACTGCGACGTTTCGTGCGCGCTCCCCTGTGTGTGATTACGCACAGTTTGTCCCTACAGTTTCTTCTAAACTACTAACTTCGCTCGGTGTCCCGTGATTTATATCTACGAATAATGCTAGAATCATCTTGAAATACAGCGCAAACACGCAAGGACAGAGTAAATAGAGGACACACTAGCGAAGACTAAAAGGGCTTATTTCTTTTTTAACAAAACTTATATTTACGGATGTGAAAGAAACCACGTGGTGCAATGTATATCGAAAGCAAAGCCCGAAGACCCCATGTCATGGCTACGGGCAATCTAAAGAGCTCCTCCCTTTCTAGTGTTTATTCTCCCTTTTAGCTTCCTTCTAAACTCCTACTGTCGTGTCGTCGAGAGAACATGTAACTGAAAGTCGTCGCGAATGCCTGGAATTCTAATTTGATGTTTTTGTTTATCGTAGTAACTCCCATCTATAAATAGTCCTTAGCATGTTCAGATGTTTTTATCAACTTTTCTCTATCTAGATGTTAGCGCAGACTTTCATGCTGCATTGCGCCTACTCAGGACCGTCAAGACGTCGTTTCCCACTCTGGCATCGCAGTGATTTTCTTCCGAATGTCTACCGTTTTTCCATCTGAGCCAAAGCCACCATATATTATTGTTGGGTCGGTGAATGTCAATTCGGTAGCGCTACCTTATTCAACATGCCCCATAGTCTTGTATGCTAACGTTTCGAAGACTACTTGTCGCGACGATCTGTTTTTCTTCGCGCAATTTATATAGACTGTTCTCCTTTCTCTGTGATATAAGCACACCATTGTGTATGTCAGCTCGGACACCTATTTAAATTTAAAATGCGGTTATTTCTTTCTCTTTATCGATGTTCGCAGCTGCTGAAAGGGAGAAGAGACCATTGCTTTTGCTGATCATGTAGGGCTCATTTTATTCTCTATCTCGCTCTCCTCCCCTGACGGATGTGACTGCAGGTGATCCAACTTCAGAAGGGAACGCTGTTGAATAAATTTGGCAAAAGTCGGGGCTGTATACTCTTCCTTTGCCCGTGTCTTTTTTGAGCTGTATTATGATGTTCAAGAGCTATAAACTCGGAACATGGGCATAACCACTTTTTCTTCCCTTTCGGGAAAAGGACAAGTTCAACAACTTTTCGCGCTTCGAACTTGGAGAAAAAGATTTATATATTTTCTGTTACTACAGTTTGTCTTTATAGGGCTGAAAAACGAACGCTTCTCATCACCGGACGCTTTGCTTTATACAGAGCGGCCATCGCTCACTGCCAACGCTAATCAAGAGGAATCGCTTCCGTTCTACTTCGGCGTAGCTTACCACGGTCCTGCATATTAGTTCATAAGGGGCAAATTCCATGCGCATGAGGACTTTTTTTTCACCGTATGTTCGTAGTTTCTGCATCAAAGGAAGTAGCCGCTTCAGACGATGTCGCATGTGAAGGAGTGCCCGAAAGCAAAACTGTTCATTTTACTGATTCGAGCACCGTGTCTATGCCCTTCTTTTTCATACGTATTGTTAGTTTCCTGCAACTAACAATATGTATGCTATCCACGTTACGGTGCGCTCATATATAGCCAGCGTGCGTGTCCATATACTTCGTTGAGTGCGCGGTAGTTGTGCAGAAATCTGAGTACGACCCCGATCCTTGACTTAGGTGCCTTGTACTTGCACTCGCGCCTCGGCGTTCGTGTGCCTTGCTGTATTCCTTGAGTAAACCATGTGTCTGGCGCACTGCAAAAGCAGATCTCAGTGGCCACACAGATAGCAGCGCGTGGTTGAGATCTCCTCCTCCAGTAACCGCAACGATCCCAGCTGCTCACAAGAAAAGCACCTCTGCATTCAATGACCTCGTTATATTAGCTCGACATCGTTAAAGAGCGCGTTTCGCCGAAATTCCGGCGTCGCTGTCGGCGTTGTTGGTATTGAGCGAAAAATCAGCGTTGTCCGTAAGCAAGAAATCAAGGAAGGTGCAAATAAAAAAAAGAATAAAAATAGTCGGTTCGAGTGAGAACCGAACCCAAGCCTTCTGCGTGTCAAACAGGCGTTCTTCCGCAGAGCCCCACCATTTCTTGAAACTGCTTCAAAGAAAAACCGGCGATGCAAATCCGGTACATCGGCGGCCCTATCTGATATCCTCCACCGAACGCCACGTGATCCAGAAAGAAGTCGACAAGATGCTTGCTCGGAACATCATTGAGCCTTCTTCAAGCCCCTGGGCTTCGCCTGTCGTCCTCGTCAAAAAGAATGACAACAGCTGGCGTTTCTGTGTCGGCTACCGGAATCTTAACAAGGTAACGAAAAAAGACATGTATCCCCTGCCACGGATAGATGACGCCCTTGACTGCCTTAGTGGAGCAAATTGTTTTTCTTTTATCGACCTCCGTTCCGGCTACTGGCAGATAGCAGTTGATGACATGGACCGTGAAAAGACAGCGTTCATAACTCCCGACGGACTCTATCAGTTTAAATTAATGCCGTTCGGGTTACGCAATGCCCCAGCTACATTCGAACGAATGATGGACGCTCTCCTTCACGGTTTTAATCGGTCAATCTGCTTGTGTTACCTTGATGACGTCATTGTCTTCTCACCGACTTTCGAGACCCACCTCGAGGGTCTCTCGACCATTTTTTCTGTTTTCCGCAAGGCAGGGCTTGAGTTAAACGCGTCGAAATGTCACTTCGGCCACCGCCAACTCACTGTCCTCGGTCACCTTGCTGATTTTTCTGGTGTTCGTCCCGACCCTGAGAAAATCCGCGCAGTCAAAGATTTCCCTCTGCCGACCTCCGCGAACGACGTTCGGAGCTTTCTGGGCCTCTGCTCCTACTTTCGCAGATTTGTGCAGAATTTCGCTCACGTCGCGCGCCCACTCACGGAACTACTGAAGAAAGATGTGACTTTTGTCTGGGGACCTGAACAAGCCAGAGCATTCACTGAACTGACCACCAGACTTACGACGCCACCGATTCTCGGCCACTTTGATATTCCGCTTTAACCGAAGTGCGCACCGACGCAAGTGGCCATGGAATCGGAGCAGTTTTGGCACAAAGACATCATGGCTGCGAGCGCGTCATCGCATACGCTAGCCGCCTCTTATCGCCAGCGGAACGAAATTACTCTATCACTGAACGCGAATGCCTTGCGCTCGTCTGGGCAGTGGGTAAATTTCGGCCATATTTGTATGGACGGCCATTCACAGTTGTAACTGACCACCACGCCTTATGCTGGCTGTCGTCCTTAGAAGATCCTAGTGGACGTCTCGGCCGGTGGGCTCTACGGCTACAGGAATATTCGTACGCAGTCGTTTACAAATCGGGCCGCCACGATGAAGATGCCGACTGCTTGCCGCGTCATCCAGTCGATCCACCGGACATTTCTGAGAGCGGCGAGTCTACTTGCGTGTTGGCACTGTCCGCCTTCGGCAACATCGGAGATGAGCAACGTCGTGATCCTCACTTGAGAGATATCAACCTTCGGCTGACTGGTCCCACAACTCCTCCGTCTCTCCGTATGTTCCTGCTCCAAGACGGCGTATTATACCCCTGTCACGCGGGCACCCGTTAACTCCGTGCAACTCCCTCGTCTTTACGTCAACGGAGATGCCGTCCGTGTCACACGGTCTCCCTTACGTGAAGGAAGTTAAACGGAACGTTTCGCAAAGGGACATCGGCGATCTCCATTAGCGGCGGAATGGAGTACTCTCGTCCCCAGTAATCTGTAGTTACGGAAAAAACCGCAAGCACAAAACAGCCGCAGTCAACACAATAATGAATTTCATTAATATTGAAAGTTATTTCACTGCATAATCCAGTCATAACCTGCGTTTAATGAAAAAAAAAAAACGCGTAAAAGTGCACATACTCTCCGCACCATGCCTCGCGAAAAGTCGTCGTGCCGCCATTTTGAATAAGTGTCCCCGAGTCCGTGTGGACTGTTGTGTTTACGTCTGTGCATCTCGTTTCCTTCTTATTGCGGTGCTCTTCATTCTACTTCAGCACTACCAATAGTCATAGCAGTCGAGTGACGCGGGTTTTCTTCCTTCTCCGTCGACGCCTGCACTCGTACTGGCAGTACACGCGGACTGTCGTGGGAGCCATCCGCAGCAAAGGCTTCGTGGACTGGACGTGAGACCTATGCCCAGTTGATATTGGAAAGGGCAACGTGATCTGGGTGGTAGCGCAACTACAAAGAGCTCGGCGACAACTTGCATCGTGTTTGACAATTGGTGCGCGTAGAAAAGACGCGTACCAAAACAAACGTACCGTGTTGCCAGCACTCCTGTCAAAATTACTGCCAACATGCTTCCAGGTACACGTTTATGTGATAAAGACAAAAAAAAGTTTTGTGTCGATGTGATTAAATTATACTTTTTACAATCACATACCATTGAGAATGTTTTCAGCGTGATTAGACGCCAAATATTGCATGCAGACGTAGGTGCAGCAGCGCCTAATGGACCCCTTGCGGCTTCTGTCCGAAGCTCGTAAAATTGCCGTGTGACATGGGCACAACTCCATCTCCGTCTAACTCCCTCATGGAGTTTTACATTGATGGAGTTTAACGAAGTTCGGTGGTGGCCGTGTGACAGGGGTATTACATCGCTACAGCATGCATCCTGACGGACCTGAGCTGCTACTGGTCATACCCCAACATATTCGTCAGACTGTCCTCGCGCAGTTACATGACATCCCAATGGCTGGTCACTTGGAGGTCTCAAGCACTTATGACCGTGTTCGACGTCGCGTCTTTTGGCCTGGTATGTACCGATCTGTCCACCGTTACGTCGCTTCTTGTAAATCCTGTCAGCACCGCAAAAAGCCAACAACCCTTCCAGCGGGACGCCTTCAGCCCATCCAGATACCATCGGAACCATTTTATAGGGTAGGTCTTGACCTACTTGGACCTTTCCATTTATTGGCCAGTGGGAACAAGTGGATAGCAGTCGCCACGGACTACACCACTCGGTATGCCATCACGCGGGCCCTTCCTACCAGTTGTGCAACAGACGTCGCCGACTTTCTCCTAGAAGACGTCATACTACATCACGGCGCCCCTCGACAACTACTTACCGATCGGGGTCGCTACTTCCTATCCCAGGTTATACAAGACATATTGTATTCTTGCGGTACAAGACACAAGTTCACAACAGCCTATCACCCTCAAACCAACGGGCTCACCGAACGGCTAAATTGAACTATCACAGAAATGCTCGCCATGTACGTTTCCCCCGACCATCGTGACTGGGACGCGGTCCTGCCATTTGTGACATTTGCCTATAATACGTCCCGACATGATACTGCAGGTTTCTCGCCTTTTTTTTCTCTTGTATGGACGAGAACTCACGCTACCTTTTGACACGCTCCTTCCCACCGTTACCCACACATCGGGCTACGCCCGCGATGTTATCTCTGAGCTCTACAAGCCCGCGAAATCGCTCGCCTGCGTCTTAGTGTTTCGCAAGACCGCCAACGACTGCTCTACAATGCCCGCCACCGCGATGTCCACTTCCAGCGTGGTGACACGGTCCTTCTCAGCACGCCATCACGGCGAGTTGGCCTGTGCGAAAAGCTGACTTCGTCATACTCGGGTCCGTGCCGTGTCGTGCGCCAAGTTACCGACGTGACCTATGACATTGAACCACTTCACAGCACCATCGCGCACTCGTGTTCTGACGTTGTCCACGTCTCTCGGCTGAAGCGATACCGCTCGGACCAACCGAGCACCGAGACGGTGCCTTCGCCGCCGGGGCTGATGCTACGTGGCGCCACAGATAACTCGAAACTCGACAGGGAAGAAGACGATGTCTGAGCTCTCGTGCAGACTCGGTTCCATCTTGTATGCCTGCCTGTTTTATCGATAGTAAACATATTTCTCAGACGCCTTTTCCCCGTAATAATAATAATAATAATAATAATAATAATAATAATAATAATAATAATAATAATAATAATAATAGTAATAATAATAATAATAATTTTAATAATAATAATAATAAGGTTATTTGCCATCTTTGTGAGATACAGATGTGGCATTGTAGAAAAAAAGCTGTCCCCGGACAGCTTGTCTAGCCTACAACCAAGTGGCAGACGTGCCTTGTGTACATGGACGACATCGTTGTGTTTGCCTCAAACTTCGACGAACAGCTCCGGCGCCTTGAAACTGTACTTCAAGCAATCAAGACCTCGGTACTCACCCTAAAGCCAGAAAGTGCTGCTTTGCGTACGACGAACTCTTGTTCTTGGGCCATGTCATTAGCAAGTCTGGAGTTCGCCCGAACCCGCGGAAAATAGCTGCCATTGCTGCCTTCCTGCCGCCCAACGACAAGAAGGCCGTACGCCGATTTCTGGGCGTGTGCGCCTATTACAGACGTTTTGTCAAGGAATAATGGCGTAGTGGTTTTTCTTCCCTTTTGCTTGAGCCACTGACGCAACTTACGAAGACCGACGTCAAATTCAGGTAGGAAACGGCGCAAGTTCAAGAATTTCAAGAATTGAAACAACGCCTGCAGACGCCTCCGAAACTTGAGAACTTCGACGAAGACGCCGATACGGAAATCCACACCGACGCAAGCAGCGTCCCTGTGCAAAGGAATGGCGGACTGGAAAGGGTAATCAGTTATGCTAGCCGGTCGCTAGCATAACTGAGGCAGAAGTCAACTATTCCATAACGGAAAGGAGTGTTTTGCCATCACCTGGGCTGCATCCAAGTTTCGCCCCTACCTGTACGGCAGGCCCTTCAAAGTTGTGAGCGACCACCACGCCTTGTGTTTGCTGGCTAACTTGAAGTACCCTTGACGCCGCCTCGCATGGTGGAGCCTGAGACTTCAAGAATTCAACATTACAGTCGTTTACAAGTCCGGAAGAAAACACTCTGATGCCGACTGCCTGTCTCGTGCCCCTGTGGACCCGCCGCCGGAAGACGACCAGGATGATGACTACTTCTTGGGAACCATAAGTGCCGACGACTTCGCTGAACGACAGCGATCCCACCCGTAACTCAGAGGCTTTATGGAATACCTCGAGGCGAAGGCCGCCATCGTTCCGAAACTATTCAAGCGAGCACTGGCGTCGTTTTTCTTACGCAACGACCTTCTTTAAAAGAGGGGCTTCTCACCACTTCGAGCCAAGTACCTTCTCGTGGTGCCTTCCGAATTGCGACCAGAAGTCCTCCAGGCCCTACACGACCACCCGACGGCTGGACACCTCGGGTGTTTCCCACACGCTTGCGAGAATACAAGAAACGTACTACTGGCCTCGCCTCACTGCCGACGTCACCCACTTCGTAAAGACTTGCCGAGACTGTCAGTGACGGAAGACGCCGCCGAGAAGGCCAGCCAGACTTCTTAAGCCGATATAGCCACCTCGGCAACCATTCCAGCAGATCGGGATGGACTTACTGGGGCCGTTCCCGACGTCGACTGTCAGAAACAAGTGGATCGTCGTAGCTACCGACTACCGCACCAGCTACGCCGAAACAAGGGCCCTGCCCAAAGGCAGCGCCACTGAGGTAGCCAAGTTTTTCGTTGAGAACATTGCCGTGCGCCATGGTGCCCCAGAGGTTCTCATCACCGACAGAGGTACGGCCTTTACTGCGGACCTTACTCAGGCGATCTTCATGAAATACAACGGAACAAGCCACCGCCGGACCACAGCCTACCAGCCACTGACCAATAACCTCACCGAGCGTCTAAATAAGACCATCGCCGACATGCTGGCCATGTATGTACATACGTCGACGTCGAACACAAGATGTGGGATGCCATCCTTCTGTACGTGATCTTCGCATACAACACGGCCGTGCAAGAAACGACGCAGATGACGCCATACAAGTGTGTATACGGAAGGAACACGGCAACGACGCTCGATGCCATGCTACCCAACGTCATCGACGAAGAAAACCTCCACGTGACTGTATACCTTCAGCGCGTCGAAGAAGCCCGACAACTCGTCCGCCTACTCATCAAGAATCAGCAGGTGACCGACAGCCGCCGTTACAATCTACGATGACTCTTCGTGGAATACCAGCTCGGCGACCGTGTTTGGGTCTGGACGCCGATATGCCGACGTGGGCTCAGTGAAAAACTTCGGCGATACTTCAGGCCATGCAAGGTGCTTCGACGTATCGGCGCTCTTAACTACGAGGTCATCCCCGACGGCATTACGAACTCCCAGCGACGCCGCGCACGACCTGAGGTCGTTCATGTCGCGCGCCTTAAGCCGTTTTTTGCGCGTTAGCGAACCTAGGGACTCTACTTTGTTATTTTAATTTATTTGTGTATGCACTTTTTTTTTCTCTCTATGTTCTGTCACAAGCATTGGGACGATGCTTCTTCATAGGGGGGCAACGCCACGGCCGCCTTTTGTTTTATTTTGATCTACTCGGGTTTGACCAGCAAGGACGATTAGCAGCGCTCCATGCTCACCGCACCGCAGGGTTCGAGAAGCTTCGCGACAGAAGTAGATCACTTTGTTAAGATTGTGCGCAGGATGCGAATAGTCTAGATTATTCCAGGAGCTTGCGCGACCACCAGTGATAAGACTGGAAGGTTCGATGCGTGATGCATAAAAGACGGCGCGTCCCAGCCTTGAGCAGTTTATTGACGGCCGACGCCTTGTTCGCCGCTATCAGTGTACAGCGTGTATTGCTGTAGTTTGAGTTTTCATTTCCCGGCCACAACTTCGGTCAAATAAAGAGTTTCATCTTGAACACGCCGACTGCTGTCTTCGTCGACGTCACGACCCCGTGACAATATTGAAAAAGTGTTGCAGGCCCCTTTTGAAGATTGAGCTCAAATTCGCACGCCCGTGGAGCACTGTCACCGGAATTGTCGGAAGTGACGTCGGATACTCTGCGGCGAACGTAGCAAGATTCGTTTCGCTGGAGCACGGCATATGGCCATTCGCTGCAGTACACCTAAGGCCCGCGTTTCGTTTCCTCGCATGGCAGCCACCTTTTCTGCTTTTGAGCGCGTGCAAAAAAGCGCAAAAAAAACAGAGACGCTGGAAGCTTTCCGTTCATCACTCTTAACGCTTTTGCATGTTTTGCATTTCTTTGAGATATGTTGTAACTACACCGCCGTACTTCAGATTTATTTATTGTGCAACTTTTACAAATGCCGTGAACATGCGTTTGCTCTACTTTTGCTGCTTTTCCAATATATCATTTGTTTCGAGCGGCAGCTGCGATTTCAAACTCAAAAGGTGCGTGGGCTGTCCCACGCAACGGTTTATGGTCGAGTAAGCATACGGCAACTAATTTCATGGGTGCGCGTGAGAACGCAGCCACGATCGAAACGCGGTGACACCGGACCTGCCAAGTGAGTGTATTCGACCCGCTGGACAGGCAGAAGTGAAACAGAAATTTACTAGTGAAATCAACCCGCGTTCCATCTATCGTTAGCTGTAGCAAACATACCGTGTCCAACGCTTGGCGGCGCTGGTGCCAGTCGAAGATGGTAGAGGCCACGCGTCGGAGCGGTAGAGTTAAGCGTTCTGACGAGCTGTACGCTGCTCTTGATAACGTTAATACAGCGCAAATGACTGAAATGCTAAGACATTGATGTTTGGTTTGCAAAAAGGGGTAACAACACAGTTCCATTGTTTGCACTTATCTTCACTAGGCACTCATAGGTCTGGCCAATTCAGTATGTACTGTCGGTATGGAAAGAAATGCGAACGGAACGCGTGGATTTCCGCTCAGTCAGGGTAGCCTAGCGTCAATCCGCTAGTCGGAGAGTGCGTGTCCAACTCTGACATGCTTTGGCTGTCGGTGGGCGAATCTTTGCTTTCATTCGGCACAACCATAGCGCTAGAATCTTTTTCTCGGCTGGCACTATCGCACCGCGTGCGCGTTCGCATGTCAGCCATGACTTGCAGGTGATAAGCTTTCCTTGTGGCATGGCACTTCGCCTATTTTCACCGCACGCGCCGCGTAATGTAAACAACGGATAGCCTGAGTCAGCGATGATCGAGCTCGCACTAAAACGTTTGTTCTTTTATGCGTGCAATCATTGCAACGTGGCGCGTTTTGCTTGCTGAGAATAATGACAAGAAAAGCTTATCTTCCAGCCGTGTCTGACACCTGGATCACACACACGGTGCGACAGCGCCAGCCGGAACCAGACCCTAGCGCTATGTGCGGTGTCGCTGACAGACAACAAAGATTCGCCCCGCCGACAGCCAAAGCATATCGGAGTGCGACAAGCACTCTCCGATTAGTGGACCCACGCTATAGGCTGCGCTGACTGGGCGAAAAGCCATGCGTACCGCTGTTCGCATTTCTTGCCATAGCGACAGTACAACAAAAATATTTGTTGCTTCCTTCTTATTTGGAAGGTGTAAAAAATGAAAGTTAAGGCAGCATGCATTAGTGATGAAAAGCCTGAAGGAAGTGCGGTGCTGGGTGGCCTTTGTTTCTCTCTATTTTTCTCTTTCTTTGTTCTTACCTTGCTTTCATTTTCTCTCTTCTCTTTATTATTTCTATGTCCTTTTTATCTCTGTATTTTTCAATTTCTTTTTCTCTCTATATATTTTTTCTCTTTGTAGCTCATTTTATATTTATTTTTCTTCTTACCTTTCTTTTTCTTTCTCTCTCTCTCTCTATGTATCGCTTCCTCTTTCTTTCTATTTCTGCTTTTTTCCTTTCTTTCTGTCTATTTCTCTGTTGCTCTTTCTTTCAATGCGGCAGTTTGGGCAAGTTGGCAATAAACTTTAAAAAAATCAAAGCGCACGGAAAACACGGACGATAAAAGACACGCATTTATACACGCCCAGTGCCAGTGTGTGTATATTGTCACGTAGTCGTGACGTCGATGAAGACAGCAGTCAGCAGGTCCGAGGTGAAACTGTTTATTTGGCCGAACTTGTGGCCGAGAAACTGATAGTCAAACAACAGCAATACACTGATAGCGGCGGACAGAACGTCGACCGTCGATCAACTGACATGCGATCAAGCGTGTCGGCTTTTGTACAGGCGCTATCGAACTTTCCAGCAATATCGCTGGTGGCGGCGTTATCTCTAGACAAAGCTGGAACATCCGCGTGCGGGGCGCAATCTTAACAAACCGATCTACTACAATCGCGACGCTTCTAGAACACTGCTTCGCCGACAGCGTCGAGCGTTGATAACCGTCCCTGCCGGTCAAACCCGAATACATCAAAACAAGACAAGAAGTGGGCGTGGCATTGCCCCCCTCTGAAAAAGCATCGTCCCGATGCTTGTGAAAGAACATACACAAATAAAAAACAAAGGAAAAAAATAGAGTCCCCAAGCTCGCTAACGCGCAAAAAACGGCTTAAGGCGCACGACATGGACGACTTCAGGTCGCGCACGGCGCTGCTGAGAGTTCGTAATGCCGTCAGGGACAACCTCATAATCGAGTGCGCCGAGGCGTCGAAGTACCCTGTACGGTCCGAAGTATCGTCGAAGAAGCTTCTAAGTCCTCGTCGGCGTATTGGCGTCCATACCCATACACGGTCACCGGGTTGGTATTCCATGTGGCGTCGTCGAAGGTTGTAGCGGCGGCTGTCAGTCGTCTGCTGGTTCTTGATCCGTAGGCGGGCGAGCTCTCGTGCTTCTTCGGCGCGCTGTAGGTCACGTCGATGTTTTCCTCGTCGGTCACGTTTGGTAGCATGGCGTCGAGCGTCGTTGCCGGCCTCCGTCCGTAGACCAACTTGTATGGCGTCATTTGCGTCGTTTCCTGTACGGCCGTGTTGTACGCGAAGGTCACGTACGGAAGGATGGCGTCCCGCGTCTTGTGTTCGACGTCGACGTACATGGCCAGCACGTCGGCGATGGTCTTATTTAGACGCTCGGTGAGGCCGTTGGTCTGTGGGTGGTACGCGGTGGTGCGGCGGTGGCTTGTGTGGCTGTATTCCAAGATCGCCTGAGTCAGGTCAGCCGTGAACGCTGTACCTCTGTCGGTGATGAGAACCTCTGGGGCGCCGTGTCGAAGGACGATGTTCTCAACGAAGAACTTGGCTACCTCAGCGGCACTGCCTTTGGGCAGGGCTTTTGTTTCGGCGTAGCGGGTGAGGTAGTCGGTAGCCACGACGATCCATTTATTTCCGCAAGTCCACGTTGGGAACGGCCCCAGGAGGTCCATCCCGATCTGCTGGAATGGTCGCCGAGGAGGCTCGATCGGCTGAAGGAAACCTGCTGGTCTTGTGGGCGGTGTCTTTCGTCGCTGACAGTCTCGGCACGTCCTTACGTAGCGAGTGACGTCGGCGGCAAGGCGCGGCCAGTAGTACTTTTCTTGTACTCGTGCGAGCGTTCGGGAAAGTCCGAGGTGTCCAGCCGTTGGGTCGTCGTGCAGGGCATGCAAATTTCTGGTCGCAGTCCCGACGGTACAACGATAAGGTAGCTGGCTCGGGCCGGAGTGAAGTTCTTCTTTACGAAGACGTTGTTTTTCAAGGAAAATGATGCCAATCCTCGCCTGAATACTTTTGGGGCAACGATGGTCCTGCCCTCCAGGTATTCCACTAGACCCTTCAGTTCCGGGTCGGCTCGCTGTCGTTCGGCGATGTCTTCGGTACTTATGGCTCCCAAGAAGCTGTCATCATCCTGGTCGTCGGGCGTTGGTGGGTCGACGGGGGCACGAGACAGGCAGTCGGCGTCGGAGTGTTTCCTTCCGGACTTGTACACGACAGTAATGTCAAATTCTTGAAGTCGTAGGCTCCACCGTGCAAGGCGACCTTAAGGGTCCTTCAAGTTAGCTAGCCAACACAAGGCGTGATGGTCGCTCACAACTTTGAAGGGCCTGCCGTAGAGGTAGGGGCGAAACTTTGACGTAGCCCAGATGATGGCGAGGCACTCCTTTTCTGTTGTAGAATAGTTGACCACTGCTTTAGACAGCGACCGGCTAGCATAACTGATAACCCTTTCCAGTCCGCCCGCCCGCTGCACAAGGACGGCGCCGAGTCCTATGCTGCTTGCATCGGTGTGAATCTCCGTATCGGCGTGCTCGTCGAAATGCGCAAGTATCGGAGGTGCCTGCAGGCGTCGTTTCAGTTCATGATATGCTTCGACTTGCGCTGTTTGCCACCTGAATTCGACGTCGGTCTTCGTGAGCTGCGTTAGTGGCTCGGCGATCCGTGAAAAGTCTTTGACAAAGCGTCTGTAATAGGCGCACAAGCCGAGAAATCGGCGCACGGCCTTCTTGTCGGTGGGTGGCAGGAAAGCGGCGATGGCAGCTATTTTCTGAGGGTCTGGGAGCACTCCAGTCTTGCTGATCACGTGACCCAAAAACAAGAGCTCCTCGTACGCGAAGAGGCACTTTTCTGCCTTCAGGGCGAGCCCGGAGTTCTTGATTGCTTGAAGTACGGATTGAAGTCGCTGGAGGCGTTCGTCGAAGTTCGAGGAATACACAACGACGTCGTCCAAGTAAACAAGGCAAGTCTGCCACTTCAAGCCAGCTAATACAGTATCCATGACTCGTTGGAAAGTCGCAGGTGCCGAGCAAAGACCGAAGGGCATGACCTTGAACTCGAACAGGCCGTCCGGTGTTATAAAGGCGGTCTTTTCTCGGTCTCTCTCGTCGACTTCAATTTGCCAGTAGCCGGTCTTGAGGTCCATCGACGAAAAGTAATTGGCGTTGTGGAGTCGATCCAAAGTATCGTCAATCCGTGGGAGAGGGTATACGTCCTTCTTTGTGATTTTGTTCAGGCGACGATAATCGACGCAGAAACGTAGGGTCCCATCCTTCTTCTTCACTAACACCACGGGAGACGCCCACGGGCTCTTGGACGGCTGGATGATGTCGTCGCGTAGCATTTCATCGACTTGTTTCTTAACGGCCTCCCGTTCCTGCGTCCAAACCCAGTAGGGACTCTGACGGAGTGGTCGAGCATTTTCTTCTGTTATGATGCGGTGCTTAGCAAGGGGCGTTTGTCGGACCCGCGATGATGACGAGAAACAGTCCCTGTATTCCTGCAGAAGGCGTCGAAGCTGTTGCTGTTGGCGAGCGGGAAGACTTGGGTTTACGTCGAAGGACGGGCTCATCGATCGTCGTCGTAGCTTCGTTAGAATCTGAAAAGGAAAACGCATCGCTGACGGCCAAGATTTCTTCGATGTATGCAATAGTCGTGCCCCTGCTCAGGTGTCTGTATTCCTGGCTGAAGTTCGTTAGCATCACGCTTCCTTTTCCTTCACGCAACCGAGCAATGCCCCTTGCGACGCAAATTTCACGGTCTAGCAGCAAACGCTGATCGCTCTCGATGACACCTTCGGTGTCTTCAGCTTTTTCGGTGCTGACGGAAATTATGACGCTGGAGCGAGGCGGGATGGTAACTTGATCCTCGAGCACGTTCAGGGCATGTTGACATGGACCCGTATCCGGCGGTGTCGTTTTGTCCGACGATAGGGTTATCAATTTGGTTCTTAAGTCGATGACGGCGCCGTGATGGTTTAAGAAGTCCATGCCAAGTATGACGTCCCTGGAGCAGTGTTGCAAGATCACTAAACTCGCAGGATACGTACGATTATTGATTGTGACTCTTGCTGTGCAGACTCCAGACGGCGTTATTAGATGGCTTCCAGCGGTGCGGATTTCGGGGCCTTCCCAAGCGGTCTTAACTTTCTTCAACTTCGTGGCGAAGGGCCCACTGATGACGCAATAGTCGGCTCCAGTATCGACGAGAGCGGTGACGTTGTGGCCGTCGATCAGAACGTGGAGGTCGCTAGTTCGTCGTCTTGCGTTGCGGTTGGGTCGCGGCGTCGGGTCACGGCTGCGTCGGTGTGTTCAGCTGCTTCCATGTTGCGTCGTCGGGTCTTCTTCAGTCCGCGAGATTTCGTCGTCAGGGGTCTGTTTGGTTCGCGTCGTATTCTGAAGGTTTCGTCGCGGCGTCGTCGTCGGCGGCGGAGGATCTTCGGTAGTTCGTCGTACAGCAAACGCACCTCCATCGGTTGCTGCCCTTAGTTTTCCGGATACGGGCTAGGCGATCGGCCCCGGTTTGGGCCAGTGTACGGCCGGCGGTGCGGTGACATATAGCGGCCGGGCGATGGCGAGCGGGAAGGTCGTCGTTCTTGCCACTGTGTTCCGGTGAGGTAGTCGTCGATGTCGCGAGGCCGTTCGCCTGGCTGCGGGCGCGGCGCGTTGATGGCGAATCCGCGTAGTCCCATCTGTCGGTACTGGCAGCGGCGGTACGTGTGGCCGGCCTCCCCGCAGTGGTAGCAGAGCGGGCGGTTGTCAGGGGCGCGCCAAACGTCGGTCTTCCTCGGCGTGGATCGCTGGCCGGCTGGCGGGCGATATGACGTCGGTGGTGGCGGCGGTGGTGCCTGGCGGCGGAACTGCTGGGGTGGCGCGGTGTCTTGACGTGGGCGAGGAGGGGGGGCGTTGCGTCGGGCTTTGAAAATCGCGACTCGGTCGTAGGCTTCGAGCCAGCTTTCCGGGTCTTGGAACGACGATCCGCGGAAGGTTGGCGGCTCCCTGGGCGTCCGGAGAAGGATCGGTGCGGCCGGCACAACGTCTGTCATGTCGCTGTGGTCGGGGTCAGGATATTTCTTTGCTGGGTGGTAGACCTTGTTGCCTGCGGCTTGCTCGACGATCCCGGTTTTCTTTGCCGTCGTCCTCCTCGCAACTTGGGCTTGGGTCAGCGCTTCGCGGGGGCGTCCGGATCATGGAAGAAGCAGCACCTCCACCAGATGTCACGTAGTCGTGACGTCGACGAAGGCAGCAGTCAGCAGGTCCGAGGTGAAACTGTTTATTTGGCCGAACTTGTGGCCGAGAAACTGATAGTCAAACTACAGCAATACACTGATAGCGGCGGACAGAACGTCGACCGTCGATCAACTGACATGCGATCAAGCGTATCGGCTTTTATACAGGCGCTATCGAACTTTCCAGCAATATCGCTTGTGTCGGCGTTATCTCTAGACAAAGCTGGAACATTCGCGTGCGGGGCGTAATCTTAACGAACCGATCTACTACCATCGCGACGCTTCTAGAACACTACTTCGTGGACAGCGTCGAGCGTTGATAACCGTCCCTGCCGGTCAAACCCGAATACATCAAACAAGACAAGAAGTGGGCGTGGCAATATGAGTGAATTTTTTCTTCCGTGTCTTCCGTGAGCTTTTAGTTTTCTCTTCCTTTCTATGCTATGCCTTACTCTCTCCCATCTTACATACCCTCACTTTCCTTTCCTACCCCCTTGCTATGCTATATTACACAAAGTTATATTTTGCTCTACTAGCGTGCCTGGATAGCCGAGTGGTTGGGATGCTCCCCCTCGGATCGTGGTTACGCGCCTTCAAATGCCGCCTCGTCGACAAATTTTTTTGTCGCCAAGAACTTTTTTCCCTTCTCTTTCTTTCTCGCTTTTTGTACTCGCTCTCTCGCCCATTCGATTTATTGCATCCCACGCGGGACAAATCGACTTAGAGGAAGAGCGCACGCCGGGCGCACTTGTTTGGGGAGCGAAGCAGAAGAGGACGAAAAGTGCGCGCGTCGGCCGAGTTATTGCGTTGCACGCGCTAAAAAGGCAGAGGTCATTCATGATAATGATAGTTTATGCGAATGCGTAACGGCAGAACGAAAAGCACAGCAGCTACACTGTAAAGAGACATACTCTACACTCTGACGAGCTCGTTTGCATTGGCCCACTTTTAAATTGCCAGCGGCTTGGCACGTGATCTAGTGTGTGACTACCTCCCGTCCCTATCTTCCCACGTCTTCCCTAGCGAGCTTCGTTCCTCCCTGTCCTCAATAAAGTAATTCGTCATCATCGTCATACACCCGCCCGCACGTTCGGACTTTACGCTTCCCGTCATTACCTTCCGCCAGTTGGACCAAATCTTTAAACCTGCTAATCCCACTGTTTACTACTGAGAATCGGAAGGACAGAATTCCAAACGTGGATTTTGGTGAAATCTCATGGCATCTTCGGCTGGCGGCACTCGTGGCGTATTCTGCGCACTCGTGCGGTGCCGTACGTTCGTCTGGGCACCACGCGTGCGGTGCCGCATGTTCGGCTGGGCCGGCCACGACACGAGTGCACGCCACCGCGCCACCGCGGAGATCGACGGTGGAGCGTGGTGCAATCCCGTCGTTCAGCGCGCGCTGGCAGACGACGCTGCGACGTTCCATCAATGCAGGCGCAATTTACAGCTGGCGCTGCAGCAGAACACGGCCTGACTGGAGGTAAAACACGCGTGCACTGTAAATCGTCCGGCCGTGCTCACACAAGGCTACTTTTGCTGTCGGGATTTCACCGGAGAGCAAAGACGATGCAAAAACTACCAACCTTCGTCGAGTTTGTGCAAAACTGACGCAGCAAAAGCGCGTGTAGAGCAGGCGAGTTCATGCTGGACGCACAGCGTCTCGCAAGCGTCTCTAATCGTCTGGTTTTCCGTCGTTCGCGCTCTCAATTCCAGTGCAAATCCGCCGTTGCAAAATGTCGTCTGCTGAATTTCGACTGCTGTGCGCGTCTCGCAGACGGCGCTGCTGTCGCAGATTCGAGTTCCCTGGCTCACACGTTCGTCTGGGCCGTAGCGGGGCCTGAAACTCGGGCGGTGTTTGACGTAACTTCCCTTCCACCGCCACGGTGCCAGTGCGGCTCAGCCGAAGATGCCATCAGATAAGTCGACAGCCTATTTAGGAAGACGCCTTGCAGGATGTAAATTAGAGTTTCAGTACGAAACTCGAAGCTGTAATTTATTAACCATGCAAGTTGCAATGAATGCTAGCAGCATAGAATGAAATGTGTTGGCGTGGAGGGGGTGGGTGCAGTAAGATATCCTTTGGTCGAGTGCCTTCTCAAGCCTCTACGGGTTTCTGCATAAGCATCCAGAGAATAATATCATCGGGGCAACGATATCCTAAGCACCTCGTTTGTATGTATTGAAGGGAATTTCAGCGGTAGTTTGTAGCTGCCAGCGCACTATTGGTATGGCGCTGCAAAGAACCACATATAAGCGTTTAGATTTGTGTAGCGATTAAGTTTAGATGGGGAGCGTGATTGAATCACGGCACGTTCAGAACAACATTGTTCGCAGCGGTATATTCTCTGAGAAAAGGAATACAAAGAGTACAGTTTCAGGAAAACTCACTCGGGCCAGTTATCACGACTTTGCGGTTGTCTCAAAAACGCAGAGTGAACATTTATACGAATTTATTGTAAGCACGGCAAAAGACCGCAATAATAACCACAAAAACACTGTCACGTGTATGCAGCTTATGGTAACGCTATATTGAATAGCGTGGGCTGTTCACCTCACAGCAATTAAAGCTCATCCTCGATCATGAAACTGCCTGAACATTTAACAAGTGCGTTAGTAGAGATTTAGAGGAATCTGAGGATTAATACATCTGATAAAAGTATTTATTCCCATTGTTATTATTGAGAGGTACTCCTCATCACATGGTTCTCGTGTTTTTGTACGGTTGTCTTGATTTTCTGCCTATGCAGCATTTGTTTCTGCGATCATACAGTTGCGTTGAAAGTGCGGACAATTGCACAGTGACTGTTGTATGAGTATCTTGAACTATTTTGTACAGCGTGGACGTTTCGTGACTGTGAACAATTATGGCGCGTGAATTTCCTACTGCGTGGATAATTAAATGCAGTGTTGGGATTAGGTACGTGAATGTCCATTAATGTGTCAATTTTACTGGTGTGTGATTTATTACACCTTCACGATGAACACTAACATGCAAGAGGAAAGAAGTAGCAGTCCTCAGGACGGCGACGTTAAATGTCCCTTATAATCTACAACACATTGGCTGAATTTTAATTAAGTGGTACACCAAACATTGACATTCGATCAACTATCTGGTCACTTTGCAAGATTTCGAACAAATAGCTTCAAATGGTTAAGAACTTAACGTACAAAATTTCAAACCATTAAAACTGCCGAGTTTTCCGAGCATCACTCCTGTCCTATCTCGGCAGGAATAAATTCATCGTAACTCTGAGGCTTTACCTGTCAACGCCTCCTAAATTCTGTGGGACGTTACGCATGTAATTTGCAAGAACTCCATTACTTTTGTTCTAACCTCACATTACTGCTGATTCCGGCAGGGGTGGCATTTACCGTCGAACTCACATGACGTACCAGTCGGCTATCATAACCCTTTCAGTCACGAATTATGAGGCACTGTCTGCAAATGCATCAAATTTCCATGGCATGATTTCAAGGCACTCAGTATTACATTCCAAGAAATAAAATGAAGGAATGTGTTGTTTTGTGTGAGTTACAGTAATTAATGATAATTAGCGTGTAATTGAATATCTAATTATTCTGCAATCAGTCAGCTTCAATCCTTGCATAAAAGGAATCAACTATTAGGCCCAAAATGCATGCACAGTTTGTTTTTTGATTGTATGCTTTTCGAGCAAAGAAAAAAAATACTCTTGACGTTGGTCCTGGAACGTCGCACGTCGAACGATCGTCGAACATGGTAGTGTCTCTAGAAAAGTGATGATCTGCAGTAATATACAGCATAATGAAGTTGAATAAGCACTAGTTGTCCACTCAGGAAGCCTGCACGAATGTGCACACTAAGTTTCAGGTCATTTGAAGAAGCGCGCGGTGCGTGATGCGACTTCGAAGTTGATGTGTACAATTGTACACACCGTGACTGAAAGGGATAAAGCCCTGACATACTGATATCTAGAGGCCGGATTTTTAGGCAATCGAAAAGCGCGTTTTAGGTGCCATAAATAGGCATGAAAAACAAAGTTTAGGCCTCCAAAATCGTAAATATAAGCAAAGAAATTTTTACATAAATATATCATTTCCAACGAAGATGTGCGCGACCTATACGATAGGAAAACACAGGATGTTCGTGTTTATGAAAACACAAAGGCGCCAACAGTTGAACATAGCCGTGAGGTCGTCGAACACCTTCTCTTCATTTATTATGTGGCACGGCGAGTCGAGTGTCCACTGTTGAATTAACACACTCCTCGGTGTTTTTCCTTTCTGCATGGCAGAGAAGGGCAGAGCAGGAGTAGATAGCCAGACCGCTAAAAGACCATAAGGGAGGAATGCCTGTTATTGACCGGGTCGAATCGCGTAGAGCAATTTCTCCTCTGGCGGTCGACACCTTAGAAAAGAAATTACAAACACAACACAAGCCGCATTTTTTCTTCTTTTGCCCTTCACTCACCTTTTTCTTGACGGCTCTCCGCGGTTTCGCACTTGGCAACCGCTCGCGCCACGTCAGCGCGGCGGCGTATGCTGGCTGGCGCGCCCCACTTCATTGCAGTTAGCGGTTGTTTTCCGGGATAAGGTTGAACGGTCTACGTTGAACCCCATAAATGTTCGAAAAATGTTGCCCGTAGCATGAATAACGGTCTCAAACTGCACCCGAAAGCGAAACATCAGGCGAAACATCAAGCGAAACATCAGACGAAACGTCAGGCGAAACGTCAGGCAAAACAGTGTTCAGATAGGCGCCGATTTTGAAAATAGGCATTTATAGACATTTATATGCCTTTAAGCTAAAACGCCAAAATAGGCTTTTATAGACCATCTAAAAACTCTCTAAAAGCCCTTCTTAATATATAAATTATGCTGATATATCAAAATGAGGCGATATGAGCACAAAGAACAAATAGGCAATTGTCTAAAATACGGTTCTACTGATATCAAATGAAATGCGCTATTGCTGGACTTAAATTAGAAGGGTGGGACGCAGCACAGGGCATGTTTATCGTTGCGGCGCGTTCTTTCGCTTCATATTACCTTTTTCTTTTCACGTGCTGCGAAATCGCGAGTTTGCTCAGCCACTTGTTGGGACGGCGCTAAACCAACAAAGGGAAGTGGAGAAGGGTAAAAGAAAGGCAGGGAGGTTAACAATGGCTGAGTCCGCTAGGCTACGCTGTAGCGGAGAAGGGGCAGTAATGTTTTAGAGGAGGAGAGAAAAGGTACTGTTGCTGCAGATGTAACAACAGTTCCGCGCTTGACTTCAGGGAGGGCGAATCAGTCCAGCATCCTTAATAAGAAATCGCAGCAGCGCTTTCATTGCCTTTCAGAACAGCGACGCGCAGTCCCACGGTCCCAATATCTTGTCAGCGGTGAAACCATTTCTGTCCAAGTTATGTACACCTATACGAAAAAGAAAGAGCTGCCCTCTAAAGATAAAGCTACAACAGAAATGAAACTCGGAACATGCACACATTCCCACAGAGAGTGCTACATATAAGGAAAAGCAAGGAAGGTTAACGAGAATGGAAACACTTTGCTACTCTACACTACGGGGAAAGAGAAAGAACGATGGCGTCCCCTCTGGTTATCTCATGGAGGTTGCAAATCTGCCCCTACATTTATTCCGTCGGACCTTTGCCGTCATCGTTTAATGTTCACTTATGGCCATGCAGGTTTTTGACGGCAATCGCGGCCGAGGAGCCGGGACGATGCGAGAACGATTTACTTCCTATCTTTACCATTGGAAGGTCGGGCATGGATGGAAGGCTGTAATGAAAAGCGTATGTCATCGCTTCATTTTCATTTTTGTCTCCGCTGCAAAGCTTGTTGCCTCACGGACTCGACCAACGCTGGAGAGGGATGAAGGCGCTGCGGTGAAACTTGCCCCCTTATGGAGGCCCTTTCGCACGTCTATAGCACATTGCGGCGGCTGGAAACACAACAGCATGAGACACGTACTTTATGAATTTCTCAAGCGTCATTCATACGTGTCGTGCCCTATGGTTTCTACAAAGGGAAGTTACCGAACCTCACCATCTTCCGCACTTTATGTTAAAGCGTGTCTCAAGCGGTATCGTGTCTACGTGATCAATAGGAGGTAGAGAGCTAACCCTTTTGCGCGTACATACGTATAGACCTTATAAATCACTTCTTGCGATAGAAGGACATCAACGAAAGCACATGAGGGTAGAACAGAGGATGATCGGACGTCGTGTGGAAAATCCGGCGATCTTTCTCTCGGTTCAGCGATTTCTCGTCGACACCTTTTTACTGCCCCGTGCTTTCTGAGAAGAATAAATGAGGCGCTTAGTCGAGTGGGTATAAAGCCTCACCTAATATGAATTGCTAATGCGAATCTCCCTCGCGCGCAACGGTAGGTGGTCGATAGCGCGACCGGCATCACGCGCGTTTCCCTTGGGTGCTAGCGGTTTCTACGAGGGGTAAGTGGAACATCCAAAGAGGATTGAATGATGCTCCTCGGGGCTTTATTCAAAAGGCGCACTGGGAGAGAGTGAAGCCCTCCGCAGAGATTCCTGTTTAAACGCTCTCTTCATAAAAATTATTAACACCTTGTTTTTGGAGTGCAGGCGCCATAGCTTAAGTTGTGTAATATCTGTGGGCGCTGAGGGTCATGGGGGGCTAGGGTAAGCAACCGTAGGATAGAACGAAATCTAGGTTTATCGCTGTCTACTGCACGCGTACATAAACTTTTCCGCGTATTCTTGTACGTATATAGGATGTATCGTAGAAAGCCAAACTTCTCCTTTAGATTAGAGGTGTTTCCAACAGCCTACGCTTCATCATATAGCGGTTTGATCAGAGGACGTGAATGTGGTCCCGCTCAGGTACAGAGGATAAATAGTGGCACCACCAGGATTAGTTGAAAACAGGCAATTCTCTGCACACGTTTTCTCTCGCCCTTCTTCTTTGGAGCAGCTGCACGGAAGGGCGTTGGCGGCGGAAGACGAGGACATCAGTCACCTTCCACAACTGCGAATGCCCCGATGTAGGTAAAGCACGAACTATTAATCGTTTTATATAAACAGCCACCTGTACGATGGAATTAAGGATAAGGGCTAGTTAACGGCTCTGCTATCCAAAATCACGCCAGACAAGCAACGTGCCCTGCCTAATATATTCCTATAAACAGCTGTCCTCCAGGACGTGGATGTCCGTTAAGTTGTGGGAAAGCTTTCCAGAAGCATTCTGCTACTGGCTTACGTTGACAAAGATTGCGAATGTTTCGGCCTACTTTGTTCGCACGTCTGGTGAAGAGAGTTAAAATGGTCACATGCATAATTCCTACTCAAAGTATGCAGTGAAATACAGACAAGACCTCACGGGGCGACCATTGAAGGTCACTTTCCGCTGAACAAAGGTACCGCTGATAACCCTTGGGGTTTTACGCACTAAAAGCACCATATGATTACGAGGCACGCCGTAGTTGAGGGCTGCGTAAATATAGACCACCTGATGTTATTTAATGTGCAATAAATGTAAGGCACACGGACCTCCAGCCATTCAACTCCACCAAAATCCGACCGCCGCGGCCGAAATCGAACTCGCGGCTTTCATTTCAGAAGCCGAGCGCCGTAACCAGTGTACGACCGCATTGGCTGAAACTGTAAGGCTAAATATTGTCACCGTTTAGAGAGAATTACACAAGGGCACCACAAGTGAACTGACGAAATCGGGTGAAGGAAAATAGTATTTTAATACTGTGCATGCATCAGCTTGTCCGTTAAATTTGTACTTGTGATTTATGAATAGACATAAAAAGAAACGAAACCGGAAATAATATAGCAGGACATGTTTAATAGCGTTAAGCGGACAGGGGCTAGATGACAGGACGTCTCTGTCTCCTTAACGCTAGTAATGACGTCCTGTTATGCACGATACCAACTAGCCACACTTTCAGTCTTAGTTCAATGTTTCAAGAAATAACAGTCGTGGTATTCTATAAAAAGACCAAAACAGTATGCATAGAAATTGTGTTCACGCGTTTCAACATACCGCGGCAAGGAGAAAGAATGCTACTCTAGTGCAGTGCTTGTCCACCATGATTGCAGCAGATAATTCAGTAGTGGTCTGGAAAAACATCATTTTTGGGGCGAAGAAAAATGCGTCAGCGTACCGGTTACAATTGCAACTGTGGGCTTCTTCGTTTGTGCATTTATTCCAGCTTTTCATTTTGCCCACCGCAAGGCGAAGACGTCCGTCGGCGGGCAGGTAGCGGGACGATGAATCTCCAGCAGTTCCACTTACTTCCGGTTCTCGTACGGAACTCGTTCATCATGCCTTTAAACGTTGAAACTGCGCTCAAGATTTTGCTCGAGACGGTGGTGCCCAATGGAGCGTTTCTCATTGAAGGATTTAGGCGTCCTTCTCGACGTCGTATGTTTTCCCACCAACGCTCAGTCGTTCCCTTTGGCCACTTTTTCGTGCACCCCTTTATCTTACTTTGTGCTAAACGTTTTAAGAAAGTGCTTGAAACGGGCGCGCCTCATTCGCGATAAAGCAGGTCGCGCTGAAAAAAGCTCTCACTTCTCATATTTCATCGAGCTCATTTGAAGCTTTGGTTCACTGCGCCTTAGATTTCAGCTCTGCGTGACGTTCCGGACGTGGAACCCATCGCTCACTGTCTTTGCAAATCAAGAGCGATAGCACTCGACGTGTCTATAAGCACGCCAGTGTTATGGTCTTGCGCGTGAATATACGCACCGCACCGGAATGTTGTGTTCTTTAAGCAAAGAAGAAAAGAAAAATATGGTAACCGTATATAGAATGTCATAGAGAAATTAGAAGGAGGCCGCCTAATACATTTTTCGAAGCACGTAGTCCGACAGGTTATTTATTCGGAGACCGGGATTCCCCTTCACACCCTTTTTTTTAATTTCCAGTGCTGTTAAAAACTGACGAGAATACCGCGCGATACGGAAGGCGGTGTTTACTATTTTACCGACTGCGAAGTATGTTATCTTACAAAGAGTTCAGTTTCCAACTTTCGCACTGAGCTGCTACCGCGCTTGAGGTTTTATTTACCTAACCTAATATCTAGGGTTTCATTTATGAATATCACGATATGATTATGAGGCACGCCGTAGTTAAGGGCTCCGGAGATTCTGACGTGGTGCCCTTTATCGTGCACTGACATCGCACAGTACACGGGCCACTATCATTTCACCTCCATCGAAATGGGCCATTGGGATTGAACCCCCAAGGTTCGGGTCAACAGCCGAGCACCGTAACCACTGCACCGACGAGGTGGGCAAGGTTTTATCGGCTATGCTCATACCTAGAGATGAAACATTTCTGAGTCAGAGAATGCGGGTTTGTTGGTACATACTGAACTTACGAAAAGAGCACTAGGACGGGACAAAGAAAGAAGCGACAGCGCTTGTTCTGTCGCTTTTCTTTTCTGTGTCCTGTTCTAACGCTGTTTTCAGAATTTCAAGCATTTCTTTGTCACGAAGCTGCATGACAAGCAAAAAAAAATAATTGGCGCTCATGTATTCTTTATGAAAATTAAAAAGAATATTAGTGCGTATGCTTGGGCTAGTAGCACAGACCATCGGGTTAAGGCGTGTTTTGTTCTGGCCAGCATAGCGGACAGTCGACCTTCAGATTGAAACACATCTTCAAGCCAGAATAACGGCTCATCAATATAACCGTCCTGAGATAATTAAACTAGCGCCTCAGGACGAAGTTTTCTATAAGATACGTCTCTGTGTGTCGTGCGGCTAGGTCACCTCGAAAAAAAAATGGAGAAAAAACGTCTTTTCTGTCGGCTATTTTCAGGGTATTTTCAAGCATGCGACATTTATTTTAAAAACACTAGACTGCTATTTGTGGGAAACTGACTACAATTTTCAGTGTGTTGACTTCGCACGTAGGCTTTGCATGCACTTTCCTCAACCGATATTTTGTTTGCGGAAGAAAGTAGGTTCTGTGCATATTTCATTGACTTTGACAGTGTCTCTGCGAATTCGTTTTTATTGGATGGCTTTACGAAGCCTGGCACGATATTTACAGTCCTATATGTTGTTGCCCACTTGGTCGTCTACTGTGCATATTTAAAGACATTCTACTCCTTACCGCCACTTTACGGCTGTTTTCATTTCTGTGTACCTCGTACATCACAGCGGTGCTTGTGACGTACGACGTACGTTCATGTGACGTACGTTCGTGCACAAAATAGCCTCGTCGTACGAGGATGCATTTGTGCCGCCTGATGCGCGGCACGTCAAGTGGTATTTTACCTTTTCGGTAAAGGTAAAATAGTAAGTGGTCAAGTGGTATTTTACCTTTTCGGTATAGCGCGAACGGGGTACTTGGACAGACAGAAAAAGCGAGGACGGGCGCTAACTTCCAACTGATTTCATTAAGCAGGATCGAACATTTATATATGGCACAAAATGCAAAAGATGACCATGTGACAGAGGATGCGCTAAGCGAAAAACGCTAAGGCAGACGCTGCGCAATCAAAACAAACAAAACGAAACAAACAAAAGCATGAAAAACCGGTCAGTGCGTGCGTGGGCCAGTGCTCCCTAGGAAACTTAATTCCTTGTCAGAGAGGGCTACGGATGGCTTACTAACACACATGTCATGCTCGCTTGCCATCTGCGCAGCCTCAACAATCATTCGGGTGCGATCATTCCTGTGTTTATACACAGTGACTGTGCGCTCAAAAAGGGGTGAACATTTACAAGACGTACTTTTTGAGCGCACAGTCACTGTGTATAAACACAGGAATGATCGCACCAGGAATTCTCCACAAAATGACGAATAATGGCTTAGTATGCGCTTCTCAACTTCACAAAAATTGTGATTGTGATTTATGGCGAAGTGGGTACCTTGCTAGTGTACTTGTATTAGTAGCCCCAGGTAAGCTTACAACGGGCTCTAGAAACGCCGCTCTTCCAGCTTTCGCTGTGACTGTGCTGCGGGTTCAGCGCAGACCTGGCGTATTTTTTTTTTACATGCAGTATTTTTCGATCTGAAAGTCTCTAAATACGGACGTATATTTCCTCCTGCAACGCTGAGGTTTGATAGCGTTGCCGCCAGCCCTTCTCGCGATTGTGAAACCTATCGTTGTTCTGCTTACGCAGGAGTTCCTGTAACTATGCTTAACCACCATTATTTAGAGCTTTTCAACTATTTTTGAAAATAACAAGCTGTTACAATGATATGATGTGGCATTATACACCTTATTTGTATTTGTACCGCGTTGTATGCGCATGCGTCCAAGGCTGCCTGCACCTGTGTCATGGGTGGCTTGTCCCGGCGTCGTTACTCTCTCGATGCACGAGCCAAGTCAAGTCAGCAAAAACGTCACTACGCAGATGCGCGGCCGCGCCGAGTAACAGCGTGCGTAAGTTCTGAGACGAAATGTAGGTAGCAAAACTATGTCGCTCCAAAATCTTAGCGACCTGGAAACTGCATGCACAGTTGCATGAGTACGCTGAAAAGTTGCTCTAGATGCGCTCACGAGCATGGGATCATCACGTCATGCGAAGGCAGCGCCACTTTATTGCATACTACTAACGCAGGCCGATATGTACATATTTATGGAGTAATACCTTTTATTACAAAGAAACAAACGATATTTCAATACTAACAAAGATATCGTTGACCACGTACAGCAATTAACGGTCACGTGGCCGGGTAGATAGGATCGTTCATGTATCGTCATTTTTCGCGACTTTCAATTAAAAATTAAAATATAAATCCACAGGGTTGGTTTGAGTCAGTGCGACGGACAATCTTTCCATCAGTATAGTCATCTCATTTTATGTTCTGGGCAGTTGCCGGTCTCTTTAAAGCTCTGCTCTAAAAGCGCCAACCCTGCGCCGAA
Source organism: Rhipicephalus sanguineus (assembly GCF_013339695.2). Taxonomy (NCBI): domain Eukaryota; kingdom Metazoa; phylum Arthropoda; class Arachnida; order Ixodida; family Ixodidae; genus Rhipicephalus; species Rhipicephalus sanguineus. The sequence goes on from NC_051184.2 coordinate 139,710,621, forward strand.
CGCGCAGCACACACACACGGAAGCCGTAGGGGCAGCCGTATAGGAGCCCTTTGTAAACACTCTTAGGACGCTGTAGTTAAAGCACAGCTGGAAAGTACCCACTGCGCCGTAATTCATCCTCATTGTGCAATGTAGCGAGGTACCCGCTACGCGTCTGTAAGGAAATGTGAGCACTTATGCACAGGTGCACACAAGTTGAGGCTGCGGCTGGTGATGAGACGAATTATCTCTAGCCTTTTGTAATGGGAGGCCATCTTTAGGCTATGCAGCCGTTACGCAGTTCAGGTGTTGGTGCACCTGGTGTAATTGCATGTTTCTACCACGCCATACTGCATCTGTTTACCTCACTTTTCGCGATATACAATGCCTGTATAGGGTATTTTTTATAAACATTTAAGCAATGGGATCACTGCGTTGCAGAGCATTTGACTGCCACGCTGAACGTATTGGTTTGATGCCGGGGCGAAGAGTTTTTGTTGTTATTATTATTATTATTATTATTATTATTATTATTATTATTATTATTATTATTATTATTATTATTATTCCAAATCAACATGGTTTTATTGCTGGCCGCTCAACTACCACAAATCTTGCTAGTTTCATGACGCAGATCTCCACACCTATTTCTCAGAGAGGACAGGTTGACGTAATCTACTGTGACCTGAGCAAGGCTTTTGACGTAGTCAGCCACACACTGATTATGGTTAAACTTGCGAACTTTGACGTTGACTTGTCGATTGTGAATCTCTTGCACAGCTATCTGCTCAATAGATCTTGTTATGTTGCCGTAAATGGCCAAACTTCTTCTTTGTATAAAGTGACTAGTGGGGTCCCTCAAGGGTCGGTATTAGGCCCACTCCTGTTTTTAATTTACGTTAATGATGTTTCTTTTGCCATTCGTAATTCTTCTTTCCTCTTGTATGCCGATGACATCAAGATATTTAAGGAAATTCATTCAGTTAACGACTGTCGCTTGCTGCAGTCAGATTTGTGTTCTTTTTCCGAATGGTGCAACGGCAATAACCTTTCTGTGAATACCTCAAAGACAAAATTCATGTCTATCGCTCGCAAAACATCTAGCGTGTCATTTCAATACTCTGTCAATTCTGTGCCGTTATGCAAAGTTTATGAAATCAGTGATCTTGGTGTTGTTGTTGACAGCGCGTTAAACTTTTCTTCTCACGTTAAGCGTGCTGCTATGCGGGGCCTTCGTTCTCTCGGATGTGTTTGTAGAATATCTCGAGAATTCAGGTCTCCCATGGCCCTACACAAATTGTACACGGCAATATGTCTTCCGCAACTTGAGTATGCGTCCGTGATATGGAATGGCATTGCTCAATCCAGCGGTAACACCATTGAACGAGTCCAGAAAAAAAATCCTCTGCATATATAACCATCGCTTTGCTAAAAATGACTCTGGATCTCGTTCAAATACTGCTGAATCATTATCACTGCCATCACTTCACTGCCGACGAAATCGTTCTGATCTCTTATTTATCTACAAGCTAGTCCACGGTATCATATCCTGCCCTGTACTTCTCAATTGTGTTAATTTTTGAATTCCGCGTAAGTTAACCAGAGAGAACAGACCGTTTCATGTACCCGCCTGCTTCTTCCAACACTCTACCGTTCACAGAATACGAAGTCTTTATAATATTAATTTTCTTGATCTTGACGCTTTTATAGTCCACAATCATTGTTTTTATCCGAGCTTTGCACTGTTTTGTCGTAGTATGGCACAATGTACAAAGTCTTCCCTTCTCCGTCTTTCCGCATAGTTGTGTATGTGCAATCTAATTTCTTTTATTCCCCTTCAATATTTCTCATATTGTCTTATTTTACTCCTCCCCTTTTGTGTTCATTCCTCTTTGCCTACATGTTTTTGCTCTTTTTATTTCTGAAGACTGTCTGTATTGTATTGTTTAATTTAATGATTATACCTGGCAAAACCCTATTTTTGTAAACACGCAAACGTAAATTCACCTCATGAAACCAGAGTCAATTTATGTTTGATTCGTATAAGTTAGTTTGTGCTCGAAGCGCGCCTTGTATGTTCCAATATTAGTACTTCACATAATGTAAGAGAAAAAAAATTCTAGCCAGCTGCCCCACCGCGATGGTCCAGTGGTTATAGCGCTCGACTGCTGACCTGGAGGTCGCGGGGTCGAATTCCGGCCGCGGCGGCAGCATTTTCAATGGAGGCTAAAATGTTTGGGGCCCGTGTACATAGAATTAGGTGCACGTTAAAAAACCCCAGGTGGTAGAAATTACCGCAGCCCTCCACTAAAGCGTCCCTCATTATCATATCTTGGTTTTGGGACCTTAAACCCCAGATAATATTAGAAAAAGTCACAGTTTCGCCGCAAGGCCGAAGCAATGAATGCGATAGCAAGAAACTAATGCTATATGAAGTGAGGATCGCCAATTGATACTCTCAGTTTGAACAGCGCTCCTGTTGCAAAGGTGGCCGAAGCAGCGAAGGAAACTAGCGTGCTTCAAGTGTCGAGCTGTGACACTTGATAGTTCGCGCTCATCTTCTGTTTGTTCGTTTAGCGGCGTCCCTTGAGCTCGAGTGGCTTTCGTACGCTCCGTAACATGAGCGCGGACATCACGGTGAAAGCGTGAAACATCCCTCTTCCCCTCAGCACAAGAAAACCGCGCCAGCAGACAAGCGGAAGGGCAAGGTTCTCCCTGCGCATTGAGAGAAGCGAGCGAGCTCGCCGACTACTTTTAAATGCGCCTGTCGCGCTCCTAACGCCATCTCGCTGGTAATGAAGAAACTCTTATAAGCGCAGCCGTCTCTTAGTCCGTCCAGCGGTAAAGGATGTGTATATAACGCTCGCCGTTACCTACGTGGAGGATCTGCGTTTCATGGCGTAGTGGCTAGCGCCTCTCGCTGCGGAGAAAGAGGTCCCTGGTTCGATTCCGCGCTTCGGATGCATTTTTCTTAATTATTTTTCTTTGGGGCTTTTATATATATATATGAGGAGGAGGAGGAGAAGAAAAACGGAAAGACAGGGAGGTTAGCCAGTTCTCAGACCGGCTGGCTACCCTGTGCTGGGGAAAGGGGAAGGGGGAGTGAAAGATGATAGAAAAGGGATGTTACAAAAAGAAAAAAAAAGAACAATAGTACGATAAACGACACTGCTTAAAGTCTGTCTATGAGATTAGTTTTGCGCAAAAAGCGCAATAACGCTTTCAAAGCTTTTCGTGCCGAGGATGGTTTCGGCCAGTGTCCTAAGATCTTTTCCTCCGACAGTGGACGATTGTCAAGTCTATTTAACGCTGCGGACAGTTCTTCTCTTTGTGCACTGAAGCGAAGACACTCACAGAGAAGATGGGCGATTGTCTCCTCGCAGCTACAGTTATCACATGTCGGGCTGCTGGCCATTCCAATTCGAAATGAGTAGGCCTTCGTGAAGGCCACCCCGAGCCACAGGCGGCACAGGAGCGTCTCCTCAGCTCTAGGTATTCCCGACGGAAGACGGAGCTGTAGATTCGGGTCCAAGTTGTGAAGACGGGCGTTGGTAAATTCCGTCGAGTTCCACTGTGCCAGTGTCAGTTCACGTGCATGGGAACGAAGCCTTGTTGCGGCGTCCGTTCTTGACAGCGGTATAGCTGCACAATGGAGAGCATCATGGGCAGATCGGGCAGCCTCATCAGCACGGTCATTTCCGTAGATACCGCAATGGCCCGGTATCCACTGATAGATTAGGCTGTGGCGCTTCTCAATGGCGCGGTGATGAAGCAGTCTTATGTCAACGACTAACTGTTCATTTGGTCCATGACGATATGGGGACATAATGCACTGGAGCGCTGCTTTGGAGTCAGAGAAGACTGACCATGCCTGTGGCGTTTCTTCCACTACGAACTCTAGAGCAACACGGATGGCGGTGAGTTCTGCAGCCGTCGATGATGTCAAGTGCGACGTCTTGAACTTTATGGTGACGGATTTCTCGGGTATGACTACTGCCCCTGCTGAGCTTGTAGGAGAAACTGAACCGTCAGTATAAATGTGAAGGCGTCCACTGTGTTTTTCATGCAGGAACAATAGAGTGGCTTGCTGTAGGGCCAGATATGACGAGTGTTTTTTCTTTTGTATACCGGGAATGGTTATCAGGGCTTCCAGTGGATGTAAACACCACAACGGCAACGGCGATCTTGCTGCGTGCGTGAAGTTCGTGGGAATCACTGCGCTATGCGAAGCAATAATTCCGCTGAATGCAGAGTGTGGCCTAGCAGCTGGAAGTGAGGCGAGGTGGTGTGATGGAATCCGGGCGGCATGTCTTATGTGCATTCTTAAAGCATCGACGCGGATGTATGTTGTGATGGGGTGATCACGAGCGATGACGACAGTCGCTGCTGAGGACGCGCATCTGGGAAGCCCAAGGCATATCCTCAGTGCTTGAGCTTGAATCGACTGGAGTACGCGTAAGTTTGTTCTTCGGGTCCTGCCCAGTACAGGTAAACTGTAGCGCATGAAGCCGAGGAAATGTGCAGTATACAGTTGAAGCATCGCTCGTACAGATGCACCCCACGATTTTCCCGCAAGAAACCTTAGGACGTGTGTGATCGTGGCGAGCTTCTTTTTCATGTAGGCGATCTGGGGGCTCCAGGACAAGTCGCGATCTATGATTACTCCCAGGAAACGGTGGGTCTTCACGTAGCTGATCGTGCGCCCATTGATTTTGATGACGTATGGGGTCATTACCTTGCGCGTAAACGCAACCACTGAGCATTTTTCAGACGACAGTTCCAGTCCCCGTCCTTGGAGGTAGTTTGCCGTCAGTGTAGCCGCTCGCTGAAGCCTGGCTCGTACGTGTAGACGCGTGACCCCTGACGCCCAGATGCAGATGTCGTCTGCGTATATTGACAGATGCACAGACCGCGGAAGAACGTCAACAAGACCGATGAGCGCAAGGTTAAAGAGTATGGGGCTCAGGACTCCACCTTGAGGTACGCCGCGACAAGTACAATGTTGCGTTGTTGCACCATCTTCTGTCTGAACAAAGAAAGTTCTGTCCTTCAAATAGCTGTAGATCCAGTGATAGACGCGGCCCCCCAATCCAATGTTACCCAAGGCGTTCAGGATGGCTTCATGCAATACATTGTCATATGCGCCTTTCACGTCCAAGAACATTGCTGCAGATAATCTCTTTATGCTTTTTTGTTGCTGCACAGACGTGACAAGGTCAATAACATTATCTATAGAAGACCGTCCACGCCGAAAGCCGGTCATAGCATCGGGGTATATCTCGTTATGCTCCAGGTACCACTCTATGCGAGTCAGTATCATCCTCTCCATCACCTTTCCAAAACAGCTGGCAAGCGCGATGGGTCGATAGGAGGCCAAGTCCAGAGGAGATTTACCTGGTTTGAGCAGGGGGACAAGTCGGCTGGACTTCCACGAAGGAGGAACCAATCCGTTACACCACGAGTCGTTGTATACCGCTAGGAGGGCACGCCGAGCTGCTTGTCCGAGGTTACAAAGGGCCATGTAGGTGACGCCATCAGGTCCTGGTGATGACGAACGCTTGCATGCTGCCAAAGCTGCCTGAAGCTCCTCTGCAGAGAACAGGTTGTCCATCCGGGAATCTCTGGACATCGGCGCGTTTCCTAGGTTACTCAGGGTGATCCCGGACCCCTTATTGGCAACTCTGGCGCAGAAGTCTTCTGCCACATCAATTTCGCGTCGACTTTGATGGAGAGCGAGGCATTTGAAAGGGCGGTGCTGTTGTGGCAATGTTCGTAAGTATATACATACTTATACATATACGGTGCATGACGGCGACGGGGACGGACATTTTCCAGCCGAGACTGTCCATATAATTGCTATCGCAATAATAATTCTAGCCAGCTACACACCGTGAAAACTGTCTTAAAGTGAAGCGGTCACCCCTTCCGTCATGCATTACCTTGTGCTCCTACGTTTCGGCAAAGTTTTCTCTAAGAATTTCTTTGCTGTTTCTTTGTTCTTCATATTAAAGCATGTGTGCATCCCGCTCGACGGTATGCTCATTCACGGGCGCGCTGGAACGCTTCTTGTGTTTTTTCTGGTCTTTTCTCTTCACTGCGTGTGATTTGTGATGGTTTATATCATTTTATGTTGTTTTCTTGCGATTTCCTGATTTGTTTTGCGATTATCTATTTTCTGCTCCATGGTCTCCTTTCTGCTGTTTTTTGTAGTGTTTGTTGCTACGAGTTCGGTGCTTCGAACTCCCGGCGCCGAGGTTTCACCTCCGCTTCTCTCTTCTGTAGATCGGTGTCTCACACCCGATGCTGGCGTTTCGCTGTATTTTCGATCGCTCGGACAGAAGAATTAGCCCTTCGGGGACGCTGGCGTTCACGGGCAGGCGCGCGCTGGCGTTCCGAACGTGCAGCCTGCTCGGCTCATGTGTATGAAACGTGGGACCTGCGTGACACCAACGCGAGACATGAGACCTTGCTTGACAAGAGCGCTAGACAGGAGACGAAGACAGGGCGGTCGCTTAGACTACTCCGCCGTGAATAATGTGAGCGCGACTCACTTTGCTGTATTTGCCGGAAAAATCAATAAGCTTAGGCAGTGGCGACATGATATTCGATGCATCTGCATTGCAGTATCATGTACGAAAATCGCCGTAGAAGTAGAGATGTCCGAGATATAATGCTTTCCGCGACGCTTGAATACCAGACAAGGCACCGGGATACCCTAGTGAAACCGAAGCTCACGTGTTATGGCTTCTGAATAAGCGAAAGCCGCTGTGGAAGTCAATACGTAAGGTACAGCATAGACAAGCGCTGAATCAGAAATGAAAGCGTACGTGCTGGCTTGAGTGCCGGTGTGCACGGTCGATGGACGCCTTAGAAGTCTGCAGGCACAAACGCGACATGAGACCGCGGCAAACGATAGTGTACGTTTTCTTATAATGTTCAAAAGCGTCGTTCTGTAATAAGGTTAGCTTTTTGAGAAGTTTCGCCTTCTTTTTTGGTACCACTGCTCCCCTTTAAGAAACACGGCATTGCTAACCGAGATTTATGGATTTGCGCTGGGCGCCCATTTATTCCGAACTATATACTTTCATTATACAACCACGAACAATAGCTATGATGGATAGCCACGTTTGTATACGTGAAGGAAACCACGCCAAACCTCCTGCCATTGAACAAACTTTGGGTGTATAAACTATATAAAATGCAATATAAAAGCACGTTTAGAGAAATATTGGCAGATTCTACCGCAAGCTTTAATCACTGCAATGACTTGAGAAAGCTTCTCAGTTTGATATCCGGATTAACGGTGCAGATATTAGATTTCAACAGGCAGCGTAGACGTTTGACGTCCATGACTGAACGATCACGTGACGACGCATCAGCGAGTGCAATCTCGGTCATACTAAGCAGGCAGTTTGTGTGCACATCACGTAAGATAACATTTTTAACACGAAAGTGTTTTATTCCAGGGTCCACCAAGACTTCACTGACGTATTTCCGTCACGGATGTGACGTTCTTAAAATGTACACGAACATAATACAAAGAAAAAAACCAGAAGAAAAAGTTACACGAATATGGGAATCGAACCCACGACCTCTCGGTCCACGACGATAGAACGCCGAGCGTTTACCCATTGCGCCACAAACGCATTTGCAAAGAGCTACACAGACGCGCTTTATATATCTAACACTCCTCCGTGTACCTGCGCTCTTGCTCGGGGCGGTGCCGCCGCCTACGAGCAGAAAAGAGAAGTACTGCATTATGACACTAAGGCGCACCGACAGTGAGCGCTTCGATGGTCTCAGCACTGCGACGCCTCGATGCCAGCATTCGAAGGGACGCTGGTATCAAGAAGTGCTACCAACCCCACCTAGGTGGCGTTCGCCCTACTCAGCACAGCGGAGCGTGGCCTCCGCAATTAGCTGTGAAAATGTTTCTGAAGTTGATCGCGGAGGTGATTCGGTGACGATTCACTTACGTGCTTCGTCTTTCGCGTTGTGCTAGCGTGTGCAGCGTAGTGCAGCTTTCATATGCACCAACGGTGTTTCTCCGCTGTCTACTGATACGAGTGTGATGGCACCGACTACGAGAACTGCGGCATTAAGCGCCGTCGAAAGACAACGACGTCGGCGAGCTAACGTCGCGCAAGTGAGTTTGGTGCAGCGATGGACACGCCAGGGGGGAGCGGGAGGCCTTCGCGCGTTCACGGCCCAAGCTGAGAACTCTGCCTCTCGCTTTCCAGAAGTTCCAGAACTGGCTGCCATACACACACCGAACCAAGACCGAAATGATCGTACCTTCGCCGAAGCGACCCGCCAGCTGGACGCCGCTCGACAATACGACGCAGGATGCCCAGCACACCCACAGGGTGGTCCACGACCCGTAAATCATGCTCCCTTCGCTGCAGCGGACCGCGAGTTCACCAAACTTTTCAGTGACAACCCGTTCGGTTTCGCCTGCACGGTTTGCGAACGCCTGTGGTTCACGTGTGATTTGCGCGATGCTAAGGCGCGTGCAATGCAGTGTCTCCGGACAATATCCCGGTCGCGAGTTTTTCCAAGACTTCCGCTTATGTGCCAACTGTTTCACTTTCGTGTTCTATACCGATTCCTATATTAGAGGGATCAACCACATTTTTTTTAATATTTGGGGTTTTACCTCCCAAAACCATTCTATGATTATTAGGGACGTTATAGTGGAGGGCTCCTGAAATTACGACCATCGCAACTGCATGGGCCTCTATCATTTCGCCTCCGTCGAAAAGCGACCGCCACGGTCGGGTCAGCGACCTTCGGCTCAGCGGCCGAGCACAGTAACCACTGTTCTACCGAGGCGCAAGCCATGTGAGATGTATTTCCTCCTTCTTGACATTACTGAAGTTCTGCTGTGAGGAAATCTCGAGGCAAAAGAACGACATGCACTAAAGGAAGTTCTCATTTTGAAAAATGATGCAAAATTGAAAAATGAGCCTATCGAGTTGCAGTCGCCATTACAGAACCCTTCGCGACTATGTTTGTTCGCGATGAGGTTTGTGCAGATGTCAAGGCTGGTTCACGGACAAGAACAGGTGCTGACTCAAGTGAAGTATATTTTGAAGTGCAAGAGGAAAACAAGAAAAAAGAAAAACCCGGCCAAATCACTAATATGTGAAGCCATAGGATTAGCACTCTGTTGGAAAAGATGGCTGATCTCTCAGTCATAGGAATCAGTATAACGCAAAAGTGGAACGCGTCGTTATAGAAGCAGTTGATTGTTTATAGTGCATTGACATATGGAGACCTTGTACAATGTCTATTGTCGTTTGGCAGATATAGCACCGTTTCATGTGGACGCACCTACGTTGACGCCTAGTGGCACATCTCCGTCCAGACGACTAAGGCCCATAACCATGATATAATCCTTGCGGTAACTGAAGTTGTCAACTTATATCTGGGCACTGCATATGGTGAATCCCGCGCAAATGGCATGGCAAGCACATAGTAAACACTGATACTCGATATGCACTCCTGCAAAGCGTCGTGAAACACGAAGAGAAAAGCCACGCGCGTCGTGTCTTCTTTCTAGCCTGGCGGTTAATTATCCCACGGCGAGCCGGGAACGCGGTGTGACAGCCAGGCGAGCGTCGAAGAGCTGTTTTTCAATGTGAATGGAAGCTATGAGCAAGGCTTGGGCTAAAGCCGCCACCTCGCGGTGTGTTAAAGCGCGGACGAAATTAGACTTGGTCGTAGCAACGGCGCGTTGCCGGAACTAATTGAGGAGGCCGCGCATTACTTCTCTCTATCGCGTCCAGACAGCAACACCACCTCGCGAACAAAGGGCACTGCGAGAGGAAAGTGTGAAATATAAAAGGTGCGTTCGTGAAACCTGATGAATATCTACCAACTCGCCCAGTTTTCTGCTTTGTTGAGGAGAGGAGCGCATGCGCAGCGAGAGGAGAAGCGAGAACGCACGAGAAGCGCAAGCAGGTGCTGGGAGAGAAGTGGAGAGAGTAACGCGCAACTGTTGGAGAGAGGGAAGAAGGAGAGTTGCGCATGCGTAGTGCGAGTGCGGACGCCAAGGCCAACGCCGCGGGTCATACCCCAGAGCAACAGATGGTTCGCATCTAAAAAAGTATGAAAAGACGCCGCGCGCGCCGGTGCGCCTCCTCACCTCCACAAAACGGCCGCCGACAACCAGCAGTCTCGGGTAAAGTGCGTTGTGGGGCTAGTTGGTATGACATTAGAACGGTAAAGAAGTGCGCGATTGACGGAACACAAGAAGCAGATGTACACAGGACAAGCGCAGTCTGTGTACATCTTCTTCTTGTTTTCTCTCAATCGCGCAGTTCCTAACCAGCAGACTCGGATCAAACGCCCGGCAAAGTCTGGAAACATCACGAAAGAAAAGATGATGTAACGTCGAGCGACGCCACCGCGAGTGGAACCGGCGAGAAGGATCTAGCCCTTTCCCTACCTTTGGCTGCGCTGCACGCCTAAGAAGACACTTGAAGCTTCTGCAACCCGGGAGCGAGGAGATATAAGCGTGCAGTGATGGGGAGTCAGAGGCCGGTCCGAAGACGATGAAGTTATTTTGAGTGTGGTTCCGTCGGCCAAAGAAGACGTGTTTTATGATATTCTGCCGTCAGTCGATCGTCGGTCTGGAAGAATCGGGTGATGACACCGTGTGAGCAGTGAAAGTTGCGTGAGTGTTTCCTGGTAGAGAAACATTTGGGACCGACGACGGAAGGGAACAACGATGATCAGCGCTGCAGTTTGCGTGAGGGTTTCTTGGAAAAGAAGCATTCAAGTTACGTTCCAAGAACTGTGCACTGGATACGTTTGGTGAATATTCGCGACTTTAAGTGTTCTTGAATAGTTCGTAGTGCGTGAGATTGCATTTGTAGCGCATTATCTGTTTGTTTTCTTGCAATTGCTTTAAACGCCATTTAAGTTATTTTGTGAGTTGTAATTTATACCAACCGAGTGTGCATGCTTGCGTGATGCTTGTACTGCCCCAACTGAGAACATATTTTGTTTGTGGTATCAACTCTTGGCTCTGACTCCGAATTTGGACCACAAGCGGCGTTCGCTGGCGCACCAAAAGGACTTACTCTAAATTGTCCGCGCTTTCGTGGTGCGCTTCGTGTAGAGGTCGCTGCCAGTGTGCTTTGAAGCGTGTGGCCACAAGGAGGTGCTACAGTCAACCGAGCATATTGCCACGTATGTTTCTTATCATTACTTTTGCTGTATTCGGTTTTTCGCCCACAAAGGCTGTCAGCAACGCTCAGCGCAAACTGCGCCTCATTGTTCGAGAAGCTTCGCGGTTATTGTAGATCATTTTGTTAAGATTGCGCGCAAGACGCGAACACTCGGGTTTATTCTAGAGATTGCGCAACAACCACCGATATCGCTAGAAAGTTCGATAGCGCCTGTACGCGCTTGACCGCTTGTCAGTTGATCGACGGTCGACGCTCTGTCCGCCGCTATCAGTGTATTGCTGTAGCTTTCAGTTTCGCGGCCACAAGTTCGGCCTAATAAAGAGTTTCATCTGGACTTGCTCACTGCTGCCTTCGTCGACGTCACGACCACGTGACATCTGGTGGAGGTGCTGCGTCCTTGATGTTTCGGACACCTACGAAGAGCCGGGAACCAAGCCCACAGCCTGAAGAAGACGTCGAAGACCTCGTGCAACAGCGAGCTAGCCGCAGGCTACAAGGCTTGCAACCCGAATACGGTCTCCTACAGGACAAGCCAAGAGCCACGCGACGAATACAACGGGCACGATGACAGCCGTAGCGTCCCCTGCAGCTGTCGTGATGCAGCCGCCCAGAGAGCCGCCCACCTTCCATGGATCACCAAGCGACGACCCCGAAACCTTGCTCGAGACGTTCGAAAGAGTCTCAACCTTCAACAACTGGGACTCCGAGGACAAGCTGCGCCACGTCTACTTTTACCTTGAAGGTGCAGCAAGGACCTGGTTCGAGAATCGGGAGTGCAATCTTCGAACCTGGGACGTCTTTCGCCCCGCTTTCCTGGAGACGTTCGCAAGCGTCGTCCGAAAGGAAAGGGCCGCAGCCTTGCTGAAGACACGGGTCCAACTTCCAAATGAAAGCGTGGCCATCTTTGCAGAGGAAATGACCCGGCTGTTTCGCCACGCTGACTCTGCCATGCCCGAGGACAAGAAAGTGCGCTTCCCTATGCGAGGGGTAAAGCAAGTGCTCTTCGCTGGACTGATGCGGAACCCACCTTCGACAGTCGAAGAATTCGTCCCTGAAGCGACGACGATTGAGAAGACACTGGAAATGCGAACCCGCCAGTACAATCGCCGTTCGTTTGAAGACAGCCCAGCTGTTCATGCCCTCGCCTCCGACGACCTGCGCGAAACGATCCGAGCGATCGTTCGGGAAGAACTGCGCAAGCTGTTACCCACACCACAGCCTCAAGTGGACTCGATCGCAGAGCTCGTTCGGTCAGAAATTCAACAGTCACTTGGTGTTCCTCAGCCAGTGCCGCCTCAGCCGCAAGCCATGAGCTACGCTGCAGCAGCCCGACGCTACGTTCCCCCTCAGCGTCCATGTCAAGACACCGCATAGCCACATTTCGGCCGCCGCCAGACCCCGCCGCCGCCACCACCACCGACGCCCTACCGTCCCCCTGTCACCCAGCGCTACGCCCCGCGCAACTCGCCAAGGAAGACCGACGTTTGGCGCGCCCCAGACAACCGCCCGCTCTGCTACCACTGCGGGGAAGCCGGCCACACTTACCGCCGCTGCCAGTACCGACAGATGGGGCTACGTGGATTCGCCGTCAACGCGCCGCGCTCGCGGCCAGGCGAACGGCCTCGCGACATCGACGACTACCTCACCGGAACACAGTGGCAAGCACGACGACCTTCCCGCTCGCCGTCGCCCGGATGCTACATGTCACCGCACCGTCGGCAGTACACTGGCCCAAACCGGGGCCGGTCGCCTAGCCCGTATCCGGGAAACTAAGGGCAGCAACCGATGGAGGTGCGGTTGCTGTACGACGAAATGCCGAAGATCCTCCGCGGCCGCCGACGACGACAACGCGACGAGACCTGCCGAACACGACGCGAAACAGACGAAGCCCTGACGATGAAACCTCGGTCCCTGAAGAAGGCCTGTCGACGCGACGTACAAGCAGCGGGACAAGACGGCCTAGCCGTGACCCGACGCCGCGATTTACCCGCAACGCAAGACGACGAATTAGCGACCTCGACGTACTATTCGACGGCCACAACGTCACCGCTCTCGTCGACACTGGAGCCGACTATTCCGTCGTCAGTGGACCATTCGCCAAAAGATTGAAGAAAGTTAGGACCGCTTGGCAAGGCGCCGAAATCCGGACCGCTGGGGGCCATCTAATAACTCCGGCTGGAGTCTGCACCGCAAGAGTCACCATCAGTAACCGGACTTATCCTGCGAGCTTTGTAATCTTGCACCATTGCTCCAGGGATGTGATACTTGGGATGGACTTCCTAAGCCACCACGGCGCCGTCATCGATCTGAGGTCTGAGTCAATAAAACTAACCTCAGAAAAAGCGCTGCCGCCACACACGATGCCAGACAACCCCGTGTTGAGTGTGACAGAAGAGCACGTCACCATTCCGCCTCTCTCCAGCATCATAATTTCCGTCGGCACCCAAGAACCCGCAGACCTTGGAGGTGTCATCCAGGGCGACCAGCACCTACTTCTGAGCCGTCAGATTTGCGTCGCAAGAGGCATAGCCCAGCTGCGTGATGGCAAAGCAAAGGTAGTGCTGACAAACTTCAGCCACGAATATAGGCACCTCAACATTGGCACGACGGTCGCCTACATCAACGAATTCATGGACGCCAGCAATGCGGTCGCCCTCTTCGATGCTACAGAACCTGCTTCGACGGATCGACGAACCCAACCCGATTTCGACGTCAACCCGAGCCTCCCGAAGCACAAGCAAGACCAGCTAAAAGCCTTGCTCCTACAATTCAAGGACTGCTTCTCGTCGTCGTCAAGAATTCGACAGACCCCAGTCGCGAAACATCGCATCGTAACAGAAGAAAGTGCCCGACCAATCCGTCAGAGCCCGTACCGAGTTTCGACGCGAGAACGCGAGGCAATCAAGAAAGAGGTCGACGAAATGCTACGCGACGACATCATCCAGCCGTCCAAGAGTCCGTGGGCGTCACCTGTGGCGTTAGTGAGGAAGAAGGATGGAACCCTACGTTTTTGCGTCGACTATCGTCGCCAGAACAAGGTCACGAAGAAGGACGTGTACCCTCTCCCACGAATAGACGACGCCCTAGATCGACTCCACAACGCCAAGTACTTTTCGTCGATGGACCTCAAGACCGGCTACTGGCAAATCGAAGTAGACGAGGGAGAGCGAGAAAAGACTGCCTTCATAACACCAGACGGCCTGTTCGAGTTCAAGGTCATGTCCTTTGGTCTTTGCTCGGCACCTGCGACTTTCCAACGTGTCATAGATACAGTACTGGCTGGCTTGAAGTGGCAGACTTGCCTCGTGTACTTGGACCACGTCGTTGTGTTTGCCTCAAACTTCGACGAACACCTACGGCGGCTTGAAGCTGTACTTCAAGCAATAAAGAGCTCCGGACTCACACTGAAGCCAGAAAAGTGTCGCTTGGCGTACGAGAAGCTCTTGTTCTTGGGACACGTGATAAGCAAGTCCGGAGTACGCCCTGACCCCCAGAAGACAGTCGCCATCGCTACATTCCCGCCGCCTGCCGAGAAGAAGGCCGTGCGTCGATTTCTCGGCCTGTGCGCCTATTACAGGCGGTTCGTCAAAAACTTTGCCCGCATCGCCGAGCCACTTACTAACCTTACCAGGACCGACGTCGAGTTCAAATGGGAAACGCCGCAGGAGGAAGCATTTCAAGAACTAAAACGACGCCTGCAGACGCCTCCGTTACTCGCGCATTTCGACGAATACGCCCAAACGGAAGTGCACACCGACGCAAGCAATGTAGGACTCGGCGCCGTTCTTGTGCAGACGACTGGTGCATTGGAAAGGGTAATCAGCTGTGCTAGCCGGTCGCTATCAAAGGCCGAAGCCAACTATTTTACGACAGAAAAGGAGTGCCTTGCCATAATCTGGGCAACATCAAAGTTTCGCCCCTACCTTTACGGCAGGCCCTTCAAAGTTGTGAGCGACCACCACGCCCTGTGTTGGCTAGCTAACTTGAAGGACCCTTCAGGTCGTCTCGCACGATTGAGCTTGAGACTTCAACAATTCAACATTACCGTCGTTCACAAGTCCGGAAGAAAACACTCTGACGCCGACTGCCTTTGTCGTGCCCCCTGGACCCGCCGCCGCAAGACGACCAGGATGATGACTACTTCTTGGGAACCTTAAGTGCCGACGAATTCGCTGAACAACAGCGATCCGACCCGGAACTCAGAGGCCTTATGGAATACCTCGACGGCAAGAACGCCGTCGTTCCTAAAGTGTTCAAGCGAGCACTGGCGTCGTTTTTCTTAGGCAACGGCGTTCTCCAAAAGAAGAACTTCTCACCACATCGAGCCAAGTACCTTCTCGTGGTGCCTTCAGAATTGCGGCCAGAGGTCCTCCAGGCCCTGCACGACGACCCGACAGCAGCACACCTCGGTGTTTCCCGAACGCTGGCAAGAATACAGGAAAAGTACTACTGGCCGCGCCTTGCCGCCGACGTCACTCGCTACGTAAGGACATGCCGAGACTGTCAGCGACGCAAGACACCGCCAACAAGACCAGCGGGCTTTCTTCAGCCGATCGAGCCACCACGGCGATCGTTCCAGCAGATCGGGATGGACCTCCTGGGACCGTTCCCAACGTCGACTAATGGTAATAAGTGGATCATCGTAGCTACCGACTACCTGACCCGTTACGCGGAAACAAGGGCCCTACCTAGAGGCAATGCCGCCGAGGTAGCGAAGTTCTTCGTTGAAGACATCGTTCTGCGTCATGGCGCCCCTGAGGTCCTGATCACCGACAGAGGTACGGTGTTTACTGCGGAGCTAACTCAGGCAACCTTGAGGTACAGCCAGATAAGCCACCGCCGGACCACTGCCTACCACCCTCAGACCAATGGCCCCACCGAGCGGCTAAATAAGACCATCGCCGACATGCTGGCCATGTACGTTGACGTCGAGCACAAGACGTGGGATGCCATCCTTCTGTACGTGACCTTCGCATACAACACCGGTGTGCAAGAAACGACGCAGGTGACGCCTTACACGTTGGTCTACGGAAGGAGCCCAGCAACGACGCTCGACGCAATGCTGCCAACTGCCACCGACGAAGACAATCTCGACTTCGCTTCCTATTTGCAACGCGCCTAAAGCTCGACAACTCGCCCGCCTGCGCATCAAGACCTAGCAGCACACCGACAGCCGTCCCTACAATCTTCGACGACGATTCATGGAGTACCAGCCCGGCGACCGTGTCTGGGTGTGGACGCCAATACGACGACGCGGACTGAGCGAGAAGCTTCTGCGACGATACTTCGGACCGTACAGGGTACTTCGACGTCTCGGCGCACTCGACTACGAGGTTGTCCCCGACGGCATCACGAACTGTCAGAGGCGTCAAGCTCGACCTGAGGTCGTTCATGTGGTGCGCCTCAAACCATACTATGCTCGTTAACGCACCTGAGGAATTTAATGTGTGCTTGCTTAGTTTTCCTTAGTATTTCATGTATTCATTTTTTAAGCATCGGGACGATGCTTTTTCAGAGGGGGGCATTGCCACGTATGTTTCTTATCATTACTTTTGTTGTATTCGGTTTTTCGCCCACAAAGGCTGTCAGCAACGCTCAGCGCAAACTGCGCCTCATTGTTCGAGAAGCTTCGCGGTTATTGTAGACCATTTTGTTAAGATTGCGCGCAAGACGCGAACACTCGACCTTGTTCTAGAGATTGCGCAACAACCACCGATATCGATAGAAAGTTCGATAGCGTCTGTATAAAAGCCGACGCGCTTGACCGCTTGTCAGTTGATCGACGGTCGACGCTCTGTCCGCCGCTATCAGTGTATTGCTGTAGCTTTCAGTTTCGCGGCCACAAGTTCGGCCTAATAAAGAGTTTCTTCTCGACTTGCTCACTGCTGCCTTCGTCGACGTCACGACCACGTGACAATATATAAGGGGAGTTGGGGAGAGGGAATAGAGCTTTTTTTTTGGTTTCCGCTCCGCGGCAACTTGAGTCGTGAGCCGTGTCTTGACTGGGACCCAAAGGTGCTTGACTGGGACTCCACGCAAGCGCTCAAATATTCTTGACATTAACTGCTGGAAATACTCTGGTGCCGTGGCAATACCAAAAGGAACTGTTTTATAACAATACCGACCGAACGGCGTGATAAAAGTGAATTCCTGGCTGTCGGCACTCAGCGTCACCTAATGGAAGCTAGACCGTGCATCCAACTTGGAGAATACCCGTGCTCCACCTAACTGGCCAAGAATCTGTTCCAGCATTGAAAATATAAAGCGCTCCCTTTCAATTACTTCATTCAGCTTCGTCAGATCGACGCAGATCCTGTAGCCGCCGGAAGACTTCGGCACGACTACGAGTCCGAAGCACCACTCCGTTGGCGTCTCTACCTTCCTTATGACATCCTGCGACTCGAATACATCCAGCTATTTCTTGACAACGTCGTTTAACGGAATTGGAATCCGCCTTGGGGCACTCAAGGAAAATGGACGAGCGCCGGGTTTGAGGCGTATGCGGTATTCGGCTAGCCGAAATTTTCCCAGTCCTTGGAAAATTTTCGCTTTAGGGGAACAAACGCACTCGGCAGAATCTACGAACTGAACGACCCCAAGGGCTTCAATTGCAGGCAGCCCAAGTAGGTTTGTACGTTGGCGGTCAACCACATACAAGGTCTGCACTGTGGCCCTGTCACGCCACTGTAAAGTTGATTTGAAGGTACCGATAACACAAAGACTCTGTTCGCCAGGGCCTAAGGCCTCCCCTTCAACGGCATCCAGCACCCGTGGTCGGCCTGGGAAAGACGGCAAGACTACAGATACTTCTGCGCCAGAGCCAATCTTAAACCTGGCGTGGTGCCCGTTCACAAGTATTTCCGTGAACCTTGCCCGGCGTGAATCCACGTTGTAAAGTTCGATGTTACCTAGCATGGAACCTATGTATGGGTCAGTGACACGTGCTCCAATGGTGAAGTGCTCTCACAGGCCCAGCGCCCGCGGCCTTACCATGTTCAGACCCCCTGAGGCGTCCTGCAGCGTAATCGTCGACAGCTGGTGCCTCATTCGACAGAAACGAGTCCAGCTCAGCTAGCAGCATCTCCGCCGGCCCCTGCCGGCGGAGATGCTGCCATAGCATGCCAAAATGCCATAGCATGCCAAAGTCACATCTGCTGGGAATGCGAGGGCCTTCCCACACCCAGAGAGCTTCTGCCAGCTCCCTCCGAAACGACATGGGAGATCTTAATACGGTCCCCCGACGAAAAACTGCAGAAAGCAGTCATTGCATGGGCAGAAGAGGTCGCCGCAGACACGCGGCCAGCTCCAAGCCCGTGGAATTTTTTTAAAATAAAGTTGTGTCCTCCTCCTCCTCCTGTATCCAGACGCGATGTGAAACACCGGGTAAACACTTTAGGTATAGTGAACTAGAACATATCTAGTTCACTATATCTTTAGGTAAAGAATGGGTCGAACGCCACCGCGCGGCGGGAGAGGCAGCAGGGCCACTCCACGCGCCGCATTTGTCAAGAAAACAAAATATCTAAGAGCATTGGGTTGTAGAGCTACGATCAAACACGAAAAAGTAACTGGGACAGTTGTTATTTCGCGCTCGTCCTGTGTATACCTGAGCGTTCTTTTCGAGCGTCCTTCGTTGTGCTTGAGCAGCGCAGCGCACTGCAAGTGTGAAGCTGTTGCCGTTGTTAGTTTGTTGTAATCCTGTGCGTGTTCTTTTGGTGCGTCGTTCGCGGTTGATTGGCGTGGTGCAAGTATCGAGCTGCTTGGTGTTCTTCTTGTGACTTCGTAATTTGTTGCCATCGCATTCATTGCGTCAACTGTGACATTTTATTTCTCGGGACCCAATCAAGTGATGTGAGTTCAGAGTTGCCTGAGGCGACGGGCGTGGACAAACTGCGCTTCTTCCCGTCTTCTCCTCCTCTAAGTCTTACGCCGTGGTTAACGCATGTACGTTCCCACAGGTCCAAATAACTTTTAGGGGCGAAGCTCCTTATAGCGGCACCCGTTCGTCCCTCGTAGCGTAGTATGTAACCAGTCTTACGCTTTGACCTGCAAGGTGGTGCCGGTGGGAGATTTTTCCTGTGCGTTGTTGAACAATAAAAAATTCGCAGCGTTAGCTAAAAGCCGACTTCTTCTGTCTCTCATTCCCATTAGCAGCCATTCTTTACCTCCAAGGTAGTGCGTGGTGAGATTTCTCCTGTGCGTGATTAAACAATAAAAATTTTGTTCAAAACGCCGTTGATTGATGAAATAAACCAACAAAAGACGCCAGATGTTTTGTAAAAGCAAAACGAAAGAACGCCAGATGTTTCTAAAGCAAAACGAAAAGACGCCAGCTGCTTAACGAAAGACGCCAGATGTTTTCTAAGCAATGGTTTTCTAAACAATGAAAATTCACAGCGTACATGTAAAATTAAAGTGCGCTGCAAGTCGTCATAACTCATCGAACCTTTAGTATAAACGCGCCCGATCTCACGTCGGTGATGATGTACTGGGCAGAATTCACGGAAGATTCACGGTTTACCGATGAACCTCCGCAGCTTCGCCCACTCATCATCATTCACTCCGTGGATATGCTGTGATTTTTTTTTTGCAATGCGTAGTTGCAGACGAACGGCCATCGACGGATTGGCACAACAGCCCCGATCATCGCAAATGGAATGAAGGTAAAGAGACTGCGAAATCGACCAGAGGATAGCGATGCGGGCTTGTTGGTCTGTCATGGTACTTGGTTGCGGATGTCATGGCACTTGGAACTTCTTCCCTTCATCCGTGTCTTTTCGCGCCCACATCCAAGTACCGACCAGAGGAAAGTCGAAAACGGATTCAGAGGGAGGAACAAATGCAAAGCTTTTCTGAGCTTAGCCCTGATTTACGAAGACGAAGGGGGACATGCACAGGCGTCCCTTCGTCTTGTCCCATCTTCATAAGACTGCGCTAAACTCTTAGGATGTGATGTACCAATAAGGCAAGAAGAAAGCCTTTGCAAAATTTCCGTTTCTTCAGAGATGAAACGGAGAATAACAAATTGAAAGGAAAGAGAGGCAACCAAAGATGCCTTTCGAAAGACCTTATCATATCGGCAGTGTTCGTCCGGCTCAGGAAGTGCCCGCCTCCCTCGTCGTCGACCTTACCTAATGCAGCACTTCAGCTTTCATCAATTTTCTGTTAGAATTTTCTAGCAAAGAGCCCCGGCCCCCGCACTCCCCCACCCCACCCCGCCGCCACCACTTTTCTTGCTGAAAACTCACTTCTTCAACTCCGAAACTACTGAATTTGTTATCTTTGATTCTGTCTTAAGTATCCGTAATTGATGCAAGTACACTAGATATGATGTGGTTTTCCTTAAAGAAAGCTTCGCTTCTTTGTGTGTACATTGTGCTCTTCAGTTGTTGTCCTCCTAATGGCTTTTTTTGTTGATAGAGTCTGTCATTATTAGTTTGAAATGTAATTGTTGATATTCCATCTTCATTGTTCATGATGTCGAGTGTGCTTTTACAACTCAACGTGGTCATTGGTGTTCAATTTACGTTGTTTGGGAGTACAGTATACAATATGGCTGCAATAATAGTCAGAACTGAGTGAACGTATTTTGCAGTGGAAATTGTGATGTGGACTGTAAAGGGCAGTAAAATCAATCACGGGCAGCAGAATTTAACACATTTCTGGGGAGCATGAGCGAATTTGCTGCGACCACAGAAATCCTTTACTCTGAATTTTGCAGGGAAAGTGACTATTTTCTTCATTAGTGATCATTAGTGATCGTTAATGACTTTATTCATTAGTCCCTAAGCAAACAGGCCTACTTGTGGATATTTCCTGAGATAAATATAAAATGGAGGGGGATGTTGCAGTTGCTGGTGATGGCCACCATCTCCTCTGTAAGCTAATCGTAGAGATGAAATTTCTTAATTTAAAATACAATCTTGTGTAAGGTGTGTAAAGGTAGTCATCCAGTAGATCTCGTTTACTGAAGGCCGTAGATGCCAGTGACACACATATGCGTGACACTCACACGATATGTTTTAGTAGTAGTCATCTCAAAGCGATGACATCTCAAATGTCATCGCCTTCAAAAAGCGTTCGCTTGCGGTTATTTTTTAATGGGGCCATCATGCCCTACAGCATTGCTTCGCGCTGCTGAAATGCTCATGGTTATGAGACTGGTAATTTCGCATGTAATGGAGTTCAACCTGGATTGGCTAAATGGAGCTCCTTGTTCGAGACGCTATGCACTCAAGTGTGTACTTTGCCTGTGACAATCGAGCAACACTTTCTGCACATCACCATCGTCGTCGTCGTGGGAGTAAGTAGAGGTGAAAGCTTTCCCATGCTTAATTAGGAGCGAAAAATTGCTTTGTGAGAGCAATTCTGAGACGGTTGCGATTCAGGATAGTTATACGTCGTGAGAGATCTATATTCAACGAAGTTGCTGCGACCACAGGATTCTCTTACCCTGCATTTTACTGTGAAATTCATTGGTAATTTGGTCCCTAAAAAAACAAGCTTACTTGGATATTTGCTCAAGGTGGTCTTGCTCAGCATGATGTCCCGTGAGCAACCTTTGAAACGTGAAAAAAAAAACGGCACAAAAGACACATAAATGCGAACGGAGCGTACCCTCTGTGTAAATGTTCACGCATTTCTATACTGACTCACTGAGAAATATTTTGACAATCTCTCTGTCATGTAAGGCGAATTTCTATAAGAAAAAATGCATAAAACCAGATAAATTTACCTTGCGGCGCTGGCGTTCGCAGCTATGGACACACGCTCACCAGTCGGGTGTGTTACTCACTAGAGTGTGTACCCACGCTTGTATAATATCAATATATATGAACTATACGAATGCGTAGCTCGGACGATACAAAAGAAATGCGAAAGGAGAACACTTTTCGTGAAGGCTTTGTCGAACAAAGTTGCGCCGATGAAATAAAAGCCGTTTGTCTAGGAAAAGACGCCATGCCGACAGAGAAGATTGCACGCATCAGGAAAACTCGGACTTGAGAAAACTTAATGCCCAACACGCGTTTCGGTGATCGCGGGATGCGGGTTCAGTGGGGCTGTTCCAGGTGATGAACGCTTGAAGGAAGGTGAATGACGCCGTGCCGGTGCCGTCCAAAATTAACGTTCCTGGGAAGGCCTAAAATCCCTAGTTTTTTTTTTTTTACTTTTCCAGAAGATAAAAAAGTCTCGGGACTTTAGGAAGGCCGCAACCGCAGATTTATGGTGGGTATAGCGGAGGTTGGGCCCATACTAAGCCAGAGCTACAGCGACCCGTGGTTTTTCTAAATTGCAAGGGCATAAGCTCCACTGTTCTAACTTTTCGCGTTATATAAGCTGCGCCAGCGCGAAAGCGTAAAAGAGGATTTTGTAGAAAGTGCGATCGTCACGGGTTTGCAAGAAGCCAGACAGCCAACGAATTGGGCTTGGCCTTCCTGTGGGCGTGTCCCGTGCTCGGTCCAATCTTCCGGCGAGCAATTCATCTGGACGCGCTCACTCGATGCCCGCCCACCGAACACGCCGCTATCTATCTATCTATCTATCTATCTATCTATCTATCTATCTATCTATCTATCTATCTATCTATCTATCTATTATACATCGACCCTTCTTTGCACAACCGGTGTGGCCCGCGCCGTATACGCAGGATCCTTAAGTGGGGGCCCATTTTTTTGTGGATAGTGTCTGAAAAAAAAAACAAAAAATGCAAGAGAATTTAGATTCACGAACCCTATACTCGGAAACAGAGTGAAGCAGCCATTAGGCGTATGGCCTTTCAGTCCTTGTTGGAATTCGAATGTTCTTCAAATGGCTTTTTCACCCAGCGCGAGTTCTGGAAATACACTATCCATATTTAAGATAATATACTTCAAACAGGTAGGAACTCTGTGTGGCGGTTTTTCTTTTTGAGAGAGAAAATTTACGTGCTCTCCCGACTATGTAACCTGCGAACAACTAAACAGGTATTATGGAAGCTTGCCGACTCAAACGCCAGTTTTTTTATAGGACAACGCACGTTGAACATCTCAGCCGCTTGTGTCTCTGTTCTACGAATAAAGAAGCACGTGCTTATGAAGAAGGAGTTTTATTAAAAGGACTAACAAGTGTTCATTGGTTCAAAAAAATGCGCTTTAATGTTTTCATTGCGGTGATACCGTTGTCTCCTTCGATTCAGAACGTGACGGGAATACATCAGTGTGTTAGGTTTTGTTTTATGGCTATTTGTTCTCGCCGTATTTTTCGCGTGATGTAAGAGTTCAGTATCGAAGAAACCACTTGGGCTGTAGCGATTTCGGCTGTACAAAATACTCGGCTAAACGATACCTGCATATAATTGCTACCGAAGATAGGGAAGGTTACGCACTGGTTTATGGCGGCTGAACCAGAACAAGTCAGGGGTTTCTGCCCACAGGTTTCTTATCAAAGCGTTTTAAACGCCAAATTTTCCCCGAATACCGCTACCCTTCTGTCATCATTCATGACGGTCGATTATACGTGAAATAAGCGTCTCCTAGCTAACCAAGAGTCCTTACGAATATTTAATGCCAACCTGGTTAAAAAAATATGCACACTGTTCGTGCGCTATTCCAACTGTCAACACCCGCTTCTTGTTCATTTTTTGTACATTTTTATGTGGTGGAAAAAATGTTCTCTCAGCGTATCTGCATTTTGCTACTCTATACCATGGTTTTAATGGCCCGATCATTCCTTTTCTTCTTCTTTTGTATGGCGTGAATAAATTCTTTGGCCCTGAAATTTGTTTTGCGCATATAAAGTACATTTGTGAAACCATGAATTTCGCTTGGACCACGTAATGCGAAAACCTCATCATATACATTGCGTATGAATAGCGTCGTCATGCATAAACTTGTTAGAATATTCGTCACGAGAGAAAGTGCGGTGACCAGTGTCCATGTCGCGTTTTGGTTTTACACAACAGCCCTAACAATAATAAGACGTCTTATCCAATAATATTTACCGAAGTATGGAGTATGACATTACGCTTTCTTTCTGAGAGGCTCGGTAACATGCGCTAAATGACTCAACGAGTAAAACCTAATCCTACTCGAATGTATTGGAGAAAGTTTCCATAAACCTCTGCAGCACGACTACATAATTATTCCGCCCATTGTGGTTGTTTGGTGATGGATAGCCCATAGTGCATTGGTTTCGCCGGCATCAAACGGTCGAGATTCCCCAGACATGAATGTTGTATCATTTTGGAAGTGGGACAAAAAGCATTTGAGCAACTTCTTATATGGTCAGTCCGTTAAAAACGGCCATTCTCTTTCGCAGGTGGCTTATCGGATACGGCGATATAATCGACTAAATTTATATCTTTGTTCAAGTGATTCAACTTCATTTATCGATTTCGATAGAATCCTACGCGTGCTATGTCACGTTATTGTTTCACCCGTCAATATCAGTTTTTACAGCCCGCATTATTTTTATATCCTGTATGAGATTTTTCTTCTCAATTGTAAATATAAGAAACTCAATGTGCCAGTTATAATACATGAAGAAAGTTCTTATGCATGAGCAAACACCCGAAAGAATCAAATATACTGCTGCAGCTTCTCAGAGTGTCTTGACAAGATACATCAATTACAATAGCCCGCCACGCTTGCATTCGCATGAACGCGCCCGCGCTTCGATTCCAGCGGGGATTGCGTGCTGTGCGGAATGAGAAAAAGCGTTTCTTCAAACACGCGTGGCCGCATTCTCTAAACTGCGTTTGCATCACTTGCCTCGATAAGGTCGGCTTCTCCTCCAAAAGCTCTTGTTTCCTGCGTTTCTCCGCCGTCATTTTAAGGAACTAATGGCTCGTCTCGATCTAGATTTCTCGAAGCGTTTCTGCTAGCGTGATCCCGAAACGCCCGAAGCCTTGCATCATCTGGCTGCAAAAGCGCAGCCGAGCGAACAGCAGCGATATAGGATTGGCGCGTTCTTTTACTTGCGAAGCGCACACGCGTCGCGTAGTACATCGTTCGCGTAGCGAAGCACTTCCGTTCTGGCCTCTTGCGTTGCGTCTTCCAAGACCATCTTCCTTGCTCCTTCCTCTACCTCTGAACGCTTAAGTGCGCGCTTTCTTACCTCCCCCCGGCCGCCGCAGACGCGCTTACGGGCAAAATAGATCGCCAACTCGGGATATGAGCAGCAAGGTTGCCGTGTGATTGTATTCTATCTGCTACGAATACGGAGCGCAGCGAATTGCTCAGCTGTATGTAGCAGAGAGGTAAATTCGGGACAAAGCCATCTGAGCATCTGAGTATTGGTGTTGTATAAAGATCAAGATATTGAGAACGAAAGGCTGGAACAGAGCATTCGCTGTGATAGGGACGAGCAAATGAGCGGGAAATATTTTCGAGCATGTTGCAGTTGTACCGCACACTTAAGGTGCTGCAGAAAGACGCGTGGCAGGTCAGACTGGTGAACGAACCAGTAGCGAAACCCTTTGCCAGCAAGCTCTCACGACTGCTCACCTAAGGGGCAACAATCCATCCGGAAAAGATGCAACTGCCCGAGGCATGGGGAAGTGGTAAGAAACTATACAGACGGATGCAAAAGAGATAACGGCAGAAACGATGCTGTGTTGCCCTTCAAACTTAAAGGAGTACTGAGAGATTTTGAGCCACACCCAAGGGACATTTTTCGTTTCCATGAGATGCGCTATCAACGCTCGCCACACAACGGAGCCAGACAGCACGTACAAAATATTTTACTTTAAATTTAAAACTTTCTTCAACCGGCATCCGTAAGCCTGTGTGGGCTTACCGCAATGGACATTGTTACAACGAGTCAGCACAGTTCACTGGGTTTGCGAAGTCTACGTCCCTCATGCAGCCTAAATCGCAGAAATTACGGTCGAAGTCGCTGGTCATCAGTTCACTCATCGTCGTTACGTGAACCACGTGCGACTGCCAGCAAATGACAGAGCTGTTGCTAGTACGTCGCGAGTTGCAGTCTTTCCGTGACGTCTGACTTGTGTTGACACGTACCAGCGAAGTCGCCCCATTGATACCGAAACCGTAGTGTTTTTTAAAGGTCGCGGCATTATAGGTATATTCAATGCATTCCCAAGCACATAAGTTACTGATTTAGGGTTCTCGACACCCGTGATTTTATTTATAGCAACAAGCTGAAAATATTTAAACTTCGTGTCACTAGTCTTTAACACACTGGTTGCCGTGCGACGGCGAGAGGCCTTTCGTGTTCACGCAAACGGCAGTGACGCTGTGGTTGTGCGGTTCGTAAGGTGGCGCCCCGACCACGGTCCTTGCTTGCGCCCAACTTTTCTTCTCCTCACCTCTGGCTATGTGCGCCTGAGCAATAACGGGAAGAAAAAGAGAGACAAGCTGGACGTGTGCTTGCCACGAAGCGATGATGGCTGCAGCGGGTAATCCTACAATCTGCGATAATCTTAGAAGCTGCGATCAGGTGGTCAAGATGTACGCACCTGAACAAGGCATCCGGGGCGTGACAGGAAGTTGAGTCCTATTGATTTTCTGTTCTCAAGCTTTGATACGTTCGAAACAAGGAGTGAAGAGAAATATTAAGGTCTGAACTTATAGGCGTGCGCGTGGTTCTCAAGGTTCGTCGCGGCGCCCCTCCCTCCCTATTCAGACAATGTATGGGGCAGACTTTGCGCCCCCCTCTTCTTAGGTGACTAGGGCTCGGCGGTTGCCACCCTGCCCCCCCCTCTCCGCAAGCCTATGCTGGGACTCATGTTGCCTGGCAAGAACTTTAAGTATACAGCCGATTTTCAGTGCTATACAAGAAAGTTATAAAATGGTCGATATCTTTTATTGAACGTGATTTTTTGATGAATCAAGGAAGCATCCAGATGGCTGTTAACTGGCACTTACTTAGTGTTTAAAGAAAATAGTAGACGTCGTTCTCTATTTGAGCGTATACAATGAGCGATCCCAAGCAACGCCACATATAAATTAAGGACTACGTTTTGTTCCTTGAAGCAACAGTGAGGTATTCTGAAGCCATCCCTTTACCTTCAGGCGCTACACTAGAGTGCTGGAAATTTGTTTCTTAGGATTGTGGTTTAAATTTCGGAGGTTACCGCTTCCTCGAAGCTTTTAGAAAATTCTCACAACCGGTGCTCCCTTAAGAAGGGCGTCAAACGTTTCACGAAGTGGCAGCAACATCCGGAATATCTTGGACGTTCCCACTCATGCACGCACTACTCAATTCACAGGCTTTGAAAACCCCCCTAAATTAAAGACTATCACTTATTCCTCATTGCTGAAGCCCAGCTAATTCCGTCTAGGCTTCTAAGCTATGAAACTATATTCAGTTAAGAAAATATGGGTTTAAGGAAGTTGGCAGTCCACATTTCAGCAGACTTTTGTACGAATGAACACTGACAGCGCTATTTGGTCCTTCGCCCAAAAGTTTTGCGCTTAACGGTGCTGAAGTATGTGTTCCTTACTTTCACCGTGCGGCTCCTTACGCCGATGACGCGCTTCGAAGCGCATACGCATCTGAGAAAAGCCAGCGCGGTGTAACCCGTCTCAATCGCCGCTGTGCCGTCAACCATGCACGCGCACCGATAAGAAATGGCGTTGCTGAAGCATTCGCGATTGCCTTCTTAGCGGCATCCGCAACCTCTTCTGCGCCGTGGATCCTTCAGAGAACGAAAAGAGCCCCGCTCCCTTGGGCGTAGACGTCACGTGCATGTACGCCAGCTCATACACGGCTTCTCCTTAATGGGCCCATCCGCGACGGTGACAGCGCTACACAGCCAGAAATCCCCATGAAGTGGTTTCGCTCCCTCTTCCGCTTCACGTGTCACAGCTTGCCTGTCGCTCCATTTTACCTTTACCACCCGCCTCTTCCTTCATCGATACGATTGTGTACTCGATGGTATGATGATATCGCGGTTCGGGGAAGTAAAATCCAACAAGTACTATATTGATGATTTCCCCACGTGATCAAGGGCTTCATTGTTGGATCTCCTTTAAGCTTCGATAGATAGATAGATAGATAGATAGATAGATAGATAAGATAGATAGATAGAATAGATAGATAGATAGATAGATAGATAGATAGATAGATAGATAGATAGATATAGATAGATAGATATAGATAGATAGATAGATAGATAGATAGATAGATAGATAGATAGATAGATAATCAATCTTTCTAATGATAATCTCGCGGATGTTAGCTTGCCTTGGCACGTTGCTTACTATACATGTGTCGGGTGATGAATGCAGTATGAACACATATACAAATCGCGCAGATTCCCAGTCACACACACACATATATACTGCCACGTGATGTCTGCACATGGTCACTGCAGGTGCGCTCTCTTTATCATTTGTTGCATAATACCTATTCGCTGCACACGTAGAACTATGGACCCAGTGTGTCAAAGTTTAACGATGCTATCGCTTTCTGTTTTGTATCCCTTCACTTGAGGTGCTGATCAGAAACGTCACATGTTGCACGCCTTCTTTTAAAAGAGTGCGCAGCACAGCGCAGCGCTATATTTTTTTCTGCAACCAAAAGCTGAGCCTGTCGACGTTACCGCCGACGAAATGGGGCACATGGTCGCCAAATAAAGTGGTTGCCTCCCAGACCGACTTCAGGTTTCTTCTGCTCAGTCAGCAAGACTATGGGACAATATGAAGATGTTATTTGCAGTTTTTTATTGAAGGGCAAGCTCAGGCGCCTTTTAAAAAATAGTGACTTCGAAAAGTGTTATGACAGTGTGATCCCGGCTGAAACGAAAACCGATGTTGGAGTGCTCAATAGTGCTCGAAAATAGCTGCCTTTTTTTTTCTTTCTTTTTTCTTTTTTCATAGAAACAGCGGCTGCGTCCGCAGGGCTGCTTGACAGGCTGAACAAACCTGGTGACGTCATCTTCGGTATTTCCGGCGTACATCTGCAGCAGCAACACTGTTGAAGTGTGGCCTCTGCGATTAGCTCATTTAACGGCGCCCAGCCGAAGCTTGTCACGGAGGCCGAAATCGAAGATACTAAAGGCGCTTGTTCACATTGCGCTCCGCTGTTTGGCGTTATCATCATCGTCATCATCATCAGCCTGTCTACGCCCACTGCAGGGTAAAGGCATCTCCCATGTTCCGCCAATCAACCCAGTCCTGTGATTTCTGCTGCCACGTTATACCTACAAACTTCTGAATCTCATCTACCCACCTAGTTTACTGTCTCCCCCTCACGCGTTTGCCATCTCTTGGAATCCAGTCAGTTACCCTTAATGACCACCGGTTATCCTGCTGACGTGCTACGTGCCCAGCCCATATCCAATTCTTCTTAATTTCCACTATGATATCCTTAACCCCCGTTTGTTCCCTGACCCACTCTGCTCTCTCCCTGTCTCTTAAGGTTACACCTATCATTTTCCTTTCCGTCGCTCGCTGCGTCGTCCTCAATTTAATTTGAACCCTCTTTGTAAGTCTCAAGGTTTCTGCTCCGAAGGTAAGTACCGGTAAGATGCAGCTGTTATATACCTTCCTCTTGAGGGGTAGTGGTAGACTACCATTCATGATTTGGTAACGCTTGCCGAATGAGCCCCATCCCATCCTTATTCTTCTAGTTATTTCACTCTCATCGTTCCGCTCCGCGGTTACTACCTGTCCTAAGTAGACGTACTCCTTTACGACTTCCAGTGTCTCGCCACCTACTGCAAAGCGCTGTTCTCTGCGAAGATTGTTCTACATTACTTTAGTTAGCATATTAATTTTCAGACCTACTCCTTCGACTTGCCGTATCAAGTTCAGAAACATGAGCTGTAATTCGTCTCCCCGTTACTCATCAATGCAATGTCATCAGCGAATCGCATCAGCGTTCGTGTGATCCTTCGTATTTTCGTCTTCCTTGTTGCGCCGTTCTGAAGCGAATCGCAGGTTACTGAGATACTCTCCATCAACTCTTATCCCTAATTCTTCCCAATCTAGGGCCCTGAAAACCTCCTGTAAACACGCGGTGATAGCATTGGAGATCGTGTCTCCCTGCCGTACGCCCTTCTTTATTGGGATTCTGTCGCTTTCTTTGTGGAGGACTATAATGGCTCCTACATGAATACGCCAATTTGGCGTTATAGCCTGTATTAAGCGAAAGCCTTAGATGCCTCATCAAACGCGAAAATTGACCGGCGTCCCGCGTCGGCGTCCCACATTAGCGACATAAACATGAGTGATGCAAATAATCATCAACACATGATGACGTCACCGTATGATGTAATCATAACATCAGGGATCGTCAAATTGGGACGTTACTGTGACGTCGTACAACACGACGCCACAAGGTGACGTCATCAGATGACGCCATGGTTGGCCAAGGTTGACCGATCCCGGAGGCAGTGCTAAACAAGGTGAAGTGCAGGAAGCTTACGATGCCGCTGATCCAGGAGGCATTTGAAACGACGTTAGTTGCAGAAAGATTTCGGAAGGGGGGGGGGGGCGTGGGAGGTTCACTACGTCGGCTTAGAAGAAGCCCCGCCACGGTGGTTTAGTGTTTATGGCGCTCGACTTCTGACCCGAAGGTCGCGGGATCGAATCCCGGCCACGGCGGCTGCATTTTCGATGGAGGCGGAAATGTTTCAGGCCCGTGTACTTAGATTTGGGTGCACGGTAAAAACCCCAGGTGGCCGAATTTAGGGAGCCCTCCACTACGGCGTCTCTGATAATCCTAGTGGCTTTGGGACGTTAAACCCCAGATATTATTAACGCGATAGCGTTAAAGAGCTCGTATCGCAGAAATTCGCCCTCGGCGTCGGCGCCGTTGGTTGTGAGCGAAAAATCATCATCTTGTCCGTGACCGAAAAATCGAAAAAGCTGCAAATAAAATAAATAATACAAATGTTGGGTCCGAGTGAGAATCGAACCAGGCCGTCTGCGTGGCAAGCAGGTGTTCTACCACACAGCCACGCCTCTGCTTGGAGCTGCATTGAAAGTAACTTTGATGCTTCCCAAAAACGCGCCCTGTATACAGGTGTCATAGTACGAGATGTAATATCGTAGTAATATTGCGTGGTACAAGCGTACATTGCTTGGGCATCACACCATGTCAATATCATAACGACTTGGTGGTTTAAAGAACAGCACCCATTACAAAAGGCAGACACATATTACTGCGCGTATTTCCTTAAGACCACGTAGTGGGTGCATCGCAACTTCGAAAAAGTTTCTCGCGCATAATTGCTCCTGGTTTAAAGCATGCTACCCATTACATAGGGCACACACCTTAGTGCGCGCATTCTGTTAAACACTCGTAGTGTTCGAAGTGCCCACTAGGGGCAGGATATCGCTATCGCGTTCAGCTCTTAAAGGTGAAGCTTAAGCGTCCCCCAATTTTTATTATTATTATTATTGCGCTCTTTTCCGAATGGCTACGGTAATAACCTTTCTCTGAATACCTCGAAGACAAAATTCATGTCTATCACTCGCAAAACATCTAGCGTGTCATTTCAATACTCTGTCAATTCTGTGCCGTTATGCAAGGTTTATGAAATCAGTGATCTTGGTGTTGTTGTTGACAGCGTTAAACTTTTCTTCTCACGTTAAGCGTGCTGCTATGCGGGGCCTTCGTTTCTCTCGGATGTGTTTGCAGAATATCTCGAGAATTCAGGTCTCCCATGGCCCTACACAAATTGTACACGGCAATATGTCTTCCGCAACTTGAGTATGCGTCCGTGATATGGAATGGCATTGCTCAATCCAGCGGTAACACCATTGAAGGAGTCCAGAAAAAATTCCTCAGCATATATAACCATCGCTTTGCTAAAAATGACTCTGGATCTCGTTCAAGTACTGCTGAATTATTATCACTGCCATCACTTCACTGCCGATGAAATCGCTCTGATCTCTTATTTCTTTACAAGCTAGCCCACAGTATCATATCCTGCCCTGTACTTCTCAATTGTGTAAATTTTCGAATTCCGCGTAAGCTAACCAGAGAGAACAGACCGTTTCATGTACCCGCCTGCTTCTTCCCTCACTCTACCGTTCACAGAATACAAAGTCTCTATAATGGTAATTTTCTTGATCTTGACGTTTTTCATAGCCCACAATCATTGTTTTTATCCGAGCTTTGCACTGTTTTGACATAGTGTGGCACAATGTACAAAGTCTTCCCTTCTCAGTCTTTCCACATAGTTGTATATATGCAATCAAATTTTTTATGCCCCGTCATATTTCTCGTGTTGTCTTTTTTACTCCTCCCCTTTTGTGTTGATTTCTCTTTGTCTACGTGTTTTTGCTCTTTTTATTTCTGAAAACTGTCTGTATTGTATTTTTTTTATTGTTATTTTTTGCGTGCGCCAGCACAAAGACCTTACGGTTGTTCCTGGGCACGTTAAATAAATCATTGATTGATTGATTGATTGATTATTATTATTATTATATATATATTATTATTATTATTATTATTATTATTATTATTGGCTTAGAAGAAACAGAAGAAGATGGCTTGCGCATTCGAGCCGACTGAGGCGGATGGATAGGGGGTCCAGGGAGTGTTTTGTAACCGAGCTGCAGAACATTCAGCTTCTCTAAACGTACTTGTCACGGACTGCCATTTTTGCGACCCGGCGTCACGGCTAATTAACGGGTGCCGCTCTTCCCCGCTGAGCGGCGGGAACCGCATACTCTTGAAAAGAGCCGGGAAGTGCTGAATGGGGTGTCCTTCTTCGAACGTCGCCGCGGACGATTGATCCTTTGTACCTACGGCGGCGGCGGCGGCGGCAGGATCTTGAAAGGCCGCGAGGTACTCCGAACAAGACGTTCCCGCTGAGAGCCAAGCAAACTGACCGTTCCCACGGGAAAAACTTCTGGTGGACAAGCCGTATGGCAGCACCCCCAGATTGTCACCCTCGCTCAGTTGAGACCCTCTCCTAATTAAAAGGGGGTGTGGTCATGTATTTTAGGGCGGAGTTTCGAACGATGAAAGCGATTGATTGGACCCAGGAGATGTCCCTTGTTCCCCAGGAAAAGGATGAGGGGACACGAGGATGATTTAAGCGCAGATTTTGCCCTGCTAAGCAGTCTAGTCGCTTGCAACATGGTGTAGAAGCAGATCAACAAGTATCCCTTCTAGAAGTTTTAGTGTGGCCCTGTATCGGCTGGCCACCTAAACTTAGCCGTTCGTTAGTTGTGACGAGAAATTAACGTCCGCATCGTAGACATCGGAGCTTCCTCTCGGGTTAGCTCAACCTGCCCAAGATCGCCTTCAAGCACTAGCCTCCCGGAAACACCAGCGTTGCAACCCACCGACATCGCAGTCGTGCCAGAACTCTGACGACTTATCGCATCCGATCGATGGACTCAACGCTGCCGGTCACCACACGTATGCCTTCACCTGTTTATCCCTTCGGACTTTCTCATCTGTAGATCTAGTGTTCGTTAGTTTGTGTAGTTTGTAATACTTCTCTCTCGTAAGCTGTTTTATTGATTTCATATGTGTTGTATCGTATTAAGTGTTGATGTATTTTGTTAGTTCTAATAAGTGTTCTGCTACCGTCCTTGTACTGCAATATCACTAGAGTAAAGTTGTTTTTTTTGTTTCCCACGTCTCTGATCTCTTCACTGTCTCTGCTTACGTACGGAACGAACTAACCTGCTGTCATTCCCGTCGCCGACTTCGCGCCGGCGACGCTGGTGGCAGCTTGTAACAGTACTTAAGCCTCCGGTACATAACAGCGCTCTCGCAGTTAGTTCGCGTCAGTGAGTGGCGGAAACCCCCGTCGAAGTGCAGCAGATCCTCCTTGAGCGCACCGCGGCTACGCCAAGAGAACCGAAGATGACGTATTTCCGGTTAGTTCGTTTCCCCACGCACAAGGTTTCGGCGCGCTCGCGTGGGCGGAGCAAGAGAAGCTTTTCTTTCACGTATTGTAAGCTCTTGCTGCACAACTACGTAAGTAATTACATCGTTCTTTTTAACCAGTCCTTGTTGAAGTCCTTGTTAACCGCGAAGTTTTACCGAATTCTAAAACCTTTTCAGCTTCCCTTTAAGGTGCGGCGTCTACACACTAACATTTTTACACCCTTAAGGGTGTAAATCGGTTTGTCGCCAGACGGACACCCTTAGGGTGTTATTGACTACACCTTTCAATTAGGGTGTTAATTTAACACCCTAAAGAAAGGTGTTCAGCAAAATTTTATGGGGTGTTAGGTGTTAGCTCGTATTAACCCCCTTTTGTATGGGTGTTGGAAGGGTGTACACGATTCCTTTCGCGTCATGTGTAATGGCCGAAACAGAAGCTTTAGGTGGTCACAAAGGGCGTCATGCATGTGTTCCTGCGGATGTCATTAATTCGGGGTGTACTACCGAATTTGCACAAACGCGTCTTCATATTGGTTTGGCAAAGGTCGTGTTCACATAAGGAGGGCTTAGTTGGAAAGACACCACGAATTAGTGAAATCTGCAGTGATCCATGCGTAAGCCTCGTGTGTTCATCTGAAGCTTCAAATTCGGCCATCACCCCCTTGTGCTGCATATTAAGGATCATGAAATGAAATCAGAAGTAATACACACATATAATATGTATATACAACATCATGTACGAGCATATGTGCAAAGCAATGCTTAATAGGCTTCCACATCCAGTCAAACTGGTCTGCAAACATAACACTTGATTTTAAAAAAATAAAATATTTATTGCATGCTGTGATACAAAAAGGTATGAAAATTGGGAAAAACAGGCATGGGTAATGATCCAACTTTTTTTACGTACAACAAAATTCGTGTTATGCACTTTGACAACAAACATAAGCTAATCGAACGTGCCAATGAGGGTGCCTGATACTTGAAAATGATTTAAATTAAAATAATGAATTCCTTATTAAGATGTCTTGAATAGTCAAACAATCTAAAACATTCTTACTGTGCTCGAAAACTAACAGACCTTTGCATTATATCAACACTAAAAATATAATTCAAGCAAACAGATGCCGAAAATCGCCCGTTGTACTAAAATTGCAAAACTGAAAGGGGCGCTTTCATACAGCAAGCCGTTTCATTGTCCTTAACAGAAATTGTTCATGTTTGAGCTCGAGGTAGGGGAAATCTGCAAAACTGCAAGTAGATGCACTTGGACCCACTGGAACACCACTGTCTAGTTGATGCAACATATGGCACCTCTGAAATACCGCTGTCAGTAGATGGAGCACAAGGGATTGCAAGAATGTCACCCTGCATTGAAAAATAAAATGCATTGTGACTGTGTACTGCATATGCACCTTGTACTACAGCGCAAACACAATCGTAAACACTTCCCGCTATTTATTGTGTCCTTGTGTGTTCGAGCACTAATACAACGTGAATACACACCTACTTCCCCAGACCCGTTCGCTACAGTATAATGTCCTGTACAGTGCAGAAAATTTAGTGCCAGTGTAATTGCATGCATAATTAGTTGCACAGCGAAACCAAACGGCAAAGGGAACAAAGCTGTTGCTATGGGCGCTACTGGTCTCCCTGTGCATTAAAAAAGAAGGCGCACACAGTGGTGAACCTTTTCTACAGCTGCTTCTGTTTTACGAGCTGGAAAAAATTATTAATATATGGAGTACCTACTAGCTCTGTGATCAACCTAGGCGAAATATTGTGCTGTAATAGCTGTCATATAGGCAACAATGAAACCACCAGACAATAATAAGCGCTGTCTAACAAAGAAACTAGCCCTCGAACAACTACTTCCTTTAATAACAATTATAGTTGTGTACTTGATCGGTAGTACATAGGTGTGTGCATGTATTCAGAATTTCGAATACGAATCGAGTATTTCGATAATAAATAATTATTAGCATATTGGGCTAAAAATGTGAAATCACGCTTTTTGGAATATTCGGACGAATTCGAACAAATGAAGACTTGAGCGCTACGCATTCATGTCTTTCAAGTAAGATATCACTAACACGTAATCGTTCTAAGCCTGCTAAGGTTAAAACGTAATTGCGACGAATCCCCCCAAGACTATACCCTGTCGTCGTGGCTGGCCATATGCATACCGGTTGGCGCATGCCGCGATCACGATTTGTCGCGGAAAGATTAACCGCGTCCCTCAACTCGTGATATGGCCGACGCCACGCAAAAGGTCTTTCGTCCTTTGGGAAAGCGAAAGGCCTTGCGAGGGCCAGCTGTTTTAGTTTCCGCGACGGACGCGTTTCGTTTACGTAAGTTTTTTCATATTTTTCTTGTTTCGTGTGCAGCTTAACACGGGCGTTATGAGTCCCAAAATAGCCCAACTGTCGACCCTGTTGCATTACATAACCTAGGTAGGTGTCCCGCCGCATTGTACGAGCTCCGGCTGACATTCACTTACATCCGAGTATTACACACGCCTTGAGGTATAGTGACAAATGGCTCTGCGCAGCGGTCCACGGCCAAATGTAACATGAAGCGCGTGACAGCCGCTGCCCGACACCGCGGACGGCGCACTTTCGACGCTGAAAGGATTCGCTTCACGAAGGCAGAGAACAAGGCGCGGATTCGAAGCGCGGCCGGGCGACAGCAAACAATATAATATCTGGGGTTTAACGTCCGAAAAACCACGATATGATTATGAGAGACGCCGTAGTGGAGGGCTCCGGAAATTTCGACCACCTGGGGTTCTTTAACGTGCACCTAAATCTAAGTACACGGGCCTCAAACACTTTCGCCTCCATCGAAAATGCAGGACAGCAAACAAAGAAAGGACGAAAGAGTTCAGAACAACGGGTGCTGCGCCTGCGCGAAATTCGTCGCAGGCGGAAGCGGCCGCCAAGCTTCCCTGTTAAATTTAGCAGTGAACCGCTCCGTACATACAATGACATCTCACGCAAGACACAACGCTAACCACAACAACATAAAAGAGAAAGCAGGTACTCGCCTGGAACATTCGTGATGATAAGATCCCATACCGCCAACAATGGCGTCAGAATGGCACGGCTGAATCTCGACGTATCCATTTTCGACAGCGTACAGCCACTTTCGCTGAGAAGACGCATGGCTAACGCACAACGTAAGGGCGACATCTTAGATCACACCACGCGCATATCAATCACAGCTGCACAACATATAAGTTAAAGCATCGCTGTACGCGAACGAAAACCAAACTATACCGCACGACGACGCACAACCACAGCCAAGCGAGAACGAAGCACAGCGCGGCCGGCGCGGCTTCCCCTGGCTTCCAGGCTAAAAGCACCCCCGTGATTCTACGCGCTATCACGTGACTGCCGACTGTTTCCATCGCCAGGAGCGCTAGGAGCAAAGGAGAGAGCGCACAGCTTGGCTTCCGAGATGGAAGGTGCGCTATCTCGGAGGCGATGGCATAGTTTGTAAGAATGGCAGACTGGGCGTGTTGGTTTAGCATATTTGAAGTGTAAGGCGCGGTAACGACGACGGACAGTACGCACAGGCTTGTGACAGCGCGTGATGGGCATAAACTGTGGTGTTTTCGAAGTAAACATTGTTGAAAGTGGCGCTCTGTGTGTGTGCCTTACACTTCAAATACGATGTCATAGCGTGCGTGGTTCTCGCTCCCTCCCGCTGTTGCCGTAGTCTTCGTCTTTCTCACCCTTGAGCAGTGGGATGGGAGTTGGCAGTGCGTGCGCCGTGCCGTGCATTCAGCCATCATTGGGTTTACAGCATATGACTTGCACTTATTGTCATGCCGTAAGTTTTACGAGCATGCGCGTCATGCACGCGCTGCGCTAAATCGGCGCAGCATGTGAGGCGACATGTATACATGCATGGAGTTCGTGGTGTCCTAGGAACTCTCTTATGCAAAGGTGAGGGCAGGGAGGGGGGGGGGGTGCGGCCGCCTTCTCAAGTAATCCGTAAGGGGGCGCCAATTCTGCCCCATACATTTACTCTGTCGAACCTCTCGCGTCATCTTTAATGCGCAGGGTTATGGCTGCGCATGCTCTTCGACAATAATGTCAACCGAGGACCTTCGATGGCGAATACGAAGCACAATTTACCTCCTACCTTTACCCCCGGTGGCCGTCGGGAGAAGCACGCGATCGATTCATTTTCATTTTTGCATCCATGACAAAGTGCAAAGGGCGGGGGGGGGTGCAGTGAGACTTGCCCCCCCCCCCTGATGAAGAATCTGAGCACGCCTATGTTCTCATTTTCCTCGTTCGGTAGCGAGGTGCTAACATTATTGTTACTCATGTGTGTCCCCTTAAGGTGACATTGATTTCCTTCCGAGTCTTTGCTTACCTTTTCCAAGTGCTTCTGTGCGGAAATAACGTGGAGAAATTGTGCGGCCAGTTTTTGGCATCGTATATGGAACCGATAATGATTTCCCTGCAGGTTTCCCTTGCATGGATGAGTGGTACGAATTCGGGTATCGAAGTGTTAGCTTCCGTAATGTTTACATTAGCTGGCTAATTAGTACCACAAGGCAAGTGTCATTGTGTCCCATCTTGTTTAATGGACCTCAGTGAGGCCTCGGCTTACTCTAATGTTTGTGGACGAAAAATTGATATCACAGATACATTTCCACTGCACGCGCGTAAACAAGTGGGTCGTGAAACTTTATGCATCAGTGTGTAATGTATGCATATTTATGTATGTCAGAATTGCGTGCTCTACGTTGTATACATTCCACATGTACAATTGTACTATATTAGCCCATATCTTGGTCTGTTCAAAGTAATTCTTTTTTTGTCCGTCTTATTGGCTAAGCGAACAATTAAAAGTGTTCATACCGAAACTTGTAAAAAGTTTTCATGCCGGCCTGTTACTGTACAGGCCGTCTGTACGGCCTGTACAGACGGCCTCTAGCACAATGTGCCAACGACGCCATAGGCTGCTCTCGGGCGTCCATACTTCCCATTGGGCCCCCAAGCAAGCTCACATTGTAACGCGAATTCATTACTCGTCGCCCTGACATCAACGTGACAAGACTTTCGACCACTCACGAGCCACTGACATACATCTCGCATCTGGCCGTTGCCTGTGACGAGTGTCAGCTGCAAGGGCTACCATGTGCTTTGCGGCGAAGTGGCAACAAAATGAAATGCACTGCGCGTTCGGAGGGCCAAATTCAAAAATTATTTTCTTCCTTAAAAGAAAAAAATGATTTGATAAGACTTTTTTCATTACTTAACGATGAAGTCTTTTATCAAACGCCGCATGACGAGGATTTTTACTTTGACCGCATCAGTATGAAAAATATGGTCAAACATGCAACAAATCGTACATTTTCTCTAATTTCACAATTTTTTTTCGGAAAGATCTGAAGTCTATTTTACCCCTAAACATTTCTGTACTAAAATACACTTTCCTGGAAATCAGGCTATTATTAATATTGGTTAGGGTGAGTTCCAGATAGCTCAAGAAAAATTCACGAACTTTGAAGATTTTTGTTTTTGAAGCTACGTAGCTGGTAGTGAAACACAAAAATTCGGAAATAATGAATGGGACAACTAAACAGAACCTCTGCGATAGCGCAAGCGCAGTTTAGAAGCTCAACAGACAAAAGTAGATTTTATACACATTTTTCTATTAGGTACAGTTTAATAAATAGAAGCGAAACTCGAGGGGGTGCCAGGACCGTCAAAAATTTTTTCGAGCAAGAATGTTTTGCCACAATACTCCATGTGGCACAGGAAAAAGGCACAAATTTTATCAGCAAAAGCTGCGATGTGCGAGCGCCACGTCTGGGACACTTGGCATGGAATGACCCTTAAATATAAGAGCTACAGAAAGATCACGAAGGTCCTGATACTGTAGGAAGGCATTTGACACACGACGTACGTTTTAGCACTATGCTAATGCTAAAACGTACGTCGTGTGTCAAGTACCTTATATATAAGGTATGATATATAAATATATATATTTAGCGGTGGTATGGAGAGTTCTGTACAGAACTGAAATACAGAAACACCGTCCAGAAATACAGCGAGACACACTACTGTCAGAATGAGTGAGATATGAAAAGCAATAGTTTCGCTAACATCGTTCATTACTGTCAAATGCGGCAATATACTAGACCTGGCATAAACATTAGCATAGCCAGCAGTCAGTTTTTATGAATAGGAATCAATGGCCAGCCATTAGCACTTCTTTGCGACATCCATTGCATATTTTATGTGGCATACAGCGCAAAACATGCAACATGTGTAGTTCTCATGTAGTACAGGATTCTCATGTAGTCATCTGAGATACAGGACCCCAATAGGTGACACAGCTTGCGTGCATGAGCTTGGCAGTGTCGTGTTCCCAGACCATGTAAGGGTCAGGTGGCATTCTGGCGAAAAGGACAGCAGGTTGCACTGATTCGAGACCACTCACGGCCAGACCTTAAGCGTGGCTATTCCGAATTCTTGGACACGTCTTGACTACCTCGGGACACGAAGTTTCCAAGGAGGCTTCCTGGTCAAATGCAGCTGTAGAGCTTCAATGTGCAGTCTTGAAGCAACCTGAAATAGTCAAGTGCACAAAAAAACACATGATGATAGACAGATCGATCACCTTTTAATCTGACAAGGGCAGCGCTCACACACCAAATTCCATGAAGTGTCATGGCAATGAACAAAACCAGGGATACTCATTAACTTTGCTGTACTTTGAGGGTCTGTTACTCCCTTAGCCAGCTGCAACTGTTTCCGCTGCATGACCTCCGTACAATTAGAAGGATGTTTTTTTAGAGAACGCATATTTCTTATCAAAATTGTATAAGTCATGCTCAAGATGTTTTCGCGCACACACTCTATGTCAAGAAGGAAATAGTTTGCTGCAACTAAAATGGCAATGAAGAGATTAATTAACAAAACTCATTAATTAACTTTTAATTCCTGACCTGGAGGTAGTTTATATTAGAAAGTTGTATCGCGTGCCAATTTATGGCATACACATTTTTTTTAATCGCGAAAGTTACACGTAATTCGTGATATTCATCCTTGAATTTCAAGGACGAAATCGAAACTGATAGCGCCTGACGTGCAGGAAACGTCGCTTCTCTGTTACGTAAGCTCGGAGCTACACGTGAAAAGAAGGTGATGATAGTTTAATGAAGGTGGGCCGAAGCAGAATGTGATCAGGAAAATCTGCAAGCATTCAGAAATACACAAGTAAACAGCTTATTATTTGGGTGCGATGTGTGGTACTTATCTGTAAACATAGAAAGAAAAGGTTGATATTACTGCCGTTTCGGATGCGCGCATCACGAAAGAAACAAATGAGCACCAAACGCCACATGCAAAGGTAAGGCGATCCGCTGACGCAAGTTAGATGACTTGCCAGTTTTCACGAAAAGGTACGACCACGACGCGCCTTCATTCAAATTTCGTCACTCCCTTGTTGCGGGCAGCTCCGGTCTGACGTAACAGAAAAACCGCGTTTTCTGTGTGCCGGACACGATCAGTTTTGATTTAGCCCTTAAAGGACCCCTGACACCAAAATTGAAACCTCGAGATCTTTGTGTTGTTTGACTTTCCTGTATACGGGGGCACATCTGACCGATTATTAGTGATGAACGTTGCCTTTATGATATCTTAATTTGGTTTTAAAGTGAGCGTGAGTGCTCACTTGAGTTGGCTGCACCTTGCGACATCCTGGTATGACGTAGATAGAGGCCCCGTGTGACCTCCACGAGTAAAGCAAGTATTGTGGACGTCACAGAAGGTTTGCGGGGCGCACGTGCACAACACGACGACTGGCACCCGGCGAGGCCTATTGTTCCTCACCTCTTTGGCTCTGTTGTCGGGCTCTTGAGGTAGTTTTCGTGAGGGGACACGCGCTTAACAGGTTTAACCCATACAGAGGCACCCACATAGTTTCAATCTCTACCGCGCGCGGGGCCCCGATTTGAAAACCGCGCTGTCAACGTCACCACAGCTTGAGTGCACGTGGTCTTTGACGCTCCCCCGCGTGGGGCGCCAGTTTCTTGTGGTTTTTAGGCGGGCGTTTTGAAGTGATGCTAAAATGGTCACAATTAACTTCGCTAGAATTAGTTGTACGATACACTAGAGCATTTACGATTTAATTTAGAGATTACCAGACACAAAGCTACAAATTACAGCAAAAAAGTCACCAACAAAAATTTCGCTGTCAGGGGTCCTTTAAAATTTCACAATAAATATCTCAACTTACGTAAAACTTTCATGATTTCTGAAAAATGGGTATACCATAAAGCGGTACGCACTACAAATTTCTAATATAAACAACTGCCCTCAAGTCAATAAATAAAAATTAGTTAACGGGTTTTTGTTAATTAGTCCCGTCAACGCATTTATTGTTGCGGCAGAATATTTCCGCCTCGAACTAGAGTACTACTGGAGCGTGACTGTCATAGAGTTTTTTTATAAAAGATATGTACTGTCTGAAAAAAAATCACCCTGTATAGCATGTCAGCAGTATTTTAATAATAATAATAATTGTTGGGGTTTGACGTCCAAAAACCACGATAAGATTATGAGAGACGCCGTAGTGGAGGGCTTCGGAAGTTTCGACCACCTGGAGTTCTTTAACGTGCACCTAAATATAAGCACACGGGTCTAAACCATTTTCGCCTCCATCAAAAATGCGGCCGCGGCGGCCAGCATTCGATCCCGCAACCTGCGGGTCAGCAGTAGAGCACCATAACCACTAGACTAGCAGTATTTTAACAAAGACCTGTAGGTCGCGGGATCGAGTCCCGGCCTCGGCGGCTGCATTTTCGTTGGAGGCGAAAATGTTTGAGGCCTGTGTACTTAGATTTAGCTGCACGTTAAAGAACCCCAGGTAGTCGAAATTTCCAGAGCCCTCTACTACGGCGTCTCTCAATCATATCATGGTTTTGGGATGTTAAACGCCAAATGTTTTATTAGTTTAACGAAGAAAACGGCAAAATGTGTATACAGCTACACGAAATATGGCGAATGTACGACAAGACTAGGCTTGCCTTCACTGCCTTCTTTCTGTCGCATCATTGTGAGCGTGCCCTTCTAGTGCCTGGCTTCAGAACAGCTGCACGAAGGTGCAGCTATTCTAAAGGCCTAATGTGCCATTTTTTCTTCAGATCTATATCAACAGGCAAAGGTCTCGTTTTTCCGTTTGTCTGGAAGGACAACCCACCAGCCAGCGTTGACCAGTTAGAGGGTTGGGAGCAAA
This sequence comes from Rhipicephalus sanguineus, assembly GCF_013339695.2. NCBI lineage: Eukaryota > Metazoa > Arthropoda > Arachnida > Ixodida > Ixodidae > Rhipicephalus > Rhipicephalus sanguineus. The sequence continues at coordinate 139,753,859 of NC_051184.2, forward strand.
CTCAGGCAAATTGTGCAGCACCAACATCACCTCAAACCTCAAACAACTGAGGTGATGAGAAGCGGTCAAACAAAAAGGAACAGTGCTGAAGTGACTTATATACATATTAAAAACAACAGCTGATTATGGCAAGAAATTGGGACAATTAAGGTGCATTGTAAAAGAATGTCAAATGAGGTACCCTGCTGTAAAAAGTGCTAAATATTCATTGCAGACTATGGCGAACAGAATTCAAATAGGATACAGCGAGTGTTTCGAGGTATAATGACGAAGTAATTGCTAGAGATTTATGAGCGAAAAGCACAATGCGATTAAGCGGTGCTACATAGTGGGAGATCACGGATTAATTTCAACTACCTGGAGTTCTTCAACGTGCACAAATCAGAGGGCATGGGAGTTTCTGTATCTCGCCCCCTTCTAAATGCAGCTGCCGGGGTCAGGAATAGAACCCGCGTCCTTGGGCTTCGCACCGTAACGCTTCCAAGTCCATTTTAAGGGATTTTTGTCCACTGCCCACAACATCACTGTAGACTGTATCTTTGTGTTGAAAATAATAACGAACTGAACCACGGCTGGTTAACAAAGGCATCCAATATCCACGAAACACAGCGTTTGAGCAGTATGTTTACTGCCATTATTACTAGCCGGTGTTGTGTTTACTATTAGGTACTAGCACCACACCACATTAGACAAAGCAAGTATCACAAGAGGATGAGGTTATGCTCGTATGCAGTTTGTGGAAAAAAAAAAAAACTACAACTTTGAAGTGAACTCACATTTACCTTTGTTGAATGATAATTTTTAGCATCATAAGATTAAGTCACCACTGTTTCAATTAAATGAAACCGTGCTACAAAAGCTATTGCATCAAAGTTTTATAGCAGTTACGCACGCACGCACGGACGGTCGGACGGACGCGCGCGCACGCACGCGCGTACACACACACACACACAACACACACACACACACACAACACACCACACACACACACACACACACCACCCACACACCACACAAACAAACAAACAAACAAGCAAACACGGCGAGAAGTTCGAATATGCAGCGAATAAATACGTATTAAACGTGGTTTCAACGTCTGGGTAGCAAAGGAAAGAAACACTAAATTCTAGAGTTTCCCGAGCCCAAAATCATGATCTGGATATCAGGCATGTTTCAGGCCGGGTGCATTAGATTGATTTGATCAGCTGATCTTACTTACCCTTCAAATATATATCGGTGCAACGTTGCTCTACGTGTCACCCAACACTCGACTTGCAACCGAGATTTCAACTCGCAATTTCATGTTTTTCTGGCATGTATGGAATACGGAAAACACGATATTGGGCGCGCACCACTCCGTTTTACCCCGCTACTGGATAGTCCAGTGCGGTTTTCGTCGTTGCCAAGCCATTGAAACACGATAGCAAAATCCGTGCAACTGGAACATCAGAAAGACAAGTGGCAAAGCTATGTGTGAAGCGAATAAAAAGAGTTGTAGGCAGAGCCGGCAGAACTCACCTGAAATCTATAACGACCGTAGGAGCGTCGTCCACAGGCTTCGTCTGTCGGTGCCACTGGGATCCGTCATGCGCTGCCATCTTGCTCAGGGCAAGTTCACGACGAAACGAAGCTTACTGCAGGGACTTCTCCGTCCGGAGGCTGCTTTTTCCCAAACACTGAGTGACACTGCCTCAGCCAGTCACGGCAAGCGTGAGCCGACGACACGATACTACGCCACGAATGCATAGCACGGAAGGAAAGTCACGCAAAACGATCACTTGCAATCACGCCTGACGACACAGATTATTCTGGCGGACTAAAGAACGACCACAACGAGACGGATCACGAACAATGCCGTTCTCACGACGCCAGGCCAAATGGCTGTCTCGTATTGATGGCTTCGGCTTGGATTAAAGTAGCCTCCACGAACGCCTAAAATGGTTTCGGTTTTGTTTTGGTGCTATAGAACACACATCCATGCATAGTTAAAGCTCTATTGAATAATATCAGGGTGGAGGAGGCGAAGCGTGCCCTGTGTGTGTCTGTAAGGGCTGTACGGTGGGAGGGGGCGCAGGTGAACGTGCATCCCCGGCTCTAGGGGCTTGGGAGAGTGCGGTGAGGCCGTGGTGCGTGCCTAGCTGTGCTCAACGTTTTGCTGAGCGATTGGTGGCCCGCGCGGATTATCGTGAAGATATAGTTTAGCTGTGGCGGGCAGAAATGATGACCACGCGAGCTATAATTCTGGTAGTATTGTCGCTCTTTAGGAACGCGGTAAAGCGTCGCCTTGATAACCGGTCTGCGCGGTTATCATGCCAGCTTTGCGGCACATGTTTTTACGGCCGTCGAGTTAGATGTGTTCCCGATCGCCAGTGCGTTCAACACCATGCACGTCCATTTCACTAATAAATGTATGTTTTCTGCCATACATGCTGTCGTAGGAATCTACAAACCTCGCTTGCAAACGTGCGAAGATTCGCAAATTTGTCAGCGCTGCCATTGTTAAACGTTGTCATAACTCTGAATGTTTCGCTTGGGGGCAAGATTTTTTAAGAACCCTGTTTACTTGTAGACGTTTTCGAAGCGCCGTTTCAGCAATATCGTAACTGAAGCCATAACACAATACGTGCGTAATTCCACACTTTACGAATCCATGTTATATATTCTCAACCAAAATTTTTCGGTATACCACAAGCCAAAGCAGCGAACTGTATCTTGGTCGCAGCCACTGAAGCTTTCTTTTAAAAAAAACCCACCTTGTATATGCAGAACCATCACTGACTCCCTTGGAGCAAGGGAGTCATCTATTTCATTCAGGGGCGTCGACCAAAGCATTGTGACTCCCCTTAGAAAAAAAGGTGGTCATCGGCTGCCACAAAGAGAGTCAAGCAGACGTGACTCCCTTTTGACTCTCTTTTTTTTTAAGAGTGTTCCATGTGGTGAGGCGGGCCGGACGTACCGCTGCCCATAAAGTTCGTCTCTTGCGGAATCTGCTATACAGCTGCTAAGGCGAAAGCCTTAGATGCCTCATAAAATGCGAAAATTGACCGCCAGGCGTCTACGTGAGTCATTATAGCTTACAGAGCACTCTGACACGCGGGCGAAGGATAAACACGCGAAATCCGTGAGTCAGAGTGCGCTGTAAGCTATAATGGATCTTCACCAACTAGCCCGGTCAACAACCTTGTCTACATGAGTGTTGCAAGGAATCATCAGGTGATGACGTTATCATGACGTCATAAATTACCAAAATTTGTGACATCATGACGCCACTGTTACACCAAATAATGTGACGTCACTTGATGGCGCCATCAATGACATCGTCACTTGGTGAAAGCTGGGCCGATCACGAAGGCTGTGCAAAACTAGGTGAAGTGTAGAAAGCTTGCAGTGGCTCCGATACTGGAGGCAGTGCAGAACCCCGTTATGTACAGAAGCCTTTCTACGGGGAAAGGGGGTGTCACTCAAGAATGGGTGGGTTCATAAACAGCATTTAGGCCCTTTCACGATGTTTACAACAGCTTTTCGGCTGAAGGACTCCCAACCAATTGTAACGAATTGTTGTGAATAAAGATATGATTGATTGATTAATTAATTACATCGATTGAGAGGGAGAGGAAGGGTTCTTCCACCTTCGAGTCGTCTTAGGCGAATGCATAAGGGATACTGTGAATTCTATACTTAAGAGTGCTATGCACTACGCTAGGTGTGTAATAATGAAAATGGCCTCGCGCAGCAAGAATTTGCGTTTAGAACAGAAGGTAAATGACTTCGAGAACCATTTGTGCTCTACTATGGGAGCAGAGTGTATGCCGTCCCGGTTCATCGGAAATCCACAGAACGAGAGCGTGTCCACATGGACCCCAATTCGTCAGTGGAATGTGTATGCTCGCTAACTTACAGAACCACCTTAGGTGTGGCTCCCAGTCACAAATGTTTCCCCAGGTGCTCACTATCCTTTTTACCACGGCGAACGCAACGACCCTGCAATGCAAAATCTAAGAGAGTGCCGGGCACTCTGTGTGGGAGATTATTTTCTTGTCCCATATTTCACTCTCTTTTCCACAGTAAATCACCTCTTTTTGAGCAGAGTAATGTAATGCTTCCAGAAAGGGTTAAAGTACTCCACCTTAAGAGTAACGTAACTCCTGCCGAAACAGAGTAGCAGGACCCCTCTGAAGAGAGTAATAGTACACCTCAAGAAAGAAGTAGCAGAACTCCGGGCGAAATTGGGCTTTGAAATTGCTTTTGATATTTTTATAGAAGCGCAGATCATAATTATGACTAAATAACGAGCATTACGACAAGAAAAAAGAAACGTTAGGAAAAGAAGACGCGAAAGTGGGAATCAAACCCAAGACCGCTGCGCACGCGCCAACTTGCGAACCCGACACGCTACCGCAACACCACGCTAGACGGCGACGTCGTTTCATTTTTGTTCATGTTATAAGTAATGCCGGTAATCTGTCTCCATTTTCCTGTTTAGAAACGCAGATTTGAGTGTCTCCGTACATGCGACAGCCAAACAGAAGGTAGGGTATATGTTTGTTCCGTGATTTTCTGCATCAGAATGTAAATCCGGCATATTTTGCACTAAGGAAGATTAGCGAAACTGAAGATATGTGCGGTGTCCGCATTGACGCGCTAAGTGGTTAGTGATTCCTGTGTAAAAACAGCGTACTTCTGAACTGCACGCTGAACACTTCAGTTTTCGTCACCTGCTTGAACATATTTTCGGTCTTTCTTGTCCACGTTCCGCGACCACAGCCGTAATGGTTCACTCTAGCCTTACCTAGCTTTTAGGCTTAGGGCTGCATACTCAGTGCTCGGCGTTGGTAGCGATAAATGTGATTATTGAAATACGAAGAATTGAATAACCGTTCGAATGTAGTTTCGATCATGACCGACTAAATGGGGTGTCACTGATTTATTCTTGAAAACTTTTCAGCGCAAACTGGACGAAGCACAAAGAAGAGGACAAAAGAGGAGCGCTGGTCTTGTGTCCTCTTCTTTGTGCTCCGTCCAGTTCGCGCTGAAAACTTTTCAATAATGCATCAGTTCCAACTCGCCCACCTCTCTACTTCACTGATTTAACTACACAAATCCAAAGCTAAAAACGCGGAGATTGGTCATTCCCAGTGCCATCCAGTCCGCTGAAAGCTGAAAGTCACTGGGAAGCGCTGGAAAAGCACTTTTAAAATTTTTATTAGTCGTCTCCAGCATTACAACAAACAAATGCAGTGCTCATTACTGCATACATGTGTGCTGAATAATGAGTGGTAATCGCTGGCGGTCGGCCGGCACATCGATATACATCAGGACCAGGAGTACAGCTGCGTTTTACTCTCTCATGCCAGAAGAGTATATGGGTCTTCCACTCGCTCAGATAGAGGTGGAGTATAAGCACATTTCACTCTCTCCTTTATATAGAGTGAACAACGCATTTAACTCTATACGATGCTTTGCGAAAGTAAAAGAACGCTCTGAAGAGTAATTCGTCTTTTTTACTCCCGCGATAGCCTCACCAGTTTTTAGAGGGTCCTGGCTCAGAGTGTCAGCACTTTACACCTTTTATTTACTTACCTGCTATATGCTAAAAATTAAAGCAGCTTTGCTTTTTTATCTTTGAATGCAAACTGTCCAGCCTACGTATGGAGGCTTCGTTCAAGGCAGCCGACATTTAATGGTTCAACTCTTAACCAAGTTGATGCTTACGTAAGATTATTCCACCAACTTTCCTTGGCCGACTAAACAAGCAAACTCTCCTTCCGTCCGTCCATCTGTCACATAAGACGAATCGCTACGAGGAGAAAACAGGTATGTAAGAAAAATATTTCATACGACTCGTATGCATTCGGCTAAGACAACTTCGAGGCAAAATATTTATTCGTTTACCTCGGAGTCGACTGTACTCATCCTTGTCCCGAGCCCCCCACCCCCGAAAGTGTTCTGCAACTCACGTGGTTTCGCACTGGGTATGTGATTCGACCACCCCTGAACAATCGACGATGTAGAGTGATGACGTCATCAGGATGATTTCGCAAATTTTGTCGATTTGTTGATGTCACGATGCTGTCGAATGATGACGTCATTATGTGACGTCATCACTCAGGCAAGGTCACGTGGGCTTTTTTGGCGGGCCTTTGCGAGACCTTAATGTCTGGCAACCGTCTCGCGCGAATCTCGCGGGCGGGAGCGCCAACATCGCCAGCTACTAAAAGTAGTTTCACCACGGCTCCACTGATGTATTTCCGTCAACGGATGTGACGTTGTAGAATATACCACCGACAGATGGCAAAGAAAAAGAAAAAGTTCCATTGCTGCGAGTCGAACCCGGGACCACTCACTCCGCAGCGTGCGGCACGAAACCACTCGTCGGACAGAGCGTAGGTCTTCCGCTACTAACGGCGAGCTATATATTACCATTTATATATATCATTTACCGTTGGCGGTACTCAGAGTTCGGTGGCTTGAGCGTGTTGTTGTTAACAGAAGCGAGACGGCGCGAGGAGCGCGCAGGGCGCCCTTAAGAGGTCGTCGCCCAGCGCGCTGCGACGCGAGAGCGCCTCTACAGGGGGTGTCTCTAGTGCCGCGCGCGTATTTCGTGATGGGGGCGGTTTGTACGTCTTGTGCTTTCACCGCAAGTTTCTGTTGACGTTACAGATAGCACGACGGTCACTTCGCTGGCTGCAACGGCCGCATTTCCGAAAGGAGCGCGCTTCTCAAACACAAAAAGGTAACGATTGTGACAGTTGTTAGCTCGCGCTCGTCCTGTGTATGTTCTTTTCTTGCGTCCTTTCTGCTTAGAGAGCGCTGCAAGTGTCGAGCTGCTTGTCGTTCTTCGCGTGACATTACAATTTCTTGCTACAGCGTTCATTTCTTCGCCCTTGGGGCGAAACAATGCACAATAAATGATCAACTACCCCTGTGAAGACATGTTTCACTTTGGTGGTATACCGTTTCCTATGAAAGGGAGATCAGCCATGTTTTCTTCTCAGCCGATGTAATAAGCCTGCAACACCCCCCCCCCCCCCGCATCCCACCCTCCGATAACTTTCGCACCTAACGTGGTTTTGCAGGGCCTCTAGGATCCGATTCATACAAGCTTTCTGCGCCTCACGTGGTTTTGCACTGCCTCCGGGATCGGCCTAGCATTGACCAAGCGACGATGACATGTGATGTCCTCATCAAGTTACATCACGTTGCGAGATGCAATTTTGACGTCGTGGTGACGTCGTATAGTGACTTCATCGCGTGATAATACTTTTTGCACCGCTCAGGTTGACGCCGACGGTGAAATTTTGTGTTTCAGGAGGGATCTAAGGCTTTCGCCTTAATATACTGAACAATATACGAACGCGTTGCATCGGCGACTCAAAAGAAATGTAAAACGGGAGCGCTTTGTGTAAAGGTTCAATAAAATATTCCGTGGTGTCAAGATGCAGAGCCGACATATATGTCGTACGCATCTGGCAAATTCCGACCTTTCAGAAGCTGAATGCGAGTATGTTTTTCCGGTGGTTGCGAAATGCGCCTTCCGTTGGGTCGTTCCAGAGGCCAGCGAATGCTACAAAGAAGATGAAAGACGCACTGCCGTTGTCGGCCGACAGCAACGTTCGATGCAAGGCATTCTATGGAAGGTGCTATAAAAATCCACACGGTTTTCCCAATAAAACTTTACGTTTACATAGAATAACAGAGAGCTGAGCTAGTTGGCACGTATTCATTCTAAAAAAAGACAGGGCGTGCAAACACGGACACAAGAAAGGGGTCAGGATACCACAAACACCGACTAACAGCTGAAGAGACGCACAACGGCTGAAAAGAAAGAAGGCACGAAAACTTATCTGCGCATGCCCATGCAACCGGCGAACCTATCAATCTGGCACGCGTGGGGGTCTAAGTGGAAGGTAACTGTTAAGGTATTTGATTTCATCTTTATGCAAGTTAATCGACGGTTGGCTCACGCATGCGCTACCACTATTCTCGATATGCCATGCTTCAATCATCAGGCGCGTTTCTTCATTTCTATGCCGGTACAACACTGCGCATTCGTCGAATTTTGGCGTGCACTTACAATCTCGAAAATGTAAAGATAGATTACAAGGTGAGCCTCTTGTTAGCGATCTCTTATGTTCCAACAATCTCTGGTTAATGCATCGGCCCGTCTGTCCTACGTAGAAGCGGCCACAGCTGAAAGGGACCTTATACACCACACTCGTACGACAATCAGTGAATTTGTTGTGTGTTTTACGAAACAAATATCGGTCCGGTTCTTCTCTTTTACTCGCTCATTTTTCCTCTGCGCAGCGGCACAAATGTTACCTAGCTTATTGGCAGCCGTGAAAACCAAATTAACGCCATATCTACTTCCTACTTTCTTTAGCCTGTGAGATATGCGATGAATGTACGGAATACCTATGACACGTTACCTGCGTTTGTGGTGTCCTGACTTCTTTCTTGTGTACGTGTTTGCACGCCCTGTCTCTTTTTAGAATGTTTACGTTTACATTTTGACATCCCGGCCTTTGCTTTCTGCCTTTCCCATCCTATTAAGCGCTAGGGACTAGTTGAGATCATGACGGATTCAAAAGAAATATTTGCTTCTTTAAATGGGCACGTCGGAAGCACAAAGCTCGACAGCGATCGCTGTCAAACCATTCTTCACTGCGTCTGACTGCTTTGGGAAACACGGTCTGATACGGCTTTTAGCCGAATGAGCGTATATTGAAGGAATATCATTAGGTTTTTTTGTGTATTTAAATGTTTTAGCTCTCGACGCCGTTATTAAAGCATAAAATTACAAAGGCACCGACGCATTTCTGAAGAAGTTAGAACTTTCTAGGTTAGCGTCTTGGTGCACGCTGCTCCCTCAATATCAATCTCTATACAAATAATTTTTCTACACTAAATATACTATTATTTGTTATGAATCAAGATGCAATATATGCAATAGTGGACGATCCTATAAGACGTAAGTAGAAGTACAAGACATTGATTGCAGCGTGCATACGAATTTATGTGCAGTGCACATTTAGATACGCTTGTTGAGCACCTTTCACTTCTGCTGATGTTCTTCCACCGGAGCTCATAGTATTTTCTGAGGTGTTATTTTCATAACACGCACCGTATAATTATACAGTGTGACTAAGACACCGTTACTACTACGACACATAGCTGTTGCCATTAGACCAAGTAGAGCATTTGCAGTACCACGTAAAGAAGTCCATACTGCAAGTTTATTCAACGTAATCAATAAAATTTAACGCAAAAGCAAAAATTTAGGCTCGCTGACCAACTATACGTAAACTAATAGTCACAACCAGCACCAAGCCGCTCGACACACACGGTACACACGGTATTGACACACACGGTATTGACACACGCGGTGTTATAGCTCACACCAACACACGCCCGTAGTTGAAGAAATAGAGCCTAAAATACATATCCGGTGGTCAAATAAGGACAACACCCAACAGCGTGAAATAAGGACAGCACTGAAACGTACGATAGGGACATTAGACAGCTGTGATGTCGTACAGGAGCGGTTCCTGGCTGTAAAAATGCGAGATCACAAAGACAGTTTAGTTGTTTTAGGTCTATAGGCTGTAGATATTTTGGACTTCACACCATAGCTTAATCAGTAGCATTTCCCCAGCTTCTTTACAATTGATATGCGCAACAACAGCACAGCGTTAGGGAAATATATTTAACATCATGACGAGAAACGAAAGCATAGTGAGAGGCGTGTACTGATTATGTGCTTGACCACCGCACACGCTGCCGTGGTCTCAAATAACGCAGTAAAGCGCGAAGGTTTTTCCTACAATTGTGTAGCGATCGTAGATGCCAATAAAATTATTGTCCTTGTAGTGGCATCAAGTTATGACTCATGCTTACCAGGACGGCTGTACATAGTTACTTCCGATAGCAGTGACGAATAAAAGGAGCAAGCAATATAAAAGAAGAGACTCTCCGACAGTATATTCTAGATCGGCTACGCTTCGCAAAAGACAAAAGGCCGCAGCAGACACCCAAATCAACAAGAAGCTTGTGAATGCAATTATCCAGCGCAGAATTGTAGAAATGGGCAAGTTGTCTCACCACAGAGATCGCATAGAAAAAAGCCCGTTATCACATCAAGATGCGAAATGCTCAGCCCATCTGTTTGCTTGATGGAAGACGGTTCCAAGATTAAGTGCTTTCGGTAGATTTCACTACTCCAAATGACACTCAGTCAGCATAATTCGAAGCCATTGAACGTTGAGACCCATTGGGAGTTGGCACCCACATATGTCGGTTTGTGTCTTCACCTTGTCCCCGTCCTTTCAGGGCCACGCGTCCTTTTCCTCAAATGACTAGATTTAGAGGGCCAGTCACTAAAGCAATTGGGCAACACTTAATATAGTCGTGCGATGGCGAAACAGGACCGTAGCCAGGAATATTTTTTATTGGGGGGGGGGCACTTCCTGAAAGCCTTGACTATTTGAGGAGAACGCCTACTTTCCTTATTTATTTTCGATAAAACACCATGTGTCACAAAATTTCGGGGCAGGCCCGGGCACCCAGGACCCCTCCCCCCCCCCCCGCTCTGGCTACGGGCCTAGCCCAACCGTACGTTACACGCGCAGAACAGTGAAGTTTACAGAATGCCGCGTCGCCACAAAGTTAGGCCGTCGCTCGTATATGATAACTGTCGCCCCGTCGGTATAACGAGGTTGTTAATGTGACGAGCCTCTCACCACGGTAAGTACCCAAAAAGCTGCGGCGGATTATGACGTAACGTTGGCGTTATGAATTTCAAGCGACTCACAAAAACGAGAATTTCAGCGTGTACAGTGTTTCGGTGTACGCAGAGGTGTTTGCGGAATACCGGTTTACAGTACGATGGCGCCAACGACTTGCGGCACTTCGGAGAACCACAATTATAGAGGGATTTCTCTGTTTCCGACGACTGTCCGTGACGAAGAAATATTTAGGAATGCGACGAATTTGGGATTACGCCACTCCCGAGAATTGACACGAGCAGATAAGTAGAATACACAATAGTGGGATACAAGTTTGGAAGTCCTTCACATTTACTCCTCAAAGACGGATGCACACAGGCCTGCGCAATGAGCGCGCACTCCAGACAGACGACATGAGCCGCTGGTACTGAAGCTGATAGCGCACGAAAAAACACGGACAAAGTGTCGCACACGGGGGGACACGAACGTGGACGAAAAAACACGGACAATAGACAGTTATAGTTTAGCGTTAGCGTGATAACGGAGGTTAGGGGTATAGCGTTACCGGGAATCAAACGCTGGTTGTGGAAAGCGTGCTTTAGTTTAGCGCGATGGTATTCACGTGCAAAAGCTGGGACGGTGGCGCCACCTAGCGAAGGGTGAATGCGTTAAAAAAAGTGAAAAGAACAAACGGAGAATGCTCGCCTGTATGCCCACACGCAGCAATATTGCTACTTTTTTAATGACAATAAAAGTAAATAATTATGAACTAAGCACCGAAAGCGAAAATTTTCATGTTGCAGATTTGTTTACACCGATCTACTAGTTAGGCCTAGGGATGTTCTAAATGGGAAGCGATCTCAAGAACTACGCTAAGTTATCCGTAATAGTCTGTCGTCGAAGCTACCTGAAGGCAATCGAAGCCCTTTTGCACAGTCGTTCGCTACGAAACAAGTGGATCCGTCCACATCAACGGTAAATTCAATTGGAAGCGGACGTCCGAAACCGTCGCCATGTTTTACGTACGCTACGTTAACCGACGTTAACCACGCAAGCACCGTAACGCAAAATCTGAAAAATAGCGTGCGTGCGGTAAACGCTACGGGTCGTTTAGCGTACTGCGCATGTGCACTTCGATATCGCTATTCCGCTAAGCCCGCTATTCCGCTAAACCCTCTAAGCTCTAACTGTCTAATGTGTCGGACACGGACGGACACGGACGTGGACGAGAAAACACGGACAATGAGCCGGTGACTTCGCCTCCGGGAAATATTGCGGAGTGCATGAGCAGGAATATTTCTTTTGCCGCGCAAGAGACTGGCCGCTGCACCCTGGTCGTGTTGGCGAACCTCTCCGGACTTCTTAAGTTGTATCCGACTATGTTAGCATGCAATACTACTTATTCGCCTGTCTGGTTGACGACAGCGCCACCACATGGCGCTCCTATCCAGCCTCTCACCTTTACGGCTGCGGTAACCTGCTATTTCGCTAACGCAAAGAAGTCTACGGATAAACTAAAATTGTCCAAAAATATGACTCATCGCAAGCTCTTCGCACTTAATAAAATGCAACAATAGAACCCAGAGGAAAGAAACCATTCGGCATGTTTGTGGCCCAGAAGTGATGAAGCTTAAAAACAGAAAATACTTAAGACGGTGAATCGCGGGTGGTGTGAATATATGGTATGTATAAACTCCACGAACTATTTACGATAATATCCGCGGGTCTCTGACGAAGTGGTTGATGTGGTGATTCAAACCGAAGGCCGCGCACCCGCCATTGAGCTTCTCCTCCCCGCACATTTATTGCGCAGCTCGGTAAGGCCGTTTCTACAGCCCCCGCCTTATTCTGTCCGGCATGCAGCGCCGTGCTGGAACCATCAGATGTCAAGATCACTGCGGAGGACAGTAAAGATCACTTTCCGTCGGGCTTACGGGCATAAAACAAAACTTTACTACCGGCCAGTTTTAGTGCGTTTGCGTCAGCACTTTTCGACACCCTCGCGTTCTAGAACTTGGGCGACGAACGCAGCAGAGGAAGGCTGGCACGCTCTGGCGATGCCTGTGTGAGTTGATCTGGTGCCTCGAGGGTCGGAATTGATGAGGCAATTGTCGCCGGTTATGTGTGCATATAGACCGAGCAAGCGAGAAAGTCTAGTGCGATGCTTTCATTACATCGTCACTTTTGTGCTCGCTTGAGTTCTGCATACATGCGAATGCCTAAGCTAAATCACGAAGAACCCTAAACATGGCAAACGATTCTCCTACATTTCTTCTACGAAAAGCACTATTTGTTTTGTTTCATAGCAGTGAAAAACTTCGACCAAGAATATGTATCTGCGGTAATAGTAATGAAGTGTGCCTTTATGGTAGCTGTGTTCAATAAACCAGGAGTTGCTTGAAAATAGCAGGCCCCGCTTGAAAACCTAAGGGTACTCAATAGTCTAGTTTCAGAATGTGCACAACAGTTGCCGAGAAAGAGTAGAGATATCACGTGTCTATTTCTACGATACAAATTTTTCGATAGCTTCGAGATTGCTCTTTTTTTTAATGCGAAGCATTTCTTCGTGAACCTTAGGCACTTTGAGCGTTTCTATCTACGTATCTATCTATATATCTGTCTAGCCGCCTATGTCTGGGTGCTCTTATGATCGCCTTCTTAAATTGGTGTAGGCCAAAATTGGCATAGGAGGGTAAGAGGATTTCAAGAATATAACTATCGGGTCCATGACATGAATAACGTCAAAATCCTGTCGCGTACGTCGTCAAACGCTTTCCTGCAGACACGTGTGGCACATACCCGTTTACACGGGCCGCGATGTACGGGTATTGCCATAGGTGATTGACAGTTCATATCTACTCAGGAACGGCGAGAACAGACATCGCTAATTTAAATGCGAGAGCGTTAAGAAAAACCGACGTAGGCAGCGTTGCCCCGAGGTATGCGAAGAATAACAATTAGGATCCCAGCAGGAATCGAACCAAACAATTCTGCGTGGCAGTCAGCTATACTACCACAGAGCCATGTCAGCTCTAGAAACAGCTTTGGAAAAACCAAAGCTTATGCAGCCTATGCAGGCGCAAGTCGGCGCAAGTCAGTTGTGGTTGTGGTGCTGGCTATCTAAGTTTATAAGAAAACAATAAACACAACATATGTACTCCTACGATACAGCTTCATATCACGTTAACGTCCGTGGTTCCAGTGTTGGCTACGTTTATTAAACATTAGATTTGTATTCCCGTGATGCTCGACCTCAGAGGACTACATTAACGAAAGTTACCCATGCTATTCACATCGTGGTACCGTAAAGGGCAATTCATTTCGACAATACTGACATATGTGCTTTAACATGAGTGCGGACGTTACGTCACACCATAAGCTACCCTTAAAACACCAGCGTTGTCGACGTGCCTGGTAAGCCCACGATGTGCACACAACTACAGCATTTACAAAAACATGAAGATCCACCTTTTAACGCTTGGCTCAAAGCCATAAAATACAGCATAAAACTACTTGCTGACTGCTTCGCATCAGATAGATTCCCACAAGGCGCGGGATCTGCCGCATTTTTTTTTTTCATAAAGCCCGTAAAATAATTCCCGTGGTATTTCTCAAGCTTTCTGACAGGCACAAGCCAGAGGCTTCAGTGTACACGTTAGAAGCTGGTAATTTAATGCTTTATGGTTAGTAGTTACGGGCCAGCGCCATCACAATCAATCTGACAATTGTACCCTGGAACGATGAACGAGTAGTGTCGAAAATATCATCAGAATCACTCAGAACACATTTGGATAATTCCGAAAAGGACTGCAAGCGGCCTCTTCATAACAAACTATTTCGCTGGAATCCGCTCGAGGACATCTGAGGATCCGATGAGAATGGTGTAGTTTGTTCCACACACGACGGGGCAACTTACTGTTTCCCGGTAACGCAAACACAAAAAGAAAAAGACCTGAACACAAAGAAAAGAAGACCACCACAACTTCTATCTTTCTTTGTGCTTATGTCATTTTTCTTGGTTCGTCAGAAAACAAAACAAGGATTACCCAGTAACACAGCAAACCATATTTGTGAGGCTTTCGAGAAAAGCTCTTATTTTAGGACTGGGCGACTGCAATCGTCGAGGTGCTCCAATTGTCAAATGAACTTTCCTTTCCAAATGACATAGTTAAAGATAATATTTCTATAATGATAGTCGGATTTTCGAAATCGTAAATTTTTCTATAAAAGCGTATTGAGGACAAAAAAGCATCATTTGGAATAACTGCTCTGTGCATTATTTTATGCTCCGAGTGTACGAATCTTGAGCTTTTGTTATGGTAGATGGAGTGCAATACCAAACACTTGTATTGCACGCTTTGTTGACGGGAATTCCGAAACGATCATCGATTTGTCGTTGACACGTTTGAAGTTTGTTACGGCGGCCCGGTTATTATTTCTATCGTCATGGCGGCTGCTGTCGTGGGAACACATCTCCTCCACAGAAATCGATCCGACATGTGGCGCTTCCTGGCATCGCGGCACGATAACGACGCCTATAAATAACCACGTAGAAGGCGCAGACACAAAGCCTCGAGTACGTGCAGAGCCATCGAAATGGCGACAGCTTGACGGGCGTTCCGGTTCCGTGGTCTCGGCGATTCGCTAATTCTTTCCCGGGTTTCTTCGAGCTCGACCTTTATGGATTCTGGGATTAGCGCAGCACTGGCCTGCCGGGCACTTGGCGACGCTCCTTGATAAAGGAACCAAAAGCAAGTTCTAGACAGTGAGTTCAAGCAGTACGTAAGCTTGATACTTTAATAATAATGCTTGTGCGCTGCTTAATAATGAAAGATTACAGTTAAAATATAACTAATGTCTGTCGACTGCCGCGACAGACACCTATAGTACTACTAGCTTTGAATTGAAATCTTTCTAATAGGTTATTTTATTTCTTATTTTATACCATACTGCAGACCAGAATTCGGTCCATGCAGGAAGGGCACTCATAGTACACACAAAAAAAGAAATACAATACCAAAATATCAATACAGTGAGTACAAGGAATGCGCAAATTTTCACACTCAACTTAAGGCGCTCAGACTGCGTACATAAAAGAAATGCAGTACTGCAATTACAACAGAATTAATAATAATTAGGGGTGTACGAATATCAAATTTTTCGAATACGAATCGAATACGAATATCCGCCTTCGAATATCGAATCGAATATCGAATATCAAAGTAAAAATGCCTCCACAGTAACAATATTTTATTTAACATGTAGCTATTTGAAAAAAAAAGAAACATTAACAGCCTGACTGGCAACACAACATACACTGCTATCTCCAGAACACAATGTCCAGGCTAGCACAATGCACATCACAACACAAGCAAATATCACGGCACAATGAAAGTAATGACTAGATGTTATCATGAAGAAATATGAGTTGCTCCACATGATCAGGCAGGAGGCGCTCCCTTCTAACAGAGAGACCCCCCCCCCCTGCCACTGAAAAGGCACGCTCGCTTGGAACAGAAGTGGCTGGTATAGGGAGGTACATGGGGCAAAGCTTTGCCAGACTGGGGTATCTGAAGGTGCCTGCAGTCCGCCACCAGTCACATGGGTCACTCTCTTTCTTCAGAAGTGGTCCCGCATAGTGAACGAGTGGTAGTGCGGCACGTTACGGCCACATAATATTGAAAATGTACGGTTACATGATCACCATAGCGCTGCACGTCGGAGATGCACCAGCAATAAATCATATGTATTGGGGCGCTCGTCGCAGGCAGATATCGTGCCTCCGTGTACTACGATGTGTATCGCTCCTCTCGGCAATGTTTTTAGCAATACGAACGCGGCAGAAATGTGGAAGACGAGTTATTTTATGCATGATAATCGAATCGCATATTCGAATTTTTCGAATAATCGAAGTTATTGAATATTCGAAACTTTTCGGATACACGATTTTCGAATCGAATACGAATATTTCGAATGTTATATTCGACGAATATTCGAAACTTTCCATTATTCGCACACCCCTAATAATAATAAAAAAGTAGAACATACAAAATCAAAACACAACACATAACGGGGGTATTGTGGTAACTTAAAAAGGGTCATTCATTAGAGGTGTGCACGGGCTCCGGGTAGCCCGAGCCCGACCCGGCCCGCGGGCCGGGCTCGGGCGGGCCGACGTATATTCACCTCGGGCCCGGGCCGGGCTCGGGCTACTTGGAGTTTTATCGGGCCGGGCTCGGGCCCGGCGCAAAGCCCGACTGAAGCCCGAAATATAGAGAATGAGCGGGAATTCTTTTACAGCACGCATACAGCACCTTTTCCGCGAAAGGCCCTCTACCGCTTTTCCTTTCCATCCGCTACTTTAAACAAAAGGGGAGCAGCCTCTGTTGCACTCCGACAAACAGAGAAATAACACCACCTGAGCTAGTGACGGTGCCACGCGACTGTTCGCGTTAGATTTAAGGCCAAATTCCATATTAGTGAAAATGCACGCGACAGCGACGAGCGACCAGACGTAGATCGCCTTCGTGCAAGCTGACGCTTGCATGGTAAAAAGCGCCGCACTTCGTTGAAGCCGGAATCGTTGGACTGCTTGCTGTTTTCGCACGACAATTTGTAATCTGTGCAATAGAGACTGTTCGTGGTGCGTCGCTTGATCATATTTGACATGCTCAATAAAATGCCAAATTACCGGAAAACGATGTTTTGTTTTCGCAGCGAACCTTCAAAAAGCCGAGCCGGGCCGGGCCGGGCCCGGGATTGTGTTTTCGTACGTCGGGCCGGGCCGGGCGGGCTCGCAGCCCTTTGCAGTCGGGCTCGGGCGGTCCTTCGACAAAGTCAGCGGGCCCGGGCCGGGCTCGAGCTCGGAAATACGGCCCGTGCACAGCTCTATCATTCATTGCATGCCTAGAATTCCACTCCGACACTGTCCTGGGAAAAAAGGAGTATTTGCAAATATCTGTCCTAGCAAAATGAGGGTTTAATGCATGTCTGTGATCGTGACGTGTACGCCTTGTGGACAGAGGTGTTACATATAATGCGGGGTCGATGGATAATTCACGTTTAATCAGTGATTGTAGGAAATTGAGGCGCAGAATCTGCCTACGTGTTTCGAGGACGGGGACGTTATTTTCTGTCATCAGCTGTTTGGGGGAATCAGTGTGCTTGAACTTAGAGTAAATGAAGCGAACAGCGTTTCTCTGGATTCTCTTTATTATTTTAATGTTGTGTTTAGTGTAGGGATCCCATGTAATACAAGCATACTCTAACTTCGGTCTAATGAAAGCAATGTAACTCAGTAGTTTA
This sequence comes from Rhipicephalus sanguineus, assembly GCF_013339695.2. NCBI lineage: Eukaryota > Metazoa > Arthropoda > Arachnida > Ixodida > Ixodidae > Rhipicephalus > Rhipicephalus sanguineus. The sequence continues at coordinate 139,771,888 of NC_051184.2, forward strand.
ATGTGGGCGGGTGAATTTTTAAGCTTGTGTTTCAGAAAACAAAGTTTACGGAAAGCTGAGGAACATATATTACTAATATGTAAATTCCACAAAAGGTTGTTTGAGAATGTTACACCTAGATATTTATAATTTTCAACTTCTTTTAGTGGTGAGGGGCCAGTGTGTAGGTATATTTCAACGGGCTTTTTTTTCTTGTGATACGAAGACAGACTGTTTTGTCTTTGTATAAAGCCATGCCTGATCTGTCACACCACGCTTGTACGTTGTGCAAACTTATCTCGAGGTCGGTTTGGTTATGCACTGTAGTTATTTCCTGATATAAAACGCAATCGTATGCAAACAATCTTATTTGTGTGCCAGGTGTAACAACGTTGACAATGTCATTTATGTAGATAAATACAGCAGTGGCCCCAGGACGCTACCCTGGGGTACTCCGGATGTCACTGGAAGACAGCTCGAGTCGTTACCCTCAATAGTGATAAACTGCACGCGATCCGAAAGATAAGCTGCTATCCAAGATACTATAATGCTAGGAAGATTGTAATCTCTGAGTTTTTGCATAAGTTTACAGTGAACTACTCTGTCGATTGCCTTGCTAAAGTCTAAAAAAAGAGCGTCGATTTGACCATTATTATCCAATGTTCTTGCAAATCTATGAATTACAGTTAACAGTTGTGTCGAAGTGGAGTAGCCTTTCCTGAAGCCATGCTGGCAGTTCGTCAACACTGAATTTCTGTCTAAAAATTTTGTCATGAGGTTGGCGATGATATGCTCGATGAGTTTACAGCAGGACGAAGTTAAAGATATTCGACAATTCTCGATAATTTTCTAGAGATAAACGATAGCCATTTTTAAAAATTGGCACAACCCGAGCTGTCCTCCAGTCTTTGGTCACCTGAGTAGACAACAAAGAAGCTGTGAACAGTATAAAAAGAAATCTATCAATACATTCCGCATGACGCTTAAGAAACATATCTGGGATACCATCTGGGCCACAGGATTTTGTTGTCTTCAAATTTAAAAGCATTGATACAATACCATTGTATGAGATAAAGTCCACTTCGTGCGCCTCAAAAACAGTAGAATGAAACAAGTTACCTACACCTGTCTGGGAAAAAACGCTGTGGAAGTAATTGTTAAAATGTTCGACGATTTTATTCACGTCTTTTATAGTGGTGCCATCGACCATTATCTCACAGACAGGTCTCTTAGCTTCGCTTAAATGTCCCCAAAATTTTTCTGGTGCACTTTCATGAAACCAGGTAGCCGCGTGTTAAAATAGTAATCCTTTGAACTTCGAACCGCTGATGACAATTTGCTTTTCATAACACTGATAAGTTCGGGCGGGTCGCCCTTCTTTTTGCTTCTTTTCAGTTTGCGCTTCAGTTGCAATATGTTACGCGTCATCCACGGCGTTTATTTATTGACCGTCTTTGTTTTGTTAGGCACAAATATATTTATGCAGTGACGACAAATTTTGAGGAACATTGCCCAGAGCGTGAGTACGTCGTTCTCAGTATCAGTGAAGTCACCAAGGCACGTTTCCATGTAATATAGTTCTTAGGCTTCCCAGCAACTCACTAGTGGCATCCTATCAACATGTGGCCACCGACCTTTATTTGAGGCATGTTCGTAGGATGTAAAGTTGAAGTACCTTTCTGTACACTTGTTGGCAAAATTCATTTTACTGGAACATGTCGATTTGTTTTCTGAAAATTTTACAAATAAGTATTATTTTATTTAGACAGCCTAGTAACAATGTGTTATACGATGGGCCAATAACTTTGAATTCAAGCCAAGTTCCCAGTTTTTCTGTTCACATGATACTTGTGTCGTACCCTATAAACACAGCAACGCTTAATGAAGGAGCTTGTTGTCGCAATTTTTAGCGCCTAATGTTCAGTGGATTGTATGAATAAGCTTTCTTAGGCTACATTTAGTCACTGTATTTAAGCTGAAATATGTTCTTCAATGCTGACAGATATAAAGCAAAGCTTGCACGTGCAGCTGTATAATAAAGCGACCGCTGTGTCAGTATATCAACATACAGTGCTGCCTGTCTTGCAGTTACTTGATGCATCATGTCACTTTTCTGCAACTCGAGGATGTCCTATACATAAGAAAATGCGATATGATCTAAATGTTGATGAATAGTATGCGATTTCAGATTTGCAGAGAGTCTTATAAGGCAATATGTTTTTTGACGAAATGGCCAGATAAAAAAAAAAGTCGCAGTTTCACCGCAAGGGCGAAGCAATGAATTCGATAGCAACAAATTGTAGTGTTATATGGAGTGAGGCCGGCAGCTAACTGTTTTGTATCCCATCTCGTGTAACTACAAAGCTGTAGTGTAAAAGAATACGAGCAAGACTTTGATTTGGGCGAGTTGGTACAGGCTTAACTGGGGAAAAACCGCGCAATAAAGGACGAGGACGCAGAAACACAGTAGAATGGACGAGGGCTCGTCCTGTCTACTGTGTTCCTGCGTCCTCGTCCTTTATTGAGCTGTTTTTCCCCAGCTAATGGAATACGGTCGCTCAAGGGAGAGATATTTAACATCGTGGTTTAGCGCGTTAAGTACTCACCAACTCGCCCACCAACAAGTTCTTATCAAGGGAGAGATGCTCTCCGCATAGTCACTTCGCGTTGAGAGCGCAGCACGTAGAAGGGTATACGAGCCGCCCGCTGTGATGGCTGTCGAGATGGCGCGCACGCGAGGGATCGTGACCGCGTCCTTAGATTCAAAGTTCAAAGTTGCTGCTCGCGCAACAACCCCCCCCCCCTCTCCAGTCATTTCACGCCCGTTAAAGACGGGCGGGCGTTTCCTGTCTGCCTCGACGGCAGGCCTCCCGACCGGGGTGACGTTATTGCATGAACCCTCTGTACGACGGAAATGGGCCGGCTCGTTTGATCTTCACTTCGGGCGCGTTCGTCGCCCCCGCTCGCGCACTTTTTAACCGCGGTAAAACATATGACACGTGGGGGGATCTTATCAATTTGCACTTCATACGGGACATGACGCCGACGGCGACGGCAAAAACCCGTCGAGACTGCCCATATAATTGCTATCGCAATAAAAAATAAAAGCACGAACCTCTTTAAAATATCCGTGTCATACATCTTGAGCTCGAGCATTTAACCATTTCGAACCATGAGGAAAATAGGTTGACTATGTCTGCAGCCACTATCTTGGACACTCGAGTTAGCAACACTGCGACGTAGCATAACACCGTGTCGCCGCTGGCAGTGGAGTCAAACCAAGCGTTACCATTAGGGATCAAAGAAAACGCCACGTGTTTGCGAACACGGAAACTTGTCGGCTGAATGGTCGGGAAGTACACGTCTGCTTATGCTAGAAAGCTTTCCAGTATCGCCGCCGCATGAGCAATAATTCAATACAGAAAGACGTATGGTACCGAAGACATTTTAGTTTCCTCTGAAAAACCCGACTATACTCCAGATTCAGCAATATCCACCAAGCATGCTTCTCACAGTTCGCAACGATAATTTTTAGTGGGAAAGAAGATTCATATCGTCTTCGTGACTCCGAAAGCGAGGGGTATAATTTCATCAAATATGAAAAAAAAAGTTGCAGTCCTGCATCTTGCCGTCTCTTCTAAAGTTCCGCCCCAGACATTTGCTTAGATACCGCTATCAGAAAATTACGACTCTTCTTTTTCACGCTTGTGGGCCGCAAAAAAAACGCTGATTCAATGACAGAAACACGAACGGGCACATGTAAGTTCTAGTTCGAGAAAGGGAGCAGACACGTAGTGTGTCGACTTCATTGTGTTTGCTCGTTGCTGATAAAAACCAACAGTTATTAAAGAAGATGTACAACTGTCGTCAAAAGTTTCGGGCCCACGAGACCCAAGAAAAAGATAAATATTCCCGCTACTTCAGGCGGCAGCCTTAAAATTAGCTTTTCGGCTTGCTCTAAAACGAACTAACGACATGTAATGTGGAGTTCGAACGAATATAGTCTCAAATAGCCGGGAAATTGAAAGTTTTCACATACCAATGGTTTCTTAGCTTTTTACACCGCCTATAAAATTACATATTATATATAATATGCACGTGTCACGCATTGCGTACCTCATCTACTACACTTTTCTCCAAGAGAATTCTAGAACAAATAAATAATCAGTCGAATTAAAATGTGCACGATAAAGCGTTGCCTGCACCATCATCGACAAATTCAGCTTGTGGCCCGTATGTGGTGCAAAACACGGTAAGCTTCCCGGGCAAGGCGTAGCACCTTTCTGAGCACTAGGCACTGACGTAGTCTGAGCACGATCTTGTTTTATTATTGCGGCTTTGTGTTCCCTAAAAGAAACCCACTGGCGCCATTCGAATCTCAGTGTGTCCCGAAAACGTAAGCGGAAACGAGTGAATTAGCGGGCTCGCGCGCGTGCGATCGGTTCCTCTCGGAAGGCTCTGACTTAGGAGAGTGTCAAACTCTGTGCCTAATACAGAAACCCACTTACTTATACCCTCCAAATCCCGTTCTTTCTTTTTGTTTCTCCCTCTCTCTTGAGATTTAGCCGTCAGCTTAGAGACCGCTTAAGACAACATAACATAAAATCAGCTGACGTCTTTAAGTAGCTGACAATCACAAAACAATACAAATAGACACATGGACGAACACTAACACAATCTCTCTACTTCAGTACAAAGAAATGTTCACTCCACAGAAAAGTTCTCGAAACACAAATATTCACAAAATGTACAAGTTCACCAAGGTGTTCTGACAGCAAATTATTAGGCACTTACAAATTGTCTGTGAATTGCCGCACTCTAACCGCAACAGTCACGTTTGCAGAAACATTATTATGCAACTACCATAGGGCCCCTAAACAACGTCTGAAAATACAAGGAACGAGCGCATTATTCTTTCATGGCATTTCTCGTCTATTCGGCAGTATTTTGTGATGCCAGAAGTCTGTTCACGTCACCTCCTGAGAAAATAAACGCTCGATATGTCCGTACACGAGGGCTATCAGTCGTGAGTTGTCTCCTACTCTGCCGTGCCATGCAGTCGTACGCCCGCTCTGCTTTGTATCGCATTGCTATTGTACGCGATCAACTGATTTCACTTCGTTTTTTTTTTAATTTTCGACTGCGCAATCCTAGACAACAGCGTGTAGCCGAGAAGCACGATATCCTGATAGGCTCAACACTTAAGGCTGACATTGTTCACGTGTTTTTTGAAGTGGCGAGGAGGGGATAGCGCCAGCATGAAGGGTAGTGAAGGCGAGAAAAAACTACTCCCTCGTCTTCGAACTGAGAGTGGTCTAGGGGCCCTTTAAGCAAGAGAAGAGGTTGCGACGTAGATTACCTCGTCAGTATTTAACCTGCAATATACACTTTTGTATGCTGCTACTTCCAGTGCAATACTGCAGCAATGTGTGTGTGTGTGTGTGTGTGTGTGTGTGTGTGTGTGTGTGTGTGTGTGTGTGTGTGTGTGTGTGTGTGTGTGTGCGTGCGTGCGCGCGTGTGTGTGTGCAGCACACTAACGCGGGCTCCAACAACCCGACCACGAGAAGACGACGACGACGAAGCAACCAGCACGAGGTGTTCGCGTCTGTGTAAATGGTTCCAGACGAAATACCTAATTTGTGGTCCCATAGTATGGACATCGATCTGCCTGCTTGTTTCGCCTCATATATATATATATATATATATATATATATATATATATATATATATATATATATATATATATATATATATATATATATATATATATAACAGTTTGTAGCACGAAGCCACAAGGTAATCCATACGTCTTTCTTGGTTAGCTCCTTTCGCTTAGCTTCCTGGTTATCTTAGTTTATAAGGCGACCGCCTCGGAAAGACGTTGGTCCCGGGTTCGATCCCCGGACCAGGAGACATTTTTCAGCGATTATGAGGCTTTCTTTCTGAGAAATCTGTATGTACTTCCTTTTCGTTTGTGCTACAAACGGGTGCTTGTATATTTTCCCTTTCTGAACCCTTCCGCCACCTTACAGGATTCCGCAGAACTGATTTGCTATATATATATATATATATATATATATATATATATATATATATATATATATACTCACAGTAGTCACTCTATTAATGAGAACTAACAGACAATAACGCCAAGGAAAGCACAGGGGGTGTTATCTGTAGTATTTAGAATGTAAATGTGAAGAAAGTAAAGTGGACGAAAAGATGACTTGCCGCCGGCAGGGACCGAACCTGCGACCTTCGAATAACGCGTCCGATGCTCTACCACTGAGCTACGGCGGCGGTCATCCTCCCGTCCACTTTCTAGGGTATATATGTTGATTAAACCTAGGAGTGTTAGTCAGCGCCAATCGCAGCCATGGCGGCGAGTGTGGAACACTCTTTTTTTGCCTCTTGGCGATACGTAGCACGTGATTTTTTTACGAGTTGGCAGCTGACCAATAATCCCTCGCATACTACCTGAAGGCATTAAGTCTGCCAGGACGAGACCCTCGCTATGAATGAAGGAAAGCTATGATTTTTCAAGGGCTCGTTTATCTTTGTTAGACACAATATTAATGAGAACTAACAGACAATAACGCCAAGGAAAGCACAGGGGGTGTTATCTGTAGTATTTAGAATGTAAATGTGAAGAAAGTAAAGTGGACGAAAAGATGACTTGCCGCCGGCAGGGACCGAACCTGCGACCTTCGAATAACGCGTCCGATGCTCTACCACTGAGCTACGGCGGCGGTCATCCTCCCGTCCACTTTCTAGGGTATATATGTTGATTAAACCTAGGAGTGTTAGTCAGCGCCAATCGCAGCCATGGCGGCGAGTGTGGAACACTCTTTTTTTGCCTCTTGGCGATACGTAGCACGTGATTTTTTTACGAGTTGGCAGCTGACCAATAATCCCTCGCATACTACCTGAAGGCATTAAGTCTGCCAGGACGAGACCCTCGCTATGAATGAAGGAAAGCTATGATTTTTCAAGGGCTCGTTTATCTTTGTTAGACACAATATTAATGAGAACTAACAGACAATAACGCCAAGGAAAGCACAGGGGGTGTTATCTGTAGTATTTAGAATGTAAATGTGAAGAAAGTAAAGTGGACGAAAAGATGACTTGCCGCCATATATACCCTAGAAAGTGGACGGGAGGATGACCGCCGCCGTAGCTCAGTGGTAGAGCATCGGACGCGTTATTCGAAGGTCGCAGGCTCGGTCCCTGCCGGCGGCAAGTCATCTTTTCGTCCACTTTACTTTCTTCACATTTACATTCTAAATACTACAGATAACACCCCCTGTGCTTTCCTTGGCGTTATTGTCTGTTAGTTCTCATTAATATTGTGTCTAACAAAGATAAACGAGCCCTTGAAAAATCATAGCTTTCCTTCATTCATAGCGAGGGTCTCGTCCTGGCAGACTTAATGCCTTCAGGTAGTATGCGAGGGATTATTGGTCAGCTGCCAACTCGTAAAAAAATCACGTGCTACGTATCGCCAAGAGGCAAAAAAAGAGTGTTCCACACTCGCCGCCATGGCTGCGATTGGCGCTGACTAACACTCCTAGGTTTAATCAACATATATACCCTAGAAAGTGGACGGGAGGATGACCGCCGCCGTAGCTCAGTGGTAGAGCATCGGACGCGTTATTCGAAGGTCGCAGGCTCGGTCCCTGCCGGCGGCAAGTCATCTTTTCGTCCACTTTACTTTCTTCACATTTACATTCTAAATACTACAGATAACACCCCCTGTGCTTTCCTTGGCGTTATTGTCTGTTAGTTCTCATTAATATTGTGTCTAACAAAGATAAACGAGCCCTTGAAAAATCATAGCTTTCCTTCAGTAGTCACTCTAGTATTTTGAAAATAATGCACTATAAATAGCATTATTTTCGAATACAAGTGAGCTTATCAATTGTTCGATCTCAACAAAAGAACGAATCGGCCAATACACCTTGTTCTGATAATTCATGCAGCACCATTGCGACCGGGCCTCTCTGGAGTCAGTTCGCAGCACATCCAAGTAAAGGAGAGCATGCCTCAGCAAACGCAGTAGCAGTTCTTCTGGGAGAAATATCGAAGTTAACAATTGGATGGTATCGTAAAGCTTGGAGTCCCAACCACACGCACTGCGAGCCTCTCCTCTATATCAGAGCGAGTATTATATTAGCTTCCACTAGACGATTCAATACGCGCACTTCCACGTTTGTATTCATTTACATTGCTTTTAGAAGAGTACAGGCTGCCAGCGTCGAATGTCTGCTATTCTGAAATTTCTTGCGTACCTTATTCTTTATGCACCCTACTTGTAAAACGGCGGCGGGCACCTCTATGCAATATGGCTATGCTTTAGCGCAGTTTATTTTAGGTAATTATAAGCTTGGCTGTCATTATCTTAGTATTTGAATAGCACACCTAAACCAAGTCAGTTTTGCAATAACCGTTTCTGATACGCATTAGGATCAACTCCCTATAAATGCGTGAAATCTACATAATCAGATGCCAAGATTCTATAGACCCAGTTGAACGGGATGGGAGGTTTGGCATAATTTATTTTGCATGTTACAACAATTACTTCTAATCATAAAGTAATTAATCATCTCGGTAATACACAATCAGTCATGTCATATTTCTTCATAAAATATATTCAACGACCCACTCGAATCACCTACGATAGTTATCTGTTGGCGGTACGCATACCTAAAAAAGGTAAAGAAAGACACTCCGAAATTCATGTGAAAACGCCCCACGTACAGTGTCTCGTCCAAACACGGTATTGCTTTCGCTTTCAGCAAAGCGATCGTGCGTGTGAAGCAGAATATTAAAGACGATAGTCCTTCTTGAGATACTTGTACGCAGAAATTTTGGTCTGTCTGTCTGATATTCTGTCTATCTCTCTGTCACTCAATTCAGCCACCTGCCTAAAGTTTACGCACTTTCTGAACGCCCAGCCATCTTGAACTGGTAGCTTCGTTGATACTTGGGAACATTGTCGATGAAAAAGCGAATATTAGGCATATCTGAGGCGCAACATCAATACGTAAGTATTAGGTGGTCTGTACCTTTACTAGAAAATACATAGATACGTAATTCTAAATACCGTAGTATTTGTTAGGCTGCGCTAGAAATGCGGCGCTATGAGCCAGATGCGGCGATTCAACGTAGAGGAGGATGACTCATGTAGTACGGCCGGTAGAAGGATATCGTCTTTCCACGACATTTGCAGCGAAGCACACAGATACGCGGCCGATTTTTCAGCTATAAGTGGTATATATGTAGTTTAGGTAACACGGACGTTTAATTTACCGTGAGATAAGGGTTCGTGGTCTCTTAGTTGCCAGCAGTGCACGGAAATGGCAAAATTAAGCGGCGTCGCAAAGGGATAATCTGTTCACCGCCGTCAGAGCATTTACAATTAATTACTTGCAACGGATTTTTTGGCTCATCCATACACCTGTTGTACTCGTCAATTCCAGTAGTTTCAATGCATCATTGGTTTCCTGCCTTATGGCCGGTGTTGCTCGTCATTTTTTTTAGAACCTGTCTCGCTGCCTTCACAGGCCATACTCCTAATGCTTCCAACTACATGTGTAATTCAATTTCTTCCCTATAATCTCAAATTCAGAAACATGCATTCAACGGAATATCCATTTTGCTGGGTGTAATCCGGCCCGTCTTGTTTCCTCAGCGTCTATGAAGTGCCCCAGGTGAGCACGAGGTAGCGGGTTCTATTCTTCGCCGCGATTGCTACCGCTGCGGCCGGATTCAACCCACCATCTCCACGTCACAAGCCGAGCACCGTAACCACTGCAACACCGAGGCGGGCATTACCCAGATGATCTGACGCTCTTCATCGGTTACGGGCATACATCCGGGCACGTGAAGCTACGTCAATGCTTTACGGCTGGGAACACTTCGGCTTGGGATCCAATCCGCGTGTGTTCAATAGCGGAAGGTAAAAGCGATATAGAACCACTGGGGCTCATCCGCGTGGGAACCTGTGCACGGTCAACCGCGCAATGTATCCTCGGATGGGAGAGGGGCTTGTGTCGTTTTTTTGCGCCAATTTGTCCTTGGCTCGCTGGTCACCGTCCCCTAAAGAAACGTCGAGGTTCTCTTTTCGAAGAGCTTTGTGGCTCGGCGCGCTTGTCGATGGTGCCGTTTATTATCGTAGGGCACTGAGTAATCGCTCCGTGTGGCTCTTTCGCTGATCTGTAAATAACAGCGGGCGTAATTGCTCGCTCACACGGAAAGCAGGACGGCGTGTACACTTACTAAGAGGTGTACGTATACTGAGCGGGTACGTTGCCCTTTGTTCATGTCGAATGATGTTGTCTCACGTGTCTTGCTGATTACAGTGGCAGCGCAATCCCGGAAAGGAAACCAAATTGACCAGAATAGACTCGACGGCTGGTTGCATTCAAGGGTATCCGTGGGTGTTAGCTTTGCGTTTCGCGGTACGTTTCTGTACGTGCAGCACCTTAAAACTGGAATGAGAGAGAATCACACGTTGTTGGACTAGTCGATTCATGTTCTTTCAGAAGCCACGGATGTGGCTATTTCGCGCAAAGAAATCATAAGTGAAGGGTGAAGGGGAGAGCAAATTTTTTCAGACACGGGCCCACTGTAGAAGAAATGTAATCCACAAGCACACGTTGTTGGGTAGTCGGTTCATGTTCTTTCAGAAGCCACGGATGTGGCTATTTCGCTCCCCTTAACCCTTCCCTCGTGATTTCTTTGCGCGAAATAGCCACATCCGTGGCTCCTGAAAGAATGGAATGAGAGAGATCGCTGCCAAGCCGTGGCTCCAACGAGAGACCTGCATGCGCTAGTTATAGAGATAGCAAAACAAACATATATATTTGAATCCTATCACAATACACGGGCCCCTACCATTTCGCCTCCACCGAAATGCGACCGCCGCGGTTGGGATCGAACCCGCGACTTTCGGCTCAGCAGCCGAGACACCTCGGCGGATGCACCCCATAAACGGGACCAAGCTGTCCCTCTCATGACATAAACCGCAACACTCTGCGCGTATCAACATCGCGGCGCCTCGAACTTTCAAGCCTTTTCAGGTGCTTGTCGACCTCAACGACGTCGGCAGCGCATTATGCGTCCTATGACACGTCGTATGTCAGTGTGCGAGCAAGCTTGACAATCACGTACGAGCCAACGGCACTGCGAGGAAAGCATCGTGTGATGCCCGGGGAGGCCGGTTGCTGAAGATCGCCTTTCGAGGCTCGCTTGATCTGTGGCTACTCCATCTTCGGCTGCGCATGACGCTTTCAACAAACGTCTCTCGGTGCGACACTGTGTGACGAGTATATTTGGAGACTCGCCGATCCGATGTCAGCGCAAGGACTCTTCAGAGCTGATGATGATGAAGATGATGATGATGTGCCTCTACACATGGCTCATACGCACACTGGGGGATTGGCCAAGCATTGGTGATATGAAGTTTTAAAGTTATATCTCGTGACTATACACAAAAGACAAGCAAATATATTAAAGAACGAGTGCAATAATTATTTGTACATTCAGACTAGACTTCTCATCCTATGTAGAAATTAGAATAATAAATTAATGCGTTAGCAAACATCCTATTCTTTTCTATTGATTTTTTGTTATTGATTCATTGCTACTATCGGAATACGCTTGCAAATGGGAATTTAAAAAAAATGCAGTGGCTTAGCTCGGCTATGCCAGGATATACGTAGCGTAGCAAAGGTTCAGCTGATTATTCTTAGCTTCCCAGATTGTCTACGATTATTAGCCTCCTTCTGTTCATTCTTCGTACGCTGGACCGCTAATTGCCAGGCAACTACTTCGGGATCCGATGAGATAAGCTTCTCGCCTCTTCTGCGCCGTTGAGCAGCATTTGCGCTCTCTTTCTCCATGGCGTTACCCACCTGCAAACGCCAGTCAGAGGCGCTATCACGCGGCTCCAGCGCAGTGTCAGACGGTGACTGCACAGCGAAGGCGAATAGCTGCGCGCGCGCCGGCGCCGGTGTGTCTACCATAGCTACGACGTCACTCCTCTCCAATGCGCAGACCAGCAGCGGCGAGTCGCGCTCGGTGGTGGTGGAGTCTGCGCGCGCGCCGGTGCCAACGTGTCTGCCGCGGCTACGACGCCACTCCTCCCGAACGCGCAGACCAGCAGCGGCGAGTCACCCGCGGCGGTGGCGGAGAACGCGTGAGATCGCGGTGGCGGAGAGGACGGAGAGCGGTGAGCCAGCTGTGTGACATCACTGATCCTTCCGCATGCGCAGCACAGCTCATGAGGATCCACGCGAATTCGGCTTCGGCTAGGCAAGTGTAGCTAACGCTATAAAACGCATTCGTTTTGTTTCATGAAGGAAAGCACTAACAGCATCAAAAACATTCCTGTGGCTGACGCCCAAAGCCGAAGCACCGAAGGTGACTATAGCGTCTATTGTTAAGATTATCCCCAGTTTAGCACATGGAGTTTCAAGAAGTATTTTTCTTTGTAATATACAACAAGCATCTTGCTCCTTCTTCTTCTGCGTCTTATAACGCGCTGCCAGGTATTGACCAGAATCGCAAGCACTGAAGACGCAAGCGGGGTGACACGCCCACTAGCAACTGATTCGATTTCCAAGCATAGAAAGGCTTATTCACACGTTCTGTAAAAGAAAGAAGGAAGAAAAAAAAGCCAAAGTTTCGCCGCAACGCCGAAGCAATGAATTCGACAGCAATAAATTGGAATGTAACGCGAAGAACGGAAAGCAGCTCGAAATTGCCAGCGCGTCGCTCGAGCCCGAAGGACGCACGAAAAGAACGCACACAGGATGAGCGCGAACTATCCTGCGTCACAGCTCGACACTTGAAGCGCACTGCTCACACATAAAGCTGGACGCACGAAACGAACGAACAGGTGCACACATTCCTCAGGACATTCCTCCGTGGACAGATTCCTCCGGGAATCTGTCCACGAAAACAGCTACAACGTTTGGGCAGCCAAGTAATCTGAATTGCTAATGTGTTTCAGGTTGCAGTATGGTCTGCACATCGAAAACGCGGTCCCCATATAATGACGAGCGTCTCGCATATTATTCCGCCCCCGCTTGGAGTGTTCGTCTCCACTGTAAAGAAAAATTGCTAGCATGTTGCACTGACTGGAATATTTGAAGGCCAAGGTCTTATGCGCACTTGGTAATGCATTAAGATATGCAAACAGGGACCGAACTTGCTGCGAAACACAACGAGCAGTAATGAGAGGGAAACGCATTTAACTACGTTGACGTTCTCAGTCAATTACAATATTCCTCTTCCCGCCACTAAGCTTTCCGCACCTCACGTAATGCTTCATGACCTCCGGGATCGGTATACAGTTGACCATGGTGGCGATGCCATGTTGTGACGTCATCATACGACGTCACGTTATTACGCCAGCCTATGACGTCAGGATGTTGCCACAACGACGCCACAAATTTCTCGCATCAGTGAAAACATTTTCCCGTGTCATCGTGAACGTCACGCTTTGGTGCTCCCACGATGCATGTTCTTTGTTTTCCCAGTGGGTGAGCCACAAGACGTTGTATTAAATACATAGATTCTCCTGCGTGTGTTTCAGATATTGCATGGTCCTTCCAGTACCTACTAAATTCCAAGCTCTTTGTCCTTGGAACTTGTAACCACTGAGGTTTACACCCATTTCGTAAGGCGCTTTGCTGACAATGTTTAAGAGGCTGTTATAGATTGCGGAAGTGCGCAAAGCACGCGCGTGTGGAATTTAGAGCTAAGTGCACATGTTTCTGCAATGTATTAACAGGGTGTTTTTTTAGACGCCACAGATATTTAGGGCCGTTTTAAGCACGGACGGCGCAACGGGTGACGACCCTCGATCGGCTCCTGCTTCGTACAATGATCTTGAAGTGAATTTTTCTGAGTGCGCGTTCAGCTTTGTTTGCATAGGATCGGTGAAGATACCAGTACTATCTTGGCACCAAATTCTGCCCTGTAAGTGGAACGTTCTGACGTTTTACGAACGTTTTGCCTCCCGACCACGGTGCCCCTTGGGCTAAGCCTAACGAGGTAAGCCCACTCCGGCGTGGCGCCAGGCCCGTTCCCGGAACCCTTCTCGCTCTTCTCAGGGCATCTTTGCGGGGAAAATGAAATATCAAGTGGTCGGGGAGAACATATTCCCGAAGAGGTGACAGAAAACCTCGGTTGGTAGTCTGCAGGCGCCAGAGAAGCTTAGCGCGCGCTCAGCGGGCGCTAATCCTAACGACGCTACTCCTAACGGGACGAAGTCGACCACGTCCGAGGCCTGGCGAATTCGCAACGGTGGCAACAACATCAAGACTAGGATCTTCCGCGCTGGCCAGATGCCGCAGCTCCCCAGGGAGGATCTAGGACCGTGATTCGGCCACGCGGGGGCCTCAATATTCTCAAGACCAGCTCCACCGTGGTGGCTGATGCAATCCTGACGGCCTCTATTATCTGCACCGAAGACCTACGGGGCGACACGCTATGCCCCAACGTGCAGCAGAATAATATTGTTGCCAGAACACCTAGAACGGAGAATGCTGACCGCCACGCCAGGGTTCGGCAGATCGTCGTCCTGGGCAGGACGTACGAGTTCAGTGCCTGCGAGGCCGTGCCCCATTCCACGTGCAAAGGCGTGATTTGAGGCATTCCGCTCGTCGACGGCCCAGGTGTTATTGACAAGATAGTAAATAAAAGGAACCCACTGACCGTGGCAGCCAAGCGCACTGGCAGCACCGGCACGGTGATCGTCACCTACGACGGTCACAGGGTCCCAAACTTTGTGCGCTACGGCACCACCCTTAGGCGCGATTTGCTTTATCGCAAGAAAACAGATATTTGCTACGCTTGTGGCCGGCTCCGTCACCGTGCCGATTTGTGTCCCACCCCCCGCGACGTCGCCTGTCGAGGCTGCGGGGCATCGAACCCAAACTCGCAGCACCAGTGTACTCCCATGTGCAGACTGTGCGGTGGCCAACACCTGACGGCCGACAAGCACTGTAGGCAAAGATTCAAGATCCCATACGTCGTGCTACGAAGGCGCTAAGAGAAGTCTCACGCCACCGACCAAGACCAAGCCAAGACACCACCGTCACCCCCCACAGACGGGCAGAACTTTCTGCAGTTACGCGGTTCCGGAGGCCGTTCCAAGGGCCGTTCCCGGTTCCGTTCCAGGTGCCGCTCTCGGTCCAGATGGGGTTCCCGAGGAGGAGGGCGCTGCTACAAGTCTCGGAGCCGCATCGTGTCCCGTTCCAGGTCTACCGGGGGCCAGGAGCAGCCTACCGGCATGTCCGCGAGAAGCAAGAAGATGGGCTCTCTAACCTGGGCCGACCCGGTTCGAGGAGGGCCACCCGAGGTCGTCCGGGGTCACTCCCAGAGCACGCGGAAAGCGCGCGCGAGGGCATTAAATTGAAACGCGAAAACGCTAAGATGAAGGAAACCATAAACAGGCTAATGTCCGAAATCGCCGAGATTGGGAAAGCAAGAAACCCAGTGTGACCCGCCACCGCCTACGCCTTGGAGGCAGCGTCCCAACCCATGGAGGTGAACGGCAGTGAAGAAAGCAGCAGCAGCAGCAGCAGCAGCAGCAGCAGCAGCAGCAGCAGCAGCAGCAGCAGCAGCAGCAGCAGCAGCAGCAGCAGCAGCAGCAGCATCAATGGTCAGAGCGCTCCCAAAAAGAGGGCCGTCGCTTACGAACAAGACGGTGTAGCCAATCGAGTCAAATCCGAGCTCCGAAACACGCTCTCCGCGCTCAGTGAAAGCTTGAAGCAGCTCGCGGAGAACTTTGCCGAGCTGCAGGTCACCCTGGCCGCGCAAGACGACCGCGTGCCCAAGGTAGGAAATCTGAAGGAAAAAAGTTGTAGCGCAAAGCAACACACGGACAGACAGAGAGGACGGGACTGGCGCTATTTTTTTTTATGCGTTTCTTCTGCCAGAATGACGCGAAGGTGGTCATAGAATAAGCGCACCTGCCGCCAGTACTCCGCCTTGAGGATTTTTATCATCCTGCGTATATGTCCCCATGAAGGGCTGACGAAGCCGAACAAATCTTGCACTTCGTAAGGGACGAGCTTGCGTTTAAGACAGAATGCAAGAATCCGTGATTGGCATGTGGCCACAGAAATGAGATTGATGAGGGTAATGGCCCTGCCATTCTTGGCTTGCTGTGACAAAAAAGAGCTCAGTGTAGCAGAAATATGGCTTAGCAATACGTTTTGTTGGGCTAGTTGGTTCATGACTTCTGAAGGAAAAAAGTTGTAGCGCAAAGCAACACACGGAGCGCCAGTCCCGTCCTCTCTGTCTGTCCGTGTGTTGCTTTGCGCTACAACTTTTTTCCTTCAAAAGTCATGAACCAACTAGCCCAACAAAACGTATTGCTAATCCAAGGTAGAGTCCTTTCTCAAAAACGTAGTAGCACCCGCTCTGACATTAAACGCGGTCATGCAACCGCAGCAACGTGCAACGGGCTCCATCCTCCACACGAACCTTAGCCAATCTGAGGGCAGCAGCCACCCGCAACACAGCCAAGATATCCAAGAAAAGTGAGACGTTTCCCATCTGGCAGCGGAACTGCAGGGGCTTCCTCGTAAAAGGGCGTCCCTGCAGCAGTACTTCCGAAGCTATAGCGAGAAAGCCCACGTCATCCTGCTTCAGGAAGCATTGACCCCCAACGTCACGCTGACTAGTTACCAACCCGTCTCGCGCGATTCCGACGGCCAAGGCATGTGCACCTTGGTCAGTAACAAGCTGATGCACCTCTCCCACGAGCTCCACGGCACCCACGGCACCCAGAATATCCTTGGGTGCCAAACTGCTGTTTCCTTTCTGTAGCTTTTTTATTCTTTCGGACGAGGTATAATTTTTTTGTTTAAAAAACATATAACTATGCCCTCACCGTTTAGTTTTCTCCAGCCTACAGTAATACGAATTGAAAGACGTCAGAATACTCGAGTGATTGTAATGAAATGATAAACTTGCATATATCAGGGTTGTCCATCAGTAACAGTAGTAATAACTAAGGAAATGACCAAGTTACTGCTGGGATGGTCATAGGTAAGTGCTGAACGCAAGAGAAAAAACGGTGAAATTTCAGGCAGCCTATTTCAACCAAGACGAGGCTGGTCGTTTGCTAAAAATTGACAAGCGATATATTGTGTAAGTGAAAATGTTAGCGATGTGGCTTTTGACGCCTTTTATGTACTGGTTTCCATTCGCTTTACTCAGTTTCAGCGAGGCTGGCCTCTCACCGAGTTATTTATCTTTCTGCTTCGATTCGTTTGGCGCCAACAATGGGCTTTTTTTTTTTAAGAACTTCGTTAAATATTTGTTCACAACAACTATATTAGGCTTAAGGAAAGTGCTTGTACGTGCCAATGTATTTTTCTATCCGTTAGTCACTTCAGAGTTAAAATAAGCTTTCTTCTCAAGCCACGTGCCTCGATTTTGCAGGGTGGCCTGCCAGAACTGAGCCCGGCAGGCCACCCTGCAATGGGGAAGAGAGTAAGGGGAAGAAAAGTTCGAGAGGAGCAGAGAAAAGTCACTAGAAGTACCACAGTGTCAATTGCTACAAAACTATTCGTATGCCTCTGGTAGTATTTGTGAATCAATGCATTTCACGATGCCTGAGATTACCCTGACTAATAAAAACGCCGTTTTATACAAGCTTGGTAACTGTGTACTCTAGAAAGATGCATATGTACATGTAAAATAGAAAAAAAACTAACGCCAGTTGCACGCAGTGAAAGCTGTGGAAACAGCTAAGCGCTCTCTTTCTAACTCCCGCTGCGGCTCGCGACCAGTCGCTTTATTCTAGGGCGTACGAGAAGTCTTGCCTATCTTCGAAAAGGGCGCGGCGTAACATAAAACCCCGCTATTATACCCCTAGCCTGTCGCCTTTTCTCCACCGCACCTCTCCTCCTCGCGCCCCACGCGGCCTCGCATTGGTCACCGCCTCTCCGGCCAACTCCACCTAGAAGCACGGCTTCGTCCTCGACCGAGCCGTTACGCCATCTATGGGTGCATCTGGCAATCTGAGCGTGAGAACCGCGGACACTCATGTGTCGTCCGGCGCAGCCCTAAAACAGCTCAGCTGTTAAAAAAACATCTTCCCGCTGCTCGAAGCGACTAAATGTTTTATAATGCTTATTGACTTTGACGCCGCACGAGAGATTACCAGAAAAAAAAACATGTATGATATGATCTACGAATATTGTAATCCAATAACAGACACTTAGTTTGTCATTCTTTTTCTGGAAAAAAATAATAGTACGACAGAATATGAAAAAGCAATTATTCTTTTACTTTTACTTGAAGCAACAGTCAGAGGCAGTATCGTAAATCAGCCTACTAAAGCTGAAAATCCTAGTGACACTAGCGAAAAAGAAAATAAAGAAATTAAAAGCAGACTTGGAGTGCTTATTCTCACCCAGACGTTTGAAAATACTGCGATAGTAAGCGTTACCAACCCAGAAACGTACCGATAGAATTCTGCATCAAGGCGATCAGAAACGCCAAACTAGAAGCGGCATCATTTTGCCCTTCCGTCTCCTCCAACGAGGCTGTTTAACCTGGAGGCTCGGTTCATTTGGCTCTGCTTACCGTGTAAGTCTCCTCGAAAACCAAGTTTGAAGTGCTGAACTCTAGCGTTTACAAGTTTGCGGCTGAAGTAAGTCCCGCATCCTTCTCCTCGTTCTTGTGGAAATGCGTCATCTTGGTTGGTAAGATGGCCGAGGCCGTTATATGAAAGGCCTATGATGATGAACCGCGGATGTGGTTCTGGGCTACTGAAACGTCGTGCTTACAATGCTCTTTGTTGACGTACTTTTGCAGAAAGGCGCCAAGCGTCAAGAAAGAAAAAGTTTACAAAGTTTCGCTGTGGATCTACAAAGCTTGAATTTAACCACAGGGTTTTTGCATAAGAATGGAAACTTAAGCAGGTTGGTAGGCGTTCATCTTTGGTTGAAGCATCGCACACGGGATGACCATGAACAAATAGGAGCAAATGACAGGCGCTGACTCACAACTTACGTATACTGCGAACAAACAAGCATATATATAGCTGATGTACAATATAACAAAAAGCCCCTAGGCAAGAAAATACAGATAAACTCTGGTATGATAATTTGCATAAGTACATAAATTCTGCGTCACTGAGCGAAACAGGCGGGAGGCTGACAAACTTATCGCCTTTGCTTGGAATGTGGAAGGCCTCAATGACTTGTCTTGCTATTTGCGCTTTAGGAAGTGACAGTATCATGGTGTCGCTAGAGAAGGGTGGCCAGCCGCATTCCCCACAATGGGCGGCGCGCGAACATGGCTTTGTGTGTCGCAATGAACGTTTGCATACCCTAAGACGAAAGTAAACACATCTTCCGCTTTGGCCAATGCAAGTTTTTCTGCATGATATTGGTAACTGATAGGCAGTGGTCCCCTTCAAATCTATATAGTGGAAAGTGTGGTTAATTCCGCAGTTACCAGGAACACTTCCATTGCCTTTGGTATGCTTAACAATGCTTTTCTGCACTTTTGCACGCATGGACTGAAGCTTATGTGGGGACGAAAAAATTTGTCAACGCCATATCGTTTGGCCACGTTTTTCAAACCGCGTGCTACTAGATGGATATACAGTATGAACGTGTAAATTTTTGCTCCGGTTGTCTGTTCATCATCCTCCCCAGCATTTGTCTTCGAACGTTTGCGCATCTTTTCGCAGGCTTGGGCAGTGAAGTGTTCAGGAAACCCGCTTGCTTTAGTCTTGCAACCTGTTCATTGAAGCGTATTTGTAGCCCATCCTGACAACACTTCTGCAACGCAGAACAAACACGGAAAGGGCAATGCCATGCTTTATGATTTTTTAATGGTTCGATGTGAAATTTACTAATGGCTTAAGTGAGCGTAGATGATAGAGCCAACACACATGTGTATGTAAAAAATTCAGATCTAGTAAATGGAAAGCTCGTTCCGTCATCATCTCAACCGTGAAGTTTAGCCCGCTTTCAAGATATTCACGGAATGTCGACAACAATCACCAACATCAAAAACACAAAATAATCATCAACAGAGCGGACGACATATTGGAAAATTCCTTCCAAACTTTCTGCCAACTTTCTGTTCACAAAGTTCAGGAAAATTTCCCGAAGTAGAGGTGGGCCACTCGAGAACCAGCACGGATTCCCTTCTTTTGTATGTACAGTCCTTCTTTTGTATGTACAGAATGATATTAACTCGAAAAAGTATTCTAGAGGAACCTAACAACTGCTAAAAAATCATGTTGATCACTCAAATCTCGAATGCACATTCTCACACTTTTCATGAATTCTTCATTCGGTGTTGAGTAGAACAAGTCTTCTACGGCGACACTAACGGCCTGACGTTTCCCCGTATTTTTTTTTTTTTTTTGCTGCAGAAACTCAGCCAGGACAGAAGAATACGGAGCTCGAAAGGGATCATCAACAGTTAATATAGCTAAATGTCGCTCTAGGTAGCCAGACACAGCTTGTTGCCATGCGCGTCTCTCGGTGACAATTGTCCTGAACGGTACACCGTACTTTTGTGTTTTCGCAGCAGAAAAATACATGCCGAAAACAATTTTAGGCTTTTTTGACATCTGTAACAATTCGCTCCAACTTATGCCCTACTGTAAGATCAAGGCTGTTTGTTTAACTTTAGCCGCCTTTTCTTTTGCATTTGGAAAATTGTTTTCAGAAGCCTCATTAGCCTTTTCTCTGTACATAGCTTCAGGAAGCACTACAAAAAAAAACTTTATCGGCTGTAACGAGCCTGAGCCATTTGTTGGTCAAACAAGTTCCTGGTAGCTGCGGAATTGAGCACACCTTCCCCTACGTAGATTGCAGGGAGGCCACTGTCTATCAGATACCATCATCATGCGCAACTTACATTGACCAGAGCGGAAGATGTGTTAACGTTAGTCTTAAGGAACAAGAACATTCATTGTCAGACACAAAGCCATTCTCTTTCACCGCCCAATGTCAGGAATGCGGCTGCGCACCCTTTTTTGCGACACCATGATACTGCCATATCATAAAGCGTAAATCGCAAGAGAAGTCATTGAGCCCTTCCACATTCGAAGGAAATGTGATGCGTGTGTCATCCTCCCGTCTATTTTGCTCAGGGACGCAGAATTTATGTATTAATGCAGTACTTGCAAAATATGACACCAGAGTTCATCTGTACTTCCTTGCCTAAGGGCTTTTTGCTATGATGTACAATATCTCTATATATGCTTGTTTTTTTTTTACAATAAAATTCGCTTGTGAGTCAGGGCCTGCCCTGTACTCCTACCTCTTCGTCCACGTCCCGTGTGCGCTGCTTCAACCAAAGATTTACCCCCATTTGATGCCGTCTAATAATATTTCTTTGCAGGAAAAAAATCATTTGCATAAAAAAGCTTTGCGTTAACTTTTTTGTACTCTCGAATTCATTTTATACATTGTACTAAAGGTCTCATTACATATCATCAGGGTCAGTCCCGTAGGTGGTACGCACCAGAAGAATCTCAAATTCAGGTGTTTGAAAAACAACATTTTGATTCCGAGACACATACATGCTCAAACGGGTTTTAGAAGCGTTGAACATGGCGTCGTTTACTGAGGAAGTGTTACAAAGTGCCGAATTTATCTTGTAGCACGAATGGGAGAGTTGTCCAGCCTAACGTTTTTAGCAGCCATCCAAAAACGAAAACGCAAGGTGGGAACAAGCACAGCAGACAAAATAATCAATTTTTATAATGAATAATGCTACGTCTTGGCATATTTTTAAAACTTAAGTTACACGTTTATGCTTTAAGCTGCTCATTCATTGTTTTGAAAAAAAAATATTGGCTGGTTGTTCTACCAGGCGCAAGGTGTATTATCCTGTAAAGTCAACTTCATGTTCGGCACTGTAGTGATAGGAAAAAGCTACGTCCTATCCTAGCTAATCGTGGTGGCAGGTGTAACGGTCAGCTAGATATGCAATATACTGCTATGGAGTATCCTGTATAATTGCTGTCGCATTGCGGTATTTGCGCTTACAATAAAATAAAGTATTTGCATGCACTATAAACCACTTTACTGATGCAACTGAACGAATTAAATCGCACATAAATGAAGAAAGTTTCTGTACAGAGTAACGATGGAATCGGCCTGCGCTTCTGCACGGACGTTCAGAGTAAGAAGTACTGCCTCTTCATTGTCCACTGAATGCACTGAAGTTAGCGATATAGACCGCCAGTCCACTACATATGACCCTTCAAGCGCTTTTCCCCGGAAAGTAGGAAGCTCGTGGACAGCATGAAGAAAAGTGTGCTTCCCTACGAGATCACTGTACAGATTTTGTTTCCGGAAAGCGCTCTGACGGTTCGCAAGGTAGTTACTGTTGTTCTTTTAACTTATCTGCGAGGGACTGGCCAATGGGAGCCTTAATAAGGCGTACTACTTGAAAACACACGCTCTACAGGAGCGATTTCCGGCCAGGTCTGCGAGACTAACCCTGCCTGGAGCAGCATCATCTCCACTAGCACCACCACACTCTAAGAAAAAAGAGAGTCAAAAGAGGGTCACGTCACCGTGACTCCTTCGGGTATTCATTTGACGCTTTTTTGAAGGTAGAAGCACAAAAAGAGAGTTAGCATTTCTGCAAGAGTTACCGGACTCTCGTGAAGCGCGTTTCGATTGGCTTCCGTGGTGAAGGCTCCGCCGTATACGCCGTACATATCGCGCGTTTGCCGTTCGGCGCCGTCGTGAGGCCATGGCCCGTGGCTCGCTCGCCGACGCAGTCGTAATGGCGCGGTGCCTCCGCCTCCTCTCTCAGTGTACTCAGTCTTTTGGAATGCGTTGCGTTGGTTGCCCGGTTGCATGTCTTGTAGTTTTGTGTTCGAGCGAACATGCGCATCTTCGGTGGCGGTGACGCCAGGCTCCGTGCTCGAAGTGACGTTTGGAGGATAGAGAACCTATTCATGGAGCTGTCGACACGGATAACGTGGGACTGTTAACGGTGAGTATACTGCTTTTCTAGATACTAATTATGCAGCTTTAGCTGGGCGTCTCCAGCAGCTCTGTGGAAGTAGGCTGCCAGCCATTTTCAACAGCAGCAGGCGTCCGCTGGCTGTGGCGGATGCCCAACTAAAACTGTCATTTAACGAGTTGACACAGTTATGCGCGTTGCTGTACAATTAAGCTCCCAGAAAATGAGCGAAGCAAACACTTACGAAGGGTCATTGTGTGCTGATCGCACACTCTATCTGTACTGCTTAAAGGGCTTGATGTCGTTTTGAGATGTGCTTTAGTCTACTTCATAATAACATATCCATCCACATTGATCGTGCAGCGTGGTTCTGCGCGTGGGAACGTGAAAAATGTATGTGTACAGAACGCTTAGACGCACTATATATAATAGTTCTTGTTGGCCTAAAGGCGGTAGTTTGAGGTGAAGATATACTACGATGCTTCCAGCACGTACGCTGTAGTCACTTAGGTTGGACACGCCTCGCCGGTAACGTGAAAATGTCGAGACGTTCGACGGCACGCGTTGTTGCGGCCGCCGCCGTGCACTTTTAAATGCGAAGCATTTCTTTTTGAACCTCTGGCACTTTGAGCGTTTCTATCTATCTATCTATCTATCTATCTATCTATCTATCTATCTATCTATCTATCTATCTATCTATCTATCTATCTATCTATCTATCTATCTATCTATCTATCTATCTATCTATCTATCTATCTATCTATCTATCTATCTATCTATCTATCTATCTATCTATCTATCTATCTATCTAAGGCTGTTATGACTGACAATTGGTGGCGACGCGCTGACAATGAGGATGGACAGGCAATGCGTTCCCACACTACTAGAACACCTGCATCCTTCCTGGAAACGGAATCCCCGGGACGGCAAACGATCGACAATGGGAAGAATCTCGACCTAATAGAGAGACCAAGTTGAAGACGCTTCCACAATGGGCCACCTGTGTTTGTATTGGTGTGCTGCCAAGACGACCTGACCTGTATGTTTTGACAGGAGTCGCCGCGAACCCTTTTCTGCCCTTCGGGGAAAAAAGGAGTCCGAGGAACAAGTCCGAGGAACCTGTTTTGCCCTGCTTCCCCCACAGGTGTGCCGTCGACCGCCGGACCCTTGCTGTTTCAAGAGTCCAACGACCCGTCAGCGACAGTGAAATGGACTGTGCGATAGTGGGTGGGGTCGCGTGTGTGATTGGGTATCACCAAGGAGCAGGAGCCAGTTGAGGGGTTAAAACGACGGGGCTGAGTGAGAAACCTCGGTAACAGGCTTATCCAATTCGCTCGTCGCTGAACTCTGACCTTGTCACGATGTAATTGAGTGTACGAAAAGTGCCAGTAAAGTTGTTATTGTTTTCCCATCTTGCTAGCATCAGTTCCTCAACCCGGAGACTCGACTACGCTACCAAACGGAGTCAGGGTACGACACTGCCTTATCGTAGCAACAAACTGGTTGCAGCGGTGGGTTGGATTCAAATACCCTGTCGCAACAACTGGTGATCAGCGCTGGGATCTGAAGCTACAAGCGACAACAACAGTCAGCCTAAGGGAATGCAGCTGTCTCGATACATCGATCACGTGTGGGTGAGTGCTTGGCTTTTCCTTTGATGTGGACAAGGTTCTAAGCGAGGGTTTTAAAACTGGTAGATAACTTTGCCGAGAGATTCACGGTTATGTACTCTCGAATAGTTGTTTTGGAAGTAGCGAGCACTCAGGATGATCATGGATGTACAGAAGCTGCAGGAGCCGGACTTGTTGCAGTTGTGTAAGGCATTGGGGAGCGATACAAAGGGTTTGGCGCGAAAACCCCTAATCATACAGGCGATTATTCATTTGCGGGTCAATGTTGAGGAGCTCTGTGAAGAATGGGAATACGCCAACCAACATAAGGAAGAGCGGCTCAGACACTGGGAAAGAGAGGAACGCCGCGCAAAACTCGAAACGGAAAAGGAAGAAATGAGGCGTGAGAGGGAAAGAGAGCAACGCCGCGCAGAACTCGAAAAGGAAAAGCAAGAAAGGAGGCGTGAGCGTGAAAAAGAGGAAAGGTGGCGTGAGCGCGAGATTGAGCTCCGCAAACTAGAAGTCAAGGTAGAAGGAGAGAGGAAAGCAAGAATGGTATGCAAAGGGATCCTTCTCCTGAGAACAACGAGCGACAGGTCGCCGTTTTCGAGATCGCGCCAGAGAAAGGCCCGGCATTTCAAGAGAGCATGAAAACAGAGCAGGTTGAGAATGAGGCCTTGGCCGGTCTAGAGCTAGAGACAATTCCGAAAGACGTTCCTTGCGTGGACGCCGTTTGTGCCAGCCGCCCTGATGGGCTCAAGGAGCAGCTGGAAACCTTCCTCGTGCCTGAAAAGGACGTTTCGGAATCGTCAAACGTACACACGGTTAGCGTAGTGGCTCACAATAGCAAGGACGCGACGCTTAAAGGGTTCGGCGATACCGTCGGTGAGGGCCCAGCTTTAGATTTTATCAGCGCTGACGCAGATAATTTGGCCCGACAGTCCGCCATGGCGGAGAATTCAAGAGGTGTGAACGAGATAGAAGGTGTAGCAGAAACACCAACGAGCTGCACGGCTCCGCATGTCGCGACCCGAAGCGATGATGAACGCGTCGGGGGAAAGGATGTTTGCCGAAAGCGCAGAAAAAGAAAGAGGCGAAAGCGTTCGGCAGACGTTTCGGAACCGTCAAAAGTAGACGCGGTTAGCGGGGCGGCCGACCATAGCAAACACGCAGCGGTCCACGGGTGTAGCGATACCATCGGAGAGGGCCCAGTTTCAGAATTTGTGAGTGTTGACACAGACAATGTGGCCCGACAGTTCGACGTGGCGGAGAAATCGAAAAGCTTGCTCGAGAAAGAAGGTGTAGCACAAGCACCAACGAGCTGCACAACTCCGCACGTCGCGACTCGAAGCGATGATCGAGGCATCGAGAGAAAGGAGGTTCGCCGACATCGTAGAAAAAGAAAGCAGCGGAAGCATTCGGCTCAGCGTAAGCGTAAGAAAGGTCCCACCGTGGCGCGAGAAAGACGCAGGCGTAGGCCAACGCACAGTTTGCAGAAACGTAAATTGAGGCGTTCATTCAGCCGCAAGCAGCGAAAGGGGCGCAGTGGGGGAAAGCAAGGTGCGCTCCCACGACGGAAGGTGAGGTAGAGATTGACAGCTTCGGGGAAGCGGCTGTGTCCGAGTCGTCAAAGTCGAAAGGCCAGTGTACGGCGGGTAACAAAGCACCGCGCGGAGGCGAGCACAAAGGGAGAATGGGCATGGTTTCCCCCTGTTTCTGGAATTCCATTCGCCTTCCTGAGGGGAGCCGACCGAAGTGCCGAATGAAGCGTGACTGTAGAATGCCGCTGATAGCTCGTGCATGTTGTAGCCTCTGGCGAGCTACAAAGCCGGCAGGACCGCGACCCCATCGTGTACGATTCAAGTGAATCTAATAGAGAAAGGGGGAACGGTCGTTTAGAGTAATTTTGAGTAAATCGTTTTTTTATCAGAGCAGACTTCATTAATTTTAACTTTCTAAGTTATGAGAGGCGGTATGAGGTTTCAAAAGAGAAAAGCCGCATAGAAATGAAGTCTAAGAGAAAGGAGAACAGTCAGTTTGAGTAATTTTGCATGAGTGCAAAATAGGGTTACTCATGGTTTTGTTAGGAATTCAGAATTCAGCCAGTTTAATTTTGTGTGTTAGGAGATGTGGTGCAAAGTTTTAAGAAGAAAAAAACCGCGCAGTAGTAAAGGCTGAAGAGAGCATCGAAGTTCTTTAATGATTAGGATGAACTTCTTATGAAGGCGTTTTTAGCGCGAGAACTGTAATTTTTCAAGTTTTGAAAGGTTTAGTGCGATATCGTATGCATTCATTTTCATGTCGATTTGGGGTGAATAGGCATTTAAGGAGAGATACCTGCATAAGACCAAATCAGTTGCGAATTGAGTTAGGCACTGAGCGGTGCAGGTTTCGCTACGCGCTATTGGAATTGACAGGCACTTGGGGCAAGGGTTTAACATAAAACCAATGCAAATGTTTGAGGTGTTTTTGGAGTGTGTTGCACCTGGGGTTGTTTTTTTTTTCTTGTGCAATGTCTCTTTTTAATGTACGGATCAGCTTTTAGAAGAACTTAGAGGTATTAGGTGAGCGGTTAATAGTTCTTTGTGTTTTGCAACGCTGTAGGAATAAGAGTATTTGAAGCGCTCAGAAGAGCACAGTAGTATTATCAGAGGCGTTGGCATGGGCAGGTAGCTTTAACCGAATGAACCTGTTAGAAGGCAGTGTTTATCCCGTTATGTTTTGTTCTTTTTCTTGTGAACAATTAATGATCGAGTGATCACATAGGCGGATCATTAAGCTTTTCCGAACGTTACGGTGTGAGCGGTCGGTTTGGCAGGTATGAGAGGCGGTCGAACTTTTTGTTAGGGTTCTGAATGTAAAGGAAGAAAAGATCGTTTTGCAAGCGCAATCGTAGACTATTTAGGTCACGGCGTAGGCCTAGGTTTTAGGAAACCTAGTGAGCTTAAGAGCTCAGGAGTAGCAGGCTATCCGCGGCCCAAAACAAAGAAGGACGAAATGGCGTTTTGGGGCTCGCTGGAATGCAGTCATTGCATCCTAGTTTATTCATCGTTGGCCACACCTTGACCGATGTTCTTCGCGGGAGAGAACAGGCGGAGGTAGTCTAGGATGAAAAGAAGGAAGCTGCTTTCTTAAGCATGAAGGCGGTACTGATTAACAGTCCGGTTTTGCTAGCTCACGATCACGACCGAGAATTCCCGGTCCAGTGTTGTGAGTGATCGAGGCCTAGGTGCCGTTTTTTGTCCGAGGGATAACGAAGGTAATGAACATTCCGTGCTCTACTTGAGTCGAAAATTGAGCTCTCGTGAGATGGCGCACTGCTCTTCAGAAAGGGAGTGCGCTTGCATTGTGCGGGCCATTCATAGATTGCAGTGTTATCTCGGAGGTGTCAAATTCAGCGTAGATACGGACCGTTATCCCCTTGCCGGGCTGCAAACCGGGACTTCAAAGAACTGTCACCTTCTGAGATAGAGTTTGATTCTTCAGCAATATCATTTCGACATTAAGTATAAGAAGGACAAATCGAAAGGAAACGCTGACGCACTTAGCGGCTCTTTCTAAGCGATTCTGGGGTGCTCTTCCCAATGGCTCGAAATTCATATTTCAGTTTTTTTTTTCTTTTTCGTGCAACTATTTGTGTGATTGAGTACCGTAGCAGGTTTGGTTCCTCAGCATAGGTAAGTCCTGAGAGTTTAGAGTGTGAGCTTTTCGTATAAAGCTAATAATGAAAGTTTGTTTACCAACCCTCTTTTGGTCTGGTTTACTCGGAGGCGGCCGAGTGCTTGCTCTGCATGTGACTGAGTTTCAGAGAGGCCGAAGAATTGGGCTGCAAGTGACCAGACAATGCTTCAAGCGAAGACGAGCTTTGGGCATTCAACGGTGGCGAATTCTGTCGACCCTTCGAGCGGCAGCGCTGACTGGTGCCCTCCGTTTCTCCACTGGCGAGGGAGGAGGCTGTTATGACTGAAAATTGGTGGCGACGCGCTGACCATGAGGATGGACAGGCAATGCGTTCTCACACTGCTAGAACACCTGCATCCTTCCTGGAAACGGAATCCCCGGGACGGCAAACGATCGACAATGGGTAGAATCTCGACCTAATAGAGGGACGGCCAAGTCGGAGACGTTTCCACAATGGGCCACCTGGGCTTGTATTGGTGTGCTGCCAAGAAGACCTGACCTGTATGTTTTGACAGGAGGCGCCGCAAACCCTTTTCTTAACGTCGTATCTGTCTTGCCTTAAGTCAGCCCTCACCAAGTCGTGTGAGCACAAAATAAGTGATAGCTTTAACGCACAGGTTACGCGTCTTTTAGATGTAGGGTATCCTCGTGATGCAGTGGCCACGGTCGCTGAACGTTTAAAGAAGTCTATTGTGTTAAGTCCAAGCATGGTTGCAGAAAGCGATAGGAAGAAACGTGTCGTAGGTATACCGTACATTCACGCGTATCTCACAGGATAAAGAAAGTAGGAACTAGATACGGCGTTAATGTTGTTTTCACGGCTGCCAATAAGCTAGGTAAGATTTGTGCCGCTGTGCAGAGGAAGAATGAGGGAGTAAAAGACAAGAAGCGGACCGATATTTGTTTCGTAAAACACACCAACAAATTCACTGATTGCCGTACGAGTGTGGTGTATCAGATTCCTTTCAGCTGCGGCCGCTTCTACGTAGGACAGACGGGCCGATGCATACACCAGAGATTGTTGGAACATAAGAGATCGCTTACAGGAGGCTCACCTTCTAATCTGTCTTTACATTGTCGAGATTGTAAGTGCACGCCAGAATTTGATGAATGCGCAGTGTTGTACCGGCATAGAAAGGAAGAAACGCGCCTGATGATTGAAGCATGGCATATCGAGAATAGTGGTAGTGCATGCGTGAGCCAACCGTCGATAAACTTGCATAAAGATGAAATCAAATGCCTTAACAGTTATCTTCCACATAGACCACCACGCGTGCCGGATTGATAGGTTCGCCTGTTGCGTGGGCATGCGCAGATAAGTTTTCGTGCCTTCTTTCTTTTCAGCCTTTGTGCGTCTCTTCAGTTGTTAGTCGGCGTTTGTGGTGTCCTGACTTCTTTCTTGTGTCCGTGTTTGCACGCCCTGTCTTTTTAGAACAAATTCGAATTCTTTTTTGCTGCCTCTACCTTCCAAAAGGGGTCGGATGGACACCCCAAGAGAGTCACGGTTCCATGACCCTCTTTTGACTCTCTTTTTTCTTAGAGTGTACATCTAAAATCATCGATGCTGCTGTGATTTCCCCGCCTCAAAGACCTGCTTTGAGGCGCATATACCATGCACATTAATACATGACAAGAGAGTGTTTGGCTTTTAGTTTTTCATAACTAATTATCGAATTGTCAACAGATAAATCCAGCGATTTATATTACCGTACATATAGAAAGAAAGAAGTAGGTCATAACTGTGAAGCTAAAAGCAACGAAAGCCGTCTAAATAAAAATCCGGAAAATCACCTCGAAGGATAATTGAAATTGTGTTAGGACGTAGGTGAAAAAAAAAACGTTTATGCTAATAAATAAAGGCGGCTTCTAAGCACAAAAGAGAGTTACAACATCTGCTACGTCTGTGCTCAGTGTTGCCAGAGAAAAACTGAGTTGAGCCGTCGGGGGCCTTAAGCTGTGTAAGTAAGCACAATACAATAACGTGAAAGTAAGTGTTTAAGTCACATTTTATTTCCTTTATTTTGAATAGATGTAATACCAACAGTCGAGTTTTACGCCAACATGGGTCCAGAACGCACCTCAGTCAACCACGTTCACCCCCGCAGAAATTGTTTGCTCTCCGCGCTGTGGAAAACGTCAGTTTATAAGATTTCCTTCATCGGCCGACGACCACGTCTTCTTCGTCGCCTTTGTCGTCTTTGCTGCTGTTGTTTCTGCTGCTGCTTCTTGGCATCAAAGTGTTGCTTCGAGTTCCCGAAAATTGAAG
Organism: Rhipicephalus sanguineus; assembly: GCF_013339695.2. Taxonomy (NCBI): domain Eukaryota; kingdom Metazoa; phylum Arthropoda; class Arachnida; order Ixodida; family Ixodidae; genus Rhipicephalus; species Rhipicephalus sanguineus. The sequence continues at coordinate 139,802,401 of NC_051184.2, forward strand.
GAAGGCCGGACTTTCTCCAACCACACGTTATCTCCAGCGCTCGCGGCCACATAATACCCTTAGTTACGCGCTAGCGAGTAGCGACAAAACTTCAGTGATAGTACAGTGGCAGTTTTTTTTGTCTCTCACCTTCGCACAATATATCTATGTCAAAAGGATACTTCAGTCATGCCAAAGTGAACATAAGAAATTTCGTATTTGTAGGCGTGTGCCCGTCATTCTCTTTGGCGCTTCCCGCGCGAGCGTTAGGCGTCATTGGCCCCAGGCGTAAGTGTCGTTGTCGTGGCGTTACCAGCAGAAGCCTCCTTTAACAAGCTTGTCACTTCTCGAAAGAAGCTTTGCTTTCTGCGCAGCGCAGTGTAAACAAGCGCGATCTCCAGGACTCACCCTGTGGCTTCTTCCACTGCCTAAGGGTATCACAAAACAACGCACATAAACGAAGCACCAGCTTGCCACTCTTTTCAGCTTCCTTTCGACATCGTCTTTTCAAAACGTACCGACACGTCGCAAGCTTGGCGGCCTGACACAAAATCCGGCCCTTAAAGAAAGGATGACTGGGACGTTCTTCAACACATCCACCTACTACCCGCTCTTATTCTTGAAGGTGGAGGGCAAGTGCAAAATGACGCAATGAAAGGCCCAGCCGTGCGATTGAACATCGCATGCACGTTGGAAGCACCTGACACGAGATAAAATGCTTCTACCTCCTCATGGCTGCCTTTTATTAACTGTATTGCTATGTATGCGGATTATCGCCAAATATTTTTTCAGGCAGATTATTTTATTAAGCATACTGCGGCTTCATATGTACGAGATTGATGCAGAATTTGCATGCGTGTACTCAGGCCAGAAAGTCTGAGGTTGTGCCTACGGCTGGGAAAGATTGTCACGCATCAGGATATCTTGAACGGAAGTACCGCTAAGGTTCGAAAAATGCGTAGCTCTTCCATCCAAAATAAAATGGACCACCAAGTTTTCACACGTGGTGGTTTCTAAATTGTGGCCCTAAATGTGTAAAGAAGAGGTGGAAAAGGGCATTCTAGGGCAATAGTGTGATTCGGCGTGAGGATGGCTACTTAACGTTCGCATAGCTGCTAGGCTTGTCTCCTCGCTTTGTTGACAAACATCATGGTGGGAAATAAACAAATTGAAGGCAACCCTGACCGTTGACTTAGGTGTCTGGTGGTGCACTCACATCTCCGGGTTCGGGTTCCCCTGCTATATTGCTAAGCTTAACTTTATGTTTCGTGGCACTGCTGAAGTGGACCTCACACGCCACATAAAAAGAAGGGGAGGTTGAGGTGTGCTCCGCCAGATACCGCAGCGATCCCAGCCGCTCATAGGAAAGCGGTCTGCTGCTCTTGTGTTGAACTGATTTATAATTGTCATTATTAGGGCGAAAGCCTTAGATGCCGCATTAAACGCGAAAATTGACCGTCGGCGTCGGGAACTAGTGATGCAATAAAACTTGCTGCTGGGCGAGTTGGTTCATACTTGCAAGGAAAGAATACTGATGCGCACACACATAAGTTGCGCTCGTCCGGGTCTCCTGAGTCCGTGTTTTTATGTGTGTGCGCATCAGTATTCTTTCCTTGCAACTAGTCATGCAAGATAGCATCATCACGTAATGGCGTCACCATATGACGTCATCATGACATCACAGATCACCAAACATTTTCACATCATTATGACGTCATCATGGCGTCACTGCGACATCAAGTGACTTGATGCAGTCATCACATGACATCGTACCTTGCAATGGTCTAAAGTGGGCCGATCACGAAGGCCATGCATGGTCTAGTGGTTATGGCGCTCGGCTGCTGACCCGAAGGTCGCGGGATCGAATCCCGGCCGCGGCGGCTGCATTTTCGATGGAGGCGAAAATGTTTGAGGCCCGCGTACTTAGATTTAGGTGCACGTTAAAGAACCCCAGGCGGTCGAAATTTCCGGAGCCCTCCACTACGGCGTCTCTCATAATCATATCGTGGTTTTGGGACGTTAAACCCCAGATATTATTATATTACACGAAGGCCATGCAAAATCAGGTGATGTTCCTCTTATCCTGGAGGCAGTACAATACCACGTTAGGTGCAGAATGCTTTAGAAGGGTGGAGGGGGAGGTTCGATAAATTGACTGAGAAGCAAAAGAAGATGGATTTCGCGTTGGAGTTGTCTTAGGTGAATGAATAAGAGACCTTGTGAGTTTTTGTTCTTAGAGTTAACTGACGCTTTTACTAGAAATAGAACTTCAACCAGAACCATTGATTTCGTACCACTTTTTTTAGAAGAGATTTTCTGAATATTCGGAAAGCGGGAAGTCAGTGCTCGACCGGAAGTGCTTGGAAGAGAAACAAGATTGTGCTTGTGCCACTCAAAAACCCTAAGGACACCGTGGAACATCCCTCTCTTTTGAAGACACGTAGTATATAAAAGTTCATTATTTTCTTACACAATAGGTGAACGGGATCATTCCCTGAATCGATCATTGATTATATTTGCGTCTAAGCTTTAATGTTACGTTATTAAATGGAAATTATGTTCCCCATGCAATTGTGGTGATTGCAAGCTAACTCTCCCGCTTGCACGGGCAAGCGACGCGCGCAGTAGACAAAAGCTAAAATGGAAGTGGGAGAGTGCACTTGCAGGGAATTTGGCACAATTGAAAGCAGCGTCTCTAACGCACCAGTTTCTTAACCGAAATGATGTATGGGAGATGTTGTTGTTGTTATGGTGGCACCGGCTACTCCTTGTCGCTTAGAAAACAAAAGATGCAATGCCTGAAAAAAAATTTTGGCACAATATATGCCATACATTAGAACACAAGATGTACAAACGCTGTGTAATCCAACTGTTGCGAGTCCAAAATATCCGAGCACTATTTCACGCAAGTCAATAAGATGACATGCTGGTTTTCAGTCTTGAAACCGTGGATAAATATTCAACTTATATTTAATTGTGAACGAACCATTGATGCAAGGTTAACCCGGTATTTCTTCCATCCACCACTTCACTACAGATCCAGAGAAAAGATGACAGGGTTACACGCCGACAGAAACAGTCAATACTCTTCAGTGACACGCTACGAGAACGCTTCAAAAGTACAGCGACTTCCTTAGCTGAGCAGTTCTACTGTGCTTCAGCGCAGGGGTTCCAGATGGAAGTATTAACTGCAGCAACCATTCGACGTTACCCAGGGACTTTACTTGCATTGGCGGTAAAAAGGTAGATCTATAGAATTTCAGTCATTCGAAGCATATGTAACTTTTCAACGTAGGCTATACGCGTGCCACCACAATCGACTCTTGGCTGCTGTAAACATGCGCGACCCCCTAAAATTCTACTGCCGAGGTAGCAACGTCGGCGCCCATCAACCTTTGTACGCCTCTACAACAGTACAGAAAGAAGGGGCTCCCTGTCTCCTTTGAAAATGCCTATATAATAGCATAAGACAGACATATATGTTATAATCAATATTTGGGCAGTAATAGATAGAAAAATATTGGTCTGTAATAGATGTAATAGGACCTGCTTAAATCAGGCAGCCTAGGAGAAGGTTCGTCACAACTCCGTTCCAAACCAGCGCATCGTGAAATGAACGAAAAGCTAGGCCTCAAGGATAGTGCGTCTACACGGTGGTAAGATATGAAGATATGTTTTGCTTTCACTCGTAAGTGTTCCGGCCTTTGTGCTATACACATCGTCGAAAGATTGCCTGCGGCCCCTTTAGTTAGCAGCAGAGCACGGGGTTCGTTATATCAACAAACAATGCCATCTCATGTGTACTCTCCCTGGTAGTGGACTATTGTGTACATGTATTCATATGTGGTTGAGAAGGCAAATACATAGGTTTCCAGGATCCTAACGAGCGCTCGTACTTTCCTCTGCTGCTATCTCCGTCGTTTATCATCCTAACGATATACACAACAAGAGAATCGGGCGTGTGAATCTCTGAATGCAATCGCGCCGATGTGCCCAGGAAGATGGTTCGACTGGGAAGTATGGATGACATCTCTCTCCGTCGCTATGACAACGCAGACTAAACAAGTTGCGTCGGTGAAGCATACTAAGGCACACGCCACCGACAACACCCCAGTGAAGTTCTTCAAACATTTGAGCGGCGTAAAATTCTAGAACGAACTGATATATGTATGCCAAGCGAAGCAGAGCTTTTAAAAAAAAGGCGTCGAGTGTGGTGGAATATGCCTGCACACGGCACTTACGAGTTGACAAGCTCATCGTGTAGGATTGCGTTGGCTCGTGTTTGGTCGCGCTGTTACGTATGTTGTTGTTTTTTGCTCACTTGTTACAACGCGCTGCCTCTCGGGCACCGCTTCTGTTTGCCTATCTAGGATTACTGGCTTCAAGCATTGTTTTATCCTTATATTCTTCAATGCCTGTCTAAACCAGCATCAACCGCAGAGGGTCGTCAGGGTATACAACACTTGGAATTTCGAAGTCCTTCTTTGTTGATGTCTCGTTTACTGGTGCGTGTTGCGCACTCTGGTAATGAAAACATCAAGGTAACAACTTCCACCACACGAAACCAATTTCTATTGTAGCTCACTGCGGAGAGCACTGTTCGGCTGAGTTCGTTTCGGCGTCGCTGTCGCATCAAATATTTGCTGTGACCACATTCTCAGATTTTTCACAGCCTGATTATAGCCATCGTGCTTACCTTTTCTTGTCAACGGTGCTAATTGAGCAAGCAAACTTAAATGCTCTGCTTTAAATGCTAACAGTCTCTATGCGGATTCAACAGTAAAACTGTCCGTCCGTCCGTCTCTCTGTCGCGTAAGACGGTTATTGCCATACAAAAACAAAAAATAAACAATTCAAAACTAAAACAACCTTAACGCAAAACTTGGAGTTCCAAAGTGGAGTTGTTAAAAAATTTACGGAAAGATATCTAGCCAGTAAGTAGCAGTTGTTATAGCTTTGTTGGTATAGCACACAACTGTGCCAAACATCAGCGTTCTTCCATTAAATAATATATGCCCACAAAATATTTAAATAATAATGAGCTCAGACAATTTTTTCGTTACACTTATACGGTCCTCGCGTACTGTGCAAAACATTTCGCTTAGCACCATGTAGATTCGAGCACCGCGGTTAACACGCAGCACCTGAAGCATCGCATCGCATGCTGTACATTGGTGTACATTTACAGAGGAGGGAGAGTGCCGAAAATTGATGATGTGCCGAAAAAGACCTATCCGTATACGATGGTACATTGAATCTCTTTCTTGAACTACAGGATAACGAGGTAACGTACTTGAAAATCTGAGCCTTTAACTTAAAGCTGAAGGCCATGAGTTCCATGCACGTGGACTTACTATACTGGTCATCCTGGGAACCTTCCAAAATAAGCCATAATTCTATAGTGCCTGTTTTCAAGACCTCCAAAGACTTATACGATCCATGAATAAAAAAAACTGGGAGATCCTGCTTTCCGTCGCGTGTCAGTGTAAATAATGTCCGATAAGTTAAACAAAGACGCGAAGGGAAGGTATTGAAGGACGAGGCTCAGCGTGGACCTCGCGAAACTTTTTTCGGTGTCACCTGGAAGTTGAAATGCGCACGTTGTGAGAAAAGCTACTTTAGCGCGATGTCAGAAGGCACGTCTGCTGACGCACGGAGAAATGGCATGAAGCCCATGGAAAATAATTTTTGAAACCTCGCAGAACGGATGGCACGTTGAAAAGAAAGCGCGTTCTTTTGCTACAGCCGAAACACTGAACTTTTCATAGAAGGTGGAGTATGGAAGTGTTCAAAAGAGAGTGTAATGTTTACCTTGGGACATCAGTCTATATGTATTTTGGACGTTTCGAATTCCCGTTCCCTCGATCCGCAGGCGAGCGTCCTAACCACTCGGCTATCCAGGCACGCTAGCAGAGCATACCATAGCCTTGTATAGTATAGTGTAGCAAGAGGGTGGAAAAGCGAAGTGAACGTGCGGAGGTGAAATGTGATGGTGAGGAAGAGAGAAAGGAAGAGGGCAGACGGAAAAGCATAGCACAGAAAAAATGAGAAAGAGAGAAATAGAGAGAAAGAAATGCAGAAAGAAAATGAAAGAGAGAGAGAAAGATGTAGAGACAGGAAAAAATATCGAAAGAAAGAGGAAGCAAGCATCGCGTCGTCTAGCTATGAGACGCCGCACCACCTGGCCAAGCCACGCATGCGCACTAATTAAAACACGCCTACCGACGGATACATCGCGCGCAGCCTCCGCTCTATAGGACGCGAGACCCACCACTGGCAACGTCGGCGCCACCGTTGGCATGACGTGCTTGGCAGCAACAACTTGTATGTTTGGGCGAGTCGGTTCATGATGCGAAAACTAGAAGCAGCGCGAAAAAAACGACGACAAAAATAGGAACACACACAACAAGACTAGCGCTGTACTGCCAACTGAATGTTTATTGAAAAATCACCACTTATAGCGATGCCACCGAAAACGCCTTGTCACACAAAAAACGCCACAAAAAATCAACGATTGCGCATATGCGTATTGCTATACTACCAGGTGTTTATCGAGAAAAGATCTCTCATGAGTACTTAAACTAAGTGATGCCGCGCTGAGACACTTATCACCAGCTTTATTGATAAAGTAAGCTTCCACAATTTGTCTTTCTTTTTTGGATTTTCCAAACGTCAAAAAACTAGTCTGCCTGAACTTGGGTGTGCATGCGCATTTTTTACAGTGCGAGGCTAGATGGCTGCCATAGCCATTTTTGACATTGTTCTTATGTTGTCTGGCCCTATCTTCAAAGCATTGCCCAGTTTGTCCAATGTACACTCTCCCACAGCTTAATAGTATCTCATAAACAACATCAGAGGTGCACTCTGATGAATTCACCAAGTGCACCTCTGATGTTGTTTATGAGATACCATTAAGTTGTGGGAGAGTGTACATCGGACAAACTGGGCAATGCTTTAATGATAGGGCCAGGCAACATAAGAACAATGTCAAAAATGGCTATGGCAGCCATCTAGCCTCGCACTGTAAAAAATGCGCATGCACACCCAAGTTCAGGCAGACTAGTTTTTTGACGTGTGGAAGATCCAAAAAACAAAGACAAATTGTGGAAGCTTACTTTATCAATAAAGCTGGTGATAAGTGTGTCAGCGCGGCATCACTTAGTTTAACTACTCATGAGATATCTTTTCTCGATAAACACCTGGTAGTATAGCAATACGCATGTCCGCAATCGTTGATTTTTTGTGGCGTTTTTTGTGTGACAAGGCGTTTTTGGTGGCATAGCTATAAGTGGTGATTTTTCAATAAACATTCAGTTGGCAGTACAGCGCTAGTCCTGTTGTGTGTGTTCCTATTTTTGTCGTCGTTTTTTTCGCGCTGCTTCTAGTTTTCGTGCTTGGCAGGATCACACGGTCTCAGCGGCAACCTGTGCTGCGCGTGTGCTACTTGTGGAGCGCTGCCCCGTGCGTTGAAAACGAGTTTCAAGATCCATCTACGCTGTGGAATGTTCAAATGTGGAGGTTTTCTCGCATTTCGAACACAATTGGACCTATTGTAATATGAGTGGCTGCCACCACATGGCGCTCTACTGATCGCTGCCGGAGTGCCGCACTTTTTTTTAATCAATGAACAGATTTTATTTCTGGAAAACATCAGGAAAACGAAGCGAAGCTGTAGGCCATTCGGCCTGACGTGGCTTCGCTACGTGAATTGTACAACCTTAAACGTCGAACAAAGAGTGCTACATCATATACCTATTGTCAAAATGTATGGTGCAGCAAAGAATAACTGGAACACAATCGCATGAAAATTTGCGACATAAGCTACAGAGACGTACGAAATTCAGATATCGTGGCTGTTTTCATAATATTAAAAAAAAAACAACTTAAAAAGAAAGATACAAAAAACACATATAGGCATTTTTATATACAAACACTCATATATGCATACACACACCTATACAAGATACATACATACATACACACCTTATATATACATATATATACTTCTACATACACATGCATATGGTACATAAAAGTGAGAAACAGGTATGGGGAACCTAGCCTGTCAGTAATACGAGACATAATATTTACACTAATCCATTCACAAGTAGACACTTGATGTGACGTTTCAACTGAGGTAATGGCAAGTTAAAGTTTAATTGTTCACCAAAACGATTTAGCAACAGTGGTGCTCGATATGTAACTAGGGCTCTACCATAGCCAGTCGTGGTACCAGGAACGTGAGTTAGTTGCCTACGCAGTGAGTGTGTGTGCTTTCGTGTACTGTCAGGGTGTGAAGCTTATTTTTATAAATGTAAGGTAACAATCCCTATTCGTAGATCTGCCTTGCTTTGAGTATGCCGTGTTTTTTAAATAGTAGGCTGCTAGATATCTCCCTCGGGTTACCATAATAATCTTCAAACAGAATGAGCACTTTTTTCTGTAAGACTTCTAATTTGTTTAAATTATTTTCACTTGTAGTGCCCCATACAAGGATGCTTGGTATAGTTCAAACGCGAGTAAAAAAAAAGCCAAGCCGGTGCGGAAAGCGCGGCACAGTCACAGCGAAACCTGGAAGTGCGGCATTTATAGAGCCCGTTATAAACTCTCATGTGGCTACTAATACAAGTACGTTAGCAACGTACCCACTACGCCACAAATTATAATTTTTGGGAAGTTGGGAAGCACCCACCACGACATTATTCGTCATGCTGCGGATAAGCGAGGCACCATCTGTAAGGCACTTTGTTGATGCGATGGTTGATGACGATGAAAAATTATGGCTGAGCCCTTTGCAATGGGTTGTAAGCTTTAAACGACCCACTAGTTGCGTATTTCGCATTGTGTGACGCCCGGTCGTTATTTAACTCTCACACCACGCTTTACAACCTACGTTCACGGGACAAAAAAAGAGAGAGAGAGAGGGGGAAATTAACTTTATTGAGACCCTGAGGAAATTGATCATGGGAGCCTTATGGGTTTCCTTGGCAACCACTAGAAGAGCACTTGCCAGGAACCCACTAGGATATAAATCATCATAACTTTTGTGAAGTAGGGAAGCAGCCACTATGCATTTTTGCGTTATTCTGCGTAGAACCGTGGTACCCGCTAAACACTTGTAAGGCATTATGTGCACTTTCTTGATTGTGTGCCTGATGACGATGAAGAATTATGGCAGAGCCCTATGTAATGGGTTGGAAGCATTCAACAAACCACTCGTTGCGCAATTCGCATTGTGGGACGCCTGGTTGTTATTTTACTCTTCTACCACGCTATATTTCATATGTTAATGTGGTTCCTTCCCGACATGAAGCCCGTATAGAGTCTTTTACAGCGAAAGCTGTTATGAGATCATTTTGCCGGCCGTTTTTGGCGCCGTAGTTGTCCGCCGCCGCCGCCGGTGTCCGTAACCAGTATCGCTCGAAATAAAAAAAACGAAATCAGAGATGGAACGAAGTTCGAACCTGGGCCCTCTGCGTCGGAGCCCAGTATTCAACCTCTGAGCCATACCGGTGCTTGAAACTGCTTTGCACAAAGGTCCTATACAGGTTTCATGGCGGGAAGGAACCACATTAGCATATGTAATATAGCGTGGTAGAAGAGTAAAATAAGCACCAAGCGCCGCACAACGCGAGTTCTGTAACCACGCGTCACACAATGCGAATTGCGCAACGAGTAGGTTGTTGAATGCTTCCAACCCATTACAAAGGGCTCTGCCATAATTCTTCATCGTCATCAGGCTCAGCATCAACAAAGTGCGTTTAATGCCTTACATGCGTTTAGGAGGTACCAACGCTCTCCGTACAATGACGAAAAATGGCACAGTGCCTGCTGCCCTACTTCTCAAAAATTACAATCATTTATAGCGTAGTGGGTTCCTCGCAAGTGCACTTGTATTGGTTGCCAAGGAAGCCCATAAGTGCAAGATCCATTTCCTCGGGGTCTCAGTAAAGGTCCTCGCCCCCCCCCCCCCCCCACCCGTCTCTCTCTCACGTCAACGTATGTTATACAGCATGACGGGAGAGGGAAATAGCGACCGGGCGTCACCCAATGCAAATTACATAACTGGTGGGCCGTTTAAAGCTTCCAACCCATTACCAAAGGCTGAGCAATAATTCTTCATCGTCATCAGTCGTCGCGTCAACAAAGTGCACATGATGCCTTACAGACGTGTAGCTGGTGCCTCGCTTCTCCGCAGAATGACGAATAATGGCTTAGTAGGTGCGTCCCAACTTCAGAAAAATTGTCATTTATGGCGTAGTGGGTACCTTTCTTGTGTACTTGTATTGTAGCCCCAAGAGAGCTTAACGGGCTCTAGAAACGCCGCTCTTTCAGCTTTCGCTGTGACTGTGCTGTGGTTTCAGCGCAGGCCTGGCTTTTTTTTTTTTTTTTGCTAAGCGGTTTCAAGCACCGGCGTGGCTCTGAGGTTGAATACTGGGCTCCACGCAGAGGGCCCAGGTTCGAACCTCGTTCCATCCTGAATATTTTTTCGTATTTCGTGCGATAGTGGTTACGGACACCAGCGGCGGCGGCGCACAACTACGGTGCCTAACACGGCCCTTGTCGTAATCTAATAACAGCTTTCGCTGTAAAAAGAGCGTGGTGTGTCTTCTTACTAAGCCAATGCGGTATAAGTGGTTTTAGTTTAAATATGCACCCAACAGTCTTGCTTAGTTCGGATGCGAGACTATAGACATGGGTATTCCTGGGCAAATTTTCTTGGAAGCACACTCCGAGAAACATTCGGGATTTAACGTGCTCCAGTATCTGGTTTTAGAAGAAGATGTTGATGTTGTCCTGTAAGGCTTGCTGATAGGCTGGAATATGATCTACTTACTCTTATGTATATTAAGCATGAGCTTATTTATTGAAGCCAAATTTTCGATTGGACTCACTAGTCATTTGCCTCTGCTGCAAGGTGCATGAGCGATCTACATGTAAAGAATATGTTAGTATCATCTGCGCAGATTATTAATTTTGGGGAACGTGGAATGTGACACAGATCATTGATATAAGTTATAAATAGTAACGGTCCTAGGATTGAACCCTGCTGTACACCTTTTTTTTTACAGTTTTCACTGGGAAACAATGTTAGAAACCTTTACGTACTGTTTTCTTTCGGTATTATAACTTTTAATTAGTTTAGCTGCCACACCCCTTGCTCGTTAATCATGCAACCTGGATATTACAATGTCAGGTCTCTATCTCTTTCAAATGTCTCTATCAAAGGCCTTGTTCAAATCAATGAAAAGACCCATGGTGTCGTTCTGTCTTCCACGTTCATTAGTATCCCATCTTTGGTGTGCAATAGCGCCAATTCCGTAGACCTACATTTTTGGAACCCATACTGTGCTTGATTGATTATCTGGTGCTTTGCGAAAAAACACTCAAGTATGGTGTGTATGACTCCATCAAAAATTTTTTAGAGTACCGGTAAAACAGATATCGGGCGGCGTTCGACAGTACATTCTTAGCACCTTCTTTGTGGATAGGGCAAACGCGGGCTACCTTTGGATCTGAAGGAAAGATGCCGGTTTCTAATATTGTGTTCATCATATATGAAAGATGATGTGAAATTAGTGACGCTACATATAAGCAACGGAGCCCGGTGTCAGCCAGCAGCGGTACCCGCGGAACAAGAAACAGCGTGAAGCGTGGGTTGGGAAGCTAAGAACCGGCAAGCAGCCATCGGCTACGAGTCGTGTGTGCAAGAAGCACTTCCGCGACCAAGAATTTCGCTACTGCCTCAGCGATGCGATGTGCTATGAGTAGCAGAAAGCGCAATGAGACGATCGCTCGCGTGCGCTTCCCGCCGGTGTTTATCTCCCACAGTATGAAAAAGGCGCTACCTTTTACCATGGGCGATACCGTCTTAGAACCTTCCCGTGCGACCTCTTGATCGTCGGCTCCGTGCTCAGCGTCCACAAAATCGGCTGCAGACACGTAAGTTATTGTTTAGATACGTTGGAATAAAAAACTCACAGGGTCCCTTATGCATTCGCCTAAGCTGACTGGAAGGCTAAAGCCATCGTCTTCCCCTTGTTAGTCGATGTATTGATTCTCGCCCGCCCCCCGCCAAAAACCTCGTGCACCTAAAGCGGTTTTGCATTGCCTCCGTGATCGGTCTACCGGAGGCAGTCCAAAGAAAACATATCGTGCGAATGTTTCATCATGTGACGTCATGGTGACGTCATCACATGGTGATTTTTTGCATCACTCGTGTTGACGCCGCGGAGGCGGGTCGCCGACGGTCAATCTGCCCGTTTGATGAGCAATCTAGGGCTTTCGCCTGCATAAGCTACACGACGTTTTCTGGTGGATGTACACAGCTAGCGAGTGAAATGCTGCGGCTGGTTTTTACTGCATTTATGTTCCCAGTTACATTCTTACAGTCAAGCTTGCGTTCTCCTGACGCAATCACTACGTGCTAAGTAGCCCAAATTTATTTGTGCCACTCTCAAACTCAAGTTCAGCCTGTCCTACACCCCCACGTATTTTCATGGAGCCCTATTTATTTATGTCGGAAAGATGCCGCGCTGTTTGCGTTAGACGCGACAATACTTCCAGAATTGCTCGGGTACTCGCCGAACAATGCGCCGCATTCAAAATTTTGCATCTTACTCTTTACGCGTTGTTGTTACTCTGCTTTACAGCTGTGGTTTGCTGCAATAACTTCTGTTTATTTCAACGCTATTTCTAGTTCATGTGGGTCCCTGTTCACAGCCGACGTTTGCAGAACAAGTCCGGCGAAGGTTACTGCATTTTCTTTATTTACCCTTGGCGTTGCATGCTACTACATGCTTGGCCTAGTAGATCGCTTCTCCTTCCACCAGCAATCACGAAGTGGTGAAGCTTTAGTAATGAATGTGTTGATGGCAGAGAGCGGGAAGTTCACATGAATGCAAAGGGCACGTTAATTAAGGATCATATTTAAAAAAGGCGTCGCATTTGCTCACGCTCTGTGTGAGGACCACACGAAACGAATGCAGTGAATTAGGAAAGAGAAGCGGCGGAAATAGCTCATTGAGAAGACCGTTCCATATGCAGCGCGAGGCAACTTGTCAAATGACATTTAAACGTACACGAATTTAGACCGAAAAAAAGAAAGCATTGATCGTCGGGACTGCCCATCAAAAGTTGCCATAGCACACCGAAGACGCAGTTGCAACGAAATTATTTTTTTTACTGCTCTGATGCAGCAATAGTTCATTGTGTACTCACGAATTCCCATATTTTGCGGCCTGAAGTTCACATCACTGTTCTAAAAGGCGCTCGTATAGCGAAAGCAAAAGCGTGAGCACAAACATACATGCAGACGCTCATGCATACAGAAGCACCGTCGGTCGCCGCGAACCCGAGCAATCGCTGGCTTGAGGCTTCTGTCTGTTATGCTCCATTTGGTTATACAGGCAGAGTACTCTATCGAGATATTTCACATAGTTTGCACTCAGTGAACGACCACCTTTCACGCAAGAAGCCGGTTCAGGGGTCTCGAACGCGGTGACCGCGTGAAGCGGGTGCTCGGTTTTCTGCAAAGAGACAGCGACTGTAAACTATCTTTTGCTTTCTTTTAGTTGAAAATTATCATTTTGGCACTAAAGAGCATATTTCGTTTTGAAAGTACTAAGAGAAATATCATGGAAGGCTTCCGCGAGGTGTTTTTGTCAAACGCCAACAGCAAAACTTAGGGGGAGCGCGTCGGCGGTATCCTACCTAGCACGCTATCGATGCGCGTCCGATAGAGGGCGACTCCGTAACTCCTCGCCCCCAATAGTGCATAGCCTGCCGGCGTACTCCTGAAGACGAAGCCGTGCATCTCGAAGCTAGACGCATCGGTCGACGGGGAGTACGAGCGGCGACGGGCCCGTGCTTCGTTATGCCAACCTTTGCGCGACTTAGTGCAAACTGCACGCAATTTTTCGAAAAGTTGCCACAAAGCGTGTCTCCTGTGTCATATGTCAGTCGCGTGACAGGCCGCAGTAATGTACAATATATGATAAATCGGGGAAGCATATTTTTCATTTGCGCAGCGAATAAAGTGACGTTGTTGTGTTCCTGAGTCAAACACCCGTCTTAGATGGGCGATTTCGCGGGAAGTCACCAAACGAGCACTGCTTTAGGAGCTACTGCAACTGATACATTCTGGCGCGGTATTCAGTCGTGTGGCGAAAACAATCAACACAAGACTACTGCGCGCTTGTTTATGCCTGCCACTAACATGCGGAAAGGTTGGTGCCGGCTCTGTGCACGATAAACGAGGTGACATTCAGCGGTTAGCGATCAGCCTGTTTGTTTTCGTGATACTCTTCACTGGCGTGTCGTGTCACCTATGCACCAGTATGAAGCTGCCATCGTCAATCTATTTAGGGGCTGGGAGAAGGGACTTTATTGGTAAGGATCGGGAACGCATTTCCTGCACGGAGGGCCCGTGCCGTTCCACGGAATATGGACTACCTCAGAGTGTAGGCTTAGGCATGTTGGTAATTAATTTTGCCATCTTAGCGCACTTGTTAACGACACGAGGTATTATCGAAGCATCGGAGACAGCTAGGTTGCGGGACACGTGTGCTAGCATGCCACCAATGAAACTAACGAAGGAAGAATCTGCGTCTCTTAACAAAACGCCGAGATTATCCCGACGTCGTTGATATATCTTCAGATATCATCATCCTGCAGACTGTTAATGTTGACTAAATTTATTGTCAATACGCTGTTACCCGCGATGTACACAATTTTTAAAGTTTTTGCTGTTTTCATATCATATTTCCCTATAAATGCGCCTGCGTGCGCTGCTTCTCAGCCTATATATTGATGTGACGCCTTCAGAAATAAATAAAGTGTTGGAAATCAGCGTTCTGTCCTTGTCGTTCTTTTGTCCTCTGTTTTGTTAACAAGTTCGCTAAAACAGGAAACGGAATACCATTCCGTTTGCTCCGTGTCATCATGCTTCCTGAGGCGATTGTGGGGGTCATGGTGCATGTCAGAATGCCAAATAAAAGCGCTCGTAGAGCGCGTTTTGTCAGACATTTCGTCATACTGCTCCGACGTTTTCGTAGAGCGTTTTTGTTGTCTTCTGTGGTAGAGTGCAGGCCCGCTGTGTTGACCGCTAAATCGGTATTTTGCCGCGATGTTAATCCTACGCTTGTCTTATCGTCAAGCTGATCCCATTGGTAACGTGGCGGACCGTCGCTCTGACCACAGGCCAAACGCGAAAAGCACGAAAAGCAATTAGCGCAAAAAAATTGATCGCTGCAAAAATACCGGTCCTAAAATAGTGCTTCTGAAACCATGGGCTAGGCATAGACGATTGCTATCAGTTCTGTTGTTTGTGTTATATGTTGCACAGATGCCGAGTTTAATCTTTTCTGGGGTATTACGTGCCGAAACCACGATGTGATTACGGGGCATGCCATGTTGGAGGGGTCAGGAAATTTCGAGTATCTAGTCTCCTTTAACGTACGCTGACATCGCACAGTACACCGGCCTCTGGCATTTTGCCTTTCGGTGGAGGCGAAATGCAAGAGGGATCGTCCCCGCGACCTCCGGTCGGCATCAGAGCACGGTAACCACTGTACCACCGAGGCAAACTAATATCTTCTTCAATTCATTGAAACTCGAGCCGAACCACTCCCAGCGGCCCTAATTATCCCAATAGTTCTGCGGAAGCCTTAAGAGGCAGCGGCGGCTTAAGAAAAAGTGGAGGGCACGTGAAGCATTAAAACAAAGATTTTTTTTCGAGAGCAGAAAAGCCTTCATCACAAAAAGAAACCAACTGAGTGTCTGGCGGGGCGCAGGGTTCGCGGAGAGCCTTGTGGGTCCTTGTCCTAATTAAGGGCTGCCTCGCTTCATCGCTCTCGGTGCTGATTGAGCAGTGCTGCTCTGCTGTCTCTGTCCCACAGATTGATGATCGCTTTCATTTGCATTATTCAAGTGCTTCGTTTCCTCTCGCACAGCTGTACTTTTGTAGCGCTTGTATTTTTACTTTGCCGCTAATTGCACATCATTATGGGACTGCGTTTTGATTAAAGAGCATAAAAGCGAGGGAACAAATTGATTAAGGAAAAAAAAAGAAAAGGAAAAGAAACTGGAACCCGAAAAAGGACGATTGAAACGCAGTGAGGACGGTACCAACTACGCAGAACTTGCAGTATTGTCTGCGTGCTGCTCGTGGAACAAACGCAAATTTAGTACGTTTCTAAATACAATGTTACTTGCAGCTGTAGAGCTTAAACTTCACACCAACAACAGCAATGAATATGATCCTCCTAATTAGCCGATGTGCACAGAGAATTAAGCGAAGGCTATGACACCCGAGCTTGCTAAACAGCCGAGCTGTTTAGCAAAGCGTTCCTTGTCCGGCGAACCAAAAAACTATCATCATCATAAAAGGGCATGTGCCATAGAAATTGGCTAAATCCCACTACTCACCACTGGTCCACTAAATAGGAAGAATGCAACAGTTGGCCCAACAACAAATGCCTGCGAAGCTACGGCGGCGAGCCGAAGACCCCGAGTACGTAGAACGAGAGAATACTAGGTAACGGGATAGGTAACGGCGGCTGCGAGAAGGCCCCGAAGTGATTTTAAGGCCTACGCCAAGAAGGACGTGCCCGTAGATATATCGTCACGGGATCGTGACGTCGACGAAGGCAGCAGGTGGCGTGTTGAAGATGAACCTCTTTATTTGGCCGAACTTGTGGCCGGGGAAAGGAAAGTCACACTACAGCAATACACACAGTACACCGATACCGGCGAACAGAGCGTCGGCCGTCGATTAAACTGCTCATGGCTGGGACGCGCCGTCTTTTATACATCTCGCATCCAATTTTCCAGTCTTATCACTGGTGGTCGCTCAAATTCTGGAACAATCTAGACTTTTCGAGTCCTGCGCACAATCTTAACAAAAATATCTACTACAATGGCGAAGCTTCTCGAACACCGCGACGTGGACAGCGTCGAGCGTTGATAACCGTCCTTGCTGGTCAAACCCGAATACATCAAAATAAAACAAGAAGTGGGCGTTGCACTGCCGCCCTCTGAAAAAGCATCGTTCCGATGCTTGCGACAAAAGGTAGAAGGGGAAAAAACAAGTGCATACACAAATAAATTACAATAACAAAGGAAAAAGCACAGTCGTCAGGTTCGCTAACACGCAAGAAATGACTTAAGGCGCACGACATGGACGATTTCAGGTCGTGCGCGGCGTCGCTGGGAGTTCGTAATGCCGTCCGGGATGACCTCGTAGTCAAGAGCGCCAAGACGTCGAAGAACCTTGTATGGCCCGAAGTATCGTCGAAGAAGCTTCTCGCTAAGTCCCCGTCGACGTATCGGCATCCAGACCCACACACGGTCACCGGGTTGGTACTACATGTGGCGTCGTCGAAAGTTATAGTGACGGCTGTAGACCTTCTGCTGGTTCTTGATGCGTAGGCGAGCGAGCTGTCGAGCTTCTTCGGCGCGTTGCCGTTGCCGACGTCGAGATTGTCTTCGTCGGTGGCGGTTGGTAGTATTGCGTCGAGCGGCGTTGCCGGGCTCCTCCCGTAGACCGACTTGTACGGCGATAGCTGCGTCGTTTCTTGTACTGCCGTGTTGTATGCGAAGGTCACGTACGGAAGGATGGCATCCCAGGTCTGGTGTTCGACGTCGACGTGCGTGGCCAGCATGTCGGCGATGGTCTTATTTAGACGCTCGGCTCTGGGTGGTAGGCGGTGGTCTGGCGGTGGCTTGTCTGGCTGTATCTCAGAATGGCCTGATTTAGGTCTGCAGTAAAGGCGGTACCTGTGTCCATGATGAGGACGTCTAGGGCGCCATGACGTAGGACGATGTTCTCAACGACGAACTTGGTTGCCTCGGCGGCACTGCCTTTTGGCAGGGCCCTTGTTTCGGCGTACCGGGTGAGGTAGTCGGTAGCTACGACGATCCATTAGTTTCCGAAAGTAGACGTCGGAAACGGCCCCAGTAAGTCCACCCCGATTTGCTGCAACGGCCGGCGAGGTGGCTCGATCGGCTGAAGAAATCCGGCTGGCCTTTTCGGCGGTGTCTTCCGTCGCTGACAGTCTTGGCAAGTCTTGACGTAGTGGGTGACGTCGGCAGTGAGGCGGGGCCAGTAGTATCTTTCTTGTTTTCTCGCGAGCGTGCGGGAAACACCGATGAGTCCAGCCGTCGGGTCGTCGTATAAAGCTTCCAGAACCTCTGGACATAATGCTGAAGGTACTACGAGGAGGTAGTTGGCCCGGAGTGGCGATAAGTTTTTCTTTAGGAGCACGCCATTGCGCAAAAAGAACGACCCCAGCCTTCGCTTGAATAGCTTTGCAGCAACGGTGGCCTTGCCCTCGAGGTATTGCCAAGACCCTTGAGTTCCACGTCGGCTCGCTGTTATTCGGCGAAATCATCAGCACCCAAGGTTCCCAAAAAATAGTCACCATCCTGGTCGTCGTGTGGCGGTGTTAGAGACCACCGCGCCATATAGTGCGAGAGCTACATGATACTACCGCAACAGCGTTGGAATGTGCAGGAATACCATAGGTCCAATAAAGATGGCGTGGGGACAAGTATATCCCCTTACCCCGAACCATATGCATCCAATGAGTAAGCGTCGAGAATCTTATTCGCGCCTTTATTACCAAACTGGAACGAACCCCGAAAAAGAATGAGATCGTTTTGTCCACCTCCTACCAGTGCTATAGTGGCGTAGTACCATAGACACTTTTTACGGGTACAACATCGTTAGGAAGTCGTATACCATTGGAAAATAAATAAATAAGTAAATAAGTAAGCAAATAAATTAATTAATAAACACGGTGCAAACCGTGCATAATATACACTGCCAATAACTTCAAGGAAAAGCCCTCAAAGTGGAGTTTGACAGATAATATTGAAGAAAGACACGACGTTCGGGAACCAGAGAAATGAAGTGTTGAGCTGGACAGCTATGTTCAATCTGCAGAGGTCCACAAAGGCGTCCTAAATTTGCTCCAGTGGTGGTGGACAACGACTGCCGACGCCTTCACAATTCGCATGGCAGATGTGCGCCACTGCGGCTAGCGGAAGTGGTGAAAGAGACTTTAGCGTGGCTGTATATGAGATGCAACGTGTGCTCTTGATAACTTGATTTTTTGTACTATTATATTAGAAAAAATAAACTATAAACCATGTCACAAAAAGCTCATAGACTGTATAAACTGCCAATAGTGTGAAATATGAAAAGAATGCTGTAAGAAATGGAGTTTGTTTTTTTCGTTTCGGCTCCATACACGTATTTCTAACAGTGCACGTGGTGCACGCGGTTCGTTATAATTTTTATCTACGTTAGTGTATTTACAACAAGATAAAAAATTTGGCTTTCTTTCTCTATTTCTGAAGCTGTGGCAAGGTACTACTATGCTGAAGAGTGGTGCTACTTATCGAGAAGCGTTCTTGTTAGAGCATGCTTTAAATTTCAATAGAGCGCAATAAAAACATAGCGAACAGAGCATTCTGTTCTCTGTCTCCTCTGTTTTTATTGCGGTCCCTATCGATATTGAACTCATGCTGCAAACCTTGGCCTTGCTGCAATATCTGCTACAAAACGCTCTTGATGATCCCCATTGCTTTGCAAAAATAAAATAAAAACTAGGTACAGTATATCACTGGCGCACAAACGTTCATCGTACCCAGTCTGTCGGTGTTTTTGGTCGGTGTATCTTTTCCCGTTTACACAAATGTACCCAGTATGTCTGCTCAACTGTTTCCACTATAAGCCTCCGTTTACAAGAAATTACCGTAGGGCGAAGTATAATTGTTAGCGAAGCATGCGCCAACAAATCGTAGATATTTGCCACTCAAGGATACCTTCCGGTCGATTCCATGTTCGGGCGACACCACCTAGGCTTATTGGCTCAGGCCCCCGTCGGGCCCGATCTGTGGTCGGGCCGGACGGGGTAGGGTAGGCGCAATTTTTTCTCGGGCCCGGGCCGGGCCAGGGTCTCGCTTTGAGTCACCAGGCCGGGTTCGGGCGGGTGAACTTGAACAAGCCCTGGACGAGGGCCGTGCTCAAGCCGAAAATCACGGCCTTGCAGTGCTCTAATGACGATGGCGTAACATGTTTGGAAACTATCGCAACGGTAAACATGCGGTCCCGTACAGCAACGATGGCGCTAGTCGCTAACGGCCTATTGCTGCTATTACTGCAGCAAGTCCGCCAGGCAGGCTCGTTACGTACTGCCTCGTAGTACCTTCAGTTCACGCATCAATTCTAGTTCATAGAGTTTTCTGTAGCACGCACAGAATTTCGCAAAGCATCGTTGATGTACTGTTATGGGGCAACAATATAACCTTTCACACCCCGCAAATAATGATATGGCCACCATTTAGCACTTTCCGTGATTTTGGCAAGCATTTCAGTCTGATGTGCATTTCAGTGCAGCTCGTGACTTCGTTCATCAGCAACCATAGAGCAACAAAGAACACGCGACAAGGAAGTGACCAGGACAAGCGCTCAGGAAGCGACCAGGAGTGCTTGTCCTGGTCACTTCCTTGTCCCGTGTTCTTTGTTTCGCTATGGTTGCTGATGAACGATGAATAACCAACACGCCCAAACGTTCTCCCTTCCCGTGACTTCCTCCGGTGAAAGCGGCACAAGGCGTGCGTCCGCACGTCCTATGCTCGCAGACGGGTTGACCCATGGAGGAAAGAAAAAGAAAGGTGGAAGCGTTACGTCACGCAGGCAGCCTTAGCAAGCCCACCCATTTTGAAGCCAGCAGTGCCGGCCCAACACGTCACCTTTTGCGTCAAGACCACGCAAGAAGTGAGATTTGCCGAGACTTCGGCGTGTGGGGCCCTGTAGCTTTTAATCCAAGCATGCTCGTTCGGTGCAGACCGACTGGGTCACGCAGGAGGTTCAAACACAGAACACCACAGGTAGTACTGAAACGTACCACGCGCTCTGACGTTTTCATCACGTGTTAGGCCGAAAAGGTGGGCAGCAATCACGTGACGTAATGATTCCTCCTTTCTTTTTCCTTCCTCCATGGGTTGGCCCTCCTCCTGGTGCCATCTTGAATTGCACAGCTCGCCACCTATAGTTCGTGGGCACTGCGAATAGGAAATAACTCGTATTTGTTTTTATTTCATCTCTGCGGTGGACAATATAGGCTAATGAGACTTTCAGCGTAGAAGGAAACAGCACAAATGCACACGTGACTCTACCTATCGCTGTGCACTGTCGTGCCTTTCGTTCACTTTGTCGCACGGACTGTCCGCAGGTAAAGCAGATGGAAGCCGTCCTAAAGGCAAATAATAAAATCTGAATTTGCAATGCAAAAGAAAACTTCAGGAAGAAATGAAAAGCGATGAAAATAAATCAACAATAAGAAAGCACTGCAAAGGGACGGTCTGCTGCTCTCAGATAAGGGAGTTCGTTATTGAGTGGAAAAGGATACATTAAAAGAGGGGGATGTTATCAAGTAATTACGGTCTCTCTCGATCGAAGGTCCCAGAAGAAGGGAAGGCGGGCATCGCAAAAAAATGAAGGTAAAAATGAATTCCATAATTACCGGCCCTTTGAGAACCACCTTCACAATCGATCGTTGAAAAGGGGCCGCAGAAAACAAAGAAACCCTAAGAAAAGAATAAAAATATTAATGCTTGGCGAATTTAATGCAATTATATGTAAATGACCTTAGACAATGAAGAGGCATTGTCGAGTAGGTAGAGACATCAACGAAAAGAAACAGGGCATATGATGTGGAGCGAATTAAATATAAGCATTGAATACATGGACTAAAAAGAAGGAAACTGAAACAGTTAAATAGGGGGTCAGGAAAGTGTGCGAGGTCGATAGGAGCAAAAGAAGAAAAAAAGGACGGATCTGGTGTCAACCTACTCAGTACTTGTAATATTTCTCCCTCTGCTCTGACATTAGACACCTACGACATATACCACGTGCTTGCGAGGAAGACAAGTTATTAAGGTAGCGACAACACTTCGGAGAATTGTGGCGTTTCTTTATAGCGCAGAAAGAAAAAAAAAAGAAATGAAGGAAAAAGGAAAAGTTCATGAAGTGTTAACGTGCCGCACACTCTAAAAACTGAAACTCCTGCAGTGAGAGTTATAGAGCTGTGTTACTCCCACAGATCTCATTATACTCTCTCTCAGGGAGGCGCTTTACTCTCTTTTGGCCAGGAGGAGTGAAAAGGCCTTTCACTCCTCCTGGCGAAAGAGAGTAAAGTGCCTGTTTCACTCCCGCATCCCACGAGAGAGTAAAAGGTTGTTTTACTCTCTTGCCATATAAAAGCTTGTTTCAGACCTTGTTTTAGTCTTGCAACTCTCCAAATATAACGAGCTGTAAAGAAAAGTTCGTGCAGTCTAATATCTTTGGCAGTAGCTCAATCGATGAAGTGACGGCGATAGATTCCTCGTCAACTTATCGCGACGAAAACCGCTGACATGCACAAAGAATCTGCGATCATAAATGTACGCGATTATGCTCACACGTACGCACACTCTGAGTCAGGTCCTAGTTATTAACTGACTAGAGGTGGCACGCCGCAGCGTACGCAATAAAATGCTGTGGACAGAAAGCACGAGAAAAAAAAAAGAGAAAAGGGGGGGGGGGGACTTAGTTTCGCCTTTAAAACGCGACAGCGGTATTCGTACACACGCATGGTCGCGCGCGCGCGCGCGCGCGCACGCACACACACACACACACACACACACACACACACACACACACACACACACACACACACACACACACTATCGCCTTCTCAATCGCTAGCTTGCCTGCGCTTCTCGATGGAGACGTGTACACAGTGCCGCAAGGAAAGCCAAAGTGCAAACGCCCTCTCTCTCTTTGCATCTACCTCGACTTTTCGCTCACGACCAACCAACGCTGCTTTTTCGCTCAGAACCAATGACGCCGACGCCGCCGACACCGGAATTTCTGCGAGACGAGCTCTTTGACGCTATCGCGTCCAAAAAAAAGAAAGATATATATAAAGGCGACTTCCTTCAAGCAGCCGCTAAACGGGAGGGCTGTTACATGAGCCGCCGAGAGAAGCACGGTAACGCAACCTTACGACGCAGGCACGCAGGCGCGAGCGAGAAAAGACAAAATAAAAAAAAAAAACAGACACACACAAAAGACAGACAGACACACACACACACACACACACACACGGGCGCACCAGGAGAGGAGAAGCGTGCGTGCTCAAGTCGAAGTCTCGCCGTCGCCCGTCGCTGCCTTCGCCATTTTCTCCCGTTGCCCGGTCATCGAAGTTTCCGAATTGCTCAGCTGTGTCGGCTGTGCGTGCCCGTGTCCTGTGTGTGCGCGACTCTGATCTCAACGCTGGACGTGAACGGCATTTAGCGACGGCAGTGCAACATCGCGTACTGTGAGCGTGTTCGTGTTGGTTTCATGATGGTCTGAAGGACTCAAGCGTGCTTGCAACTTCGTGTATTCGTGTTCGGCAAGCACCTGGTTAGGCACAGTCGGAAATGCGAACGGTAAGTGGTGCTTCTGTGTTCTCAGTTTCGCGTCGCTCAAGTGTGTAGTGCTGCACAGTGTGTCGCGTGGAAAGTACAATAAAAAGCAGAATGGAAAAGCATTGAGCGCACATACGTGTGATGCCTGATGCGCGTTTAAAAAGCTTTTGTGAAGGCACACGCTTCGCACGGCCAGTCTATCAAAGAGCGGGTACGCCTCAATGAAGACAATTTGTGCTACACAATTTCTTTGCTTGCCATAAAGCGTGAATGCGGCAGCGTGCTTTCAGAAACTATAAACAAGCGAGAGGTCGCGGTTATCACTCCGTCATGTGTGCATTAAGGCTAACTTTTGTTTTCAGTTGATTCAGTTATTGTAGTTGTCAGCCTCGGTTGTGCGATGGTTGCGGTGCTCGGCTGCCGACCCGAAATTCGATCTCGGCCGCGGCGGTAGCATTTCGGTGGAGGCGAAACGAACGCCTGTGTACTCTGCGATGTCAGTGCACGTTAAAGAAAACATATGGGCGAAACTTCCGGAGCCCTTCGTTGCGCCCTTCACTTTTTTAGAAAAACGCCTATTTTCATAATTCATTTTCGGTAAAACACCCCCCTCCATCAGAATTTCGCTCCCCCCCCCTTCCCCTGTGGCTACGGGCCTGGCGTACGCTATTCCAAATCTCCCTAATATTAGTAAGGGGGAATACTTTTCGATAACAATTTTGCATTGCGCACTTTGTTCGTCTCTAAGACAAAAAAAGAAACAGCATACCATATATAGGGTAATAACGTCATTAGGTTGGACTAGAACGAATAAATTATGCTGCAGAGATATGAATTATGGCCATATATTATGTGAAAGTTGTCTGCTAAGTGACAGCGTTTATGGTGAAGCACGTGCATTTTACGATATTGTCACTTAATTCGTGACAATTTTGTGACATAATTAGTGACATCTTGAACTTTCCTGAATTTCATGTGGATATTCTCATCGAGTTGAAGATGTGCGAGCTGTGCCAGGCTTATTCAGTCACATCAGTGCAAGTCAGCTCAATGCAATACTGATGGCAGAGGGACAATAATTAAAAAAATGTGACTCTCATAAGACTATTATGAAGCTTTGAAGCAAGGCTAAGCAGCCATTAAACATTATCACGGTTAAAAAAACTAATGTTCAGCAAGAACAGAACACCTTTCATCATTTCTTATGGTTTACTTCTTTAAGTCATATGTAAGCTTCCTACCTTCATGCTTCTTGATGAATGTGAATATTGTGTTTAGTGCAGCACCAGAAGCAGTAGACAATGGCACGCAGGTCACCAGATGACTCTATCGCAAATTCTCAAAGGATGTGCTGTTGTGCACCTACTCCTTGCTGTATCATGCTTTGTTTTGAGCTCTTTCATTAGCATGATACACGGCAAACAACTTAATTTATCAGAAACTCAAATGCTGTGTTTTTGATGAAATGGTAGGTGTGGAGTGAACTTGAAACCACAAGTATTTGCTTTCTAGTCTCGCACAGGCAGTGAAATTTGTGGTTGGCTGTAGGCTGGCTGCAGCTTATGAATGTTTGTGCAGTTGGCAACACTAGACTACTGAACTTGATGTCTATATTTGTAAATGCTGTAAGACTTAAAATAAAGGAAGGAAAAAAAGAAATAGATGGGTAGACAGGCAGGTTAGCCACTTCTCAAACTGGCTGGCCATGCTGTGCAAAGGAAGAGGGTACGAGGAATAAAGGATAATACAAAAGAAACTTTACAGAAAAAGAACAAAGCAGGAAAGAAGAGCATGATGCCTCGTAAAGTCTGTCTCTAAGCTCACTTTTGCGTAAGAAGCACAGCAGCACTTTCAATGCTAACATCAAACGGGAGCAACAATGAAAAAGCTCTGGAATCTGTTTTCCCTGAGATTAAAAAAAAACGCTTTATCTACACTGCCAGTTTTGTATTATCTACTGAATTAGTTCTTGGTGTTCGAGTGCATTAGGATAATAAATTTAGAGTTAAAAGATCCTTACATGCATGGACGTCTAACTGAATTTATGCCGGTTATCTGAATTAGGTATTGGTGTGCTTTACAGCTGTTTAGTGCAGCATGAAATAGTGCGTCAATGCAAAAAATCTGTACATTTTTTTTTCTTTGCAGATGGTGCTCAAGATGGCACATGCAATGCTATGCAGCTGTGGACACCAGCAGCTTGATAAGAACTCTTGAAGCTCATCTGGATGCTTCACAGAACCTTGGTTGGTAGCAGTAATCTCGTTAGGAGAGAGTGATCAAATAGAATTCATTTCTGAATTGTGCAGTGCATACCTGTGTTTAATGAAGCAAGTCATTGATACATTCGAAACATTGAGAGTATCACTATTTTGAGTCCAATGTCATGGTAGCTCTTATCTCAGTCATCCGATACAGTATGCAGAATCTGCACCTGCACTCTGTCACGCCTATAACACTATATTGAATTTACAGTGGAGTGCCTCCATAATAGACACCTGTAGCATGATATTGACTGTATTGTGAGGGATTCATAGTGTTCCTGGCGAAATGGTCAGTACTTATATAACGGCAGTGCTAAGAAGACAAGGACAAGAAAGTGCACATCAAGAGCGCTTACTCACAACTGAAAGCTTTATTGCCTAAACTTGAACCTCGCCTATTACCCGCCAACTAGTTCACATTCCCGTTTTGCTTCAAACGGTCAGTATTGTGATGCATTACCTTAACAATGAAGTGGCATATACATCGATATACATTGAAGCTCACTAGCGCATTGTTATTATGGTGTTTAACTTTATTTTTGTGTTTGGTAGTTGCAAAACCGTTCACAATTTGCGACACAAATGTTAGTCCTGTTGTGAGTCACAACAGGACTAACATAGGATGGGCTCCATGCGCCTTGTGATTTAATTTATCACTGTTAGGAAAATTTTTACATTCATTTCCACTTGATAGTTATATTAATTGCTTGTCTACTTTGTGTTGGCTAGGGGAGATTTAAGGTAACAGCAAGCAGTAAGCAGCATATAAAATTTTCAGTATGCACGCGTTTCATAGTTGGCAGAAGCAGGATGGTGCAGTGCTTACAGGCAGGTGCTATGTGCACAGCTGGTTTAGTCTGAAGTGCTGTGAGAAAGACAACATCTGGATGTTGCTTTGGCATAAACAGAGTTTTATATTTAAATGTAAATTAGAAAATTGAGGCTGTCCACTGTGGCATGCCTCATAAGTACTATATATCTATATTTTGTCCCGTCTAGCCTAGGATTTTAAATAATTTATTTGGGAGAACTTGCACTAAGTTTTGAGGATAAATGAATTATTTTGTAATAGGAGTTGCCTCCACAAAACAACAAGCAACACTGCACACTAGCTATTGTACCTTGTTCTTTTGCTAGGTGTATAAAAACATGGCAGCAAAACATGGATAAGCAATTCAGCCTCGTCTTTCTGTATTATAATGCTGCGTCTTTCTAGATATTACAAGAATGAAAGTGTGCTGCAAACTCATTGCATATCTCACAAGAAAATACTTGGCAGCTTCTTAATTTTGTATTTTTCTGTTTTTTCGGAAAAGTCTGCAGTAAGAGAAGACAAGTGGGTATTTTGTATGGATGCAGAAAGCTTAATGGACTTCTTTGCTTGATATCTTTTTCAGGACGACTGAACACTTTTGGCAAAGCAGCAACAGTTCTGGCCCACCTGTTTGTCTACAAGACGGTCTCTTCTGTGAACACTCCTGTGCCTTACAGTATACTATACTGATGATCTTGTACATCTCTCAGTATTTAGGTTTGTCAGCACTTGGACTGCTGCACTGTGTTATGCACGGTGCTGAGTCCAAACTTTCCAATAACAGTGTGCAATTGAAAATTTTACATGGCTTGAAAAGATGCTGAATGTAAACTCATTTAATTTACTAAGCATGGTTCTTGACTGTTTTACAGCCGTTATTTATTCCCTGTTCAATTTTTATTCAACCTCATGGCATGTCCAGTCCTTTGCTCTAATGTGCCAAGCCACCACCATTATTGATGGGCAATTTTTAATTCAAAGCATGTTATTGCCTAACTCCGAGGTAACTTTCCTGTCACGGTATTCGCAGATTCATTTTCAATGTGGCACTTCTGCATGAGCCATAAATTGAGCTTTTGAAGGTGACGAGGAACCAATTTTCCGGTCGCATTTCATGGCACTAGCTGGCATGTAAATATTGTAACCATTGGTCTACTATTTATGCATAATAATACGGGTGAATAGGGTTGCGAAATAATGCCATGTTCCCAAGCTTAACCTTATAAATTTACATTATTTCTTAAAAATATGTGAATAAAGGCAACTGTGTTTACAAAC
Source organism: Rhipicephalus sanguineus (assembly GCF_013339695.2). Taxonomy (NCBI): domain Eukaryota; kingdom Metazoa; phylum Arthropoda; class Arachnida; order Ixodida; family Ixodidae; genus Rhipicephalus; species Rhipicephalus sanguineus. Next base: position 139,830,199 of record NC_051184.2, read on the forward strand.
CTTGGCAGATGGATCTATGGTCGACACCACAGGTCTTTATACAAAACATTGAACTGCACAATCATGCGTAAGATGTTTTCATGCCTGAGGGCAAACTAATGCAATATACAAGAAAAATGGTACACCACCATGCCTAAGTGTTGCAAGCCTTTATTACTTATCGAGTTGCCTTCATGTGTAAGCAGACACCAAGTTCTCTGTGCATCAGGGGCATAGGCAGAAATTTTTTTCGGGGGGGGGGGGGGGTCGTCTCCTTGATTTGAAGTGGGAGCCGGGCAGGCAGATGTGTTCAGTTGTGATTTTGGGCTCTGTATGCCATAGCAAAAAAAAAAATTTCGAGGGGGACGGGGGGCGAGAGAGGCCCGGTGTGCCCCCCTGGCTACGCCACTGCTGTGCATGCCATCTCATTGGATTGTACTTGCATACTGGCATTTCGAAGTGTGTCTTGCTTTGTGATGAATTTTCGAACTATACTTTCATAATATTTTACTGCTGTGAATTAGTGCTCAGGTTGCATTGTGTATGTTGTTTCATCTGTTCACTAATGAGCATAGGTTCTGTGGTAGATGAAAATGTATAATTTACATTGACATTGTGAATGTTATTGTTTTGATTCTAATAAAGTGCTACAACCAGCATTTATTGTATCATTTGAAGTTTTAAGAATTTGTAATGCATTCAAACAAAAAAGTCCTTGTACATGTAAAAGAAATTGTTCAGGCTCTGATATATAGGTCGTGGTTCACAGCCATGGATGTTTTGGAGACCCCTTGTGGACTGGTGGAAGTGATGAGGGACCCCTTGCAGTGAGAAGTAAGGAGGGGGGGGCGAGGGCTTATAAATTAGCACAACATGCAGCGTGAAATAGGTGCCTTGCGTTTCTCCGTGGCAAAGGATGGTCAAACTAAAGTGCCACGCCAATTCAATCTCAACAGCTTGTCACTAAGTTGTGCGATCTGCCGCCACATTTCAGCTGTTTCTCACTACGCTTTCTCTTCAAATATGCAAGCCTGGAAAAGCACATGTGGTAGAAAATTGCAGTAAAAGCTTTACAGCCATCTCATGGAAAGCATAAGTCAGCTCCGCCGCAATGCATAACCGTTATGCGGTGAAGCAAAACAAAAAATAGTGGGGGCCGCTGTCATTGGACATATTGTTTCTTCAAAAAAGGCGTATTTTCTTTTTTGTTCGAAGATGCGTTTCGTGGACCCCCAGAAATGGCCTCGCTGACCCCCCCCCCCCCTCCCTTCTTGAGAACCACTGCATGCTACAGATAATGCTTGCGTTACTAGATGGGTTTAACCGATGATTCTTGCAAAACATCGTGCAAATAAGCGACAGGCAAACGGAAACAGATCAACTGTGATCGAACATTGATGGGTTGATCGTTTATCAATGATCGCATAATTTGTAGATTTGGAATCAACTACAGGTACACGAGGTGGTAGGAGTGCACATGGCAGCCACTTTTTTCAGTTTTTATTTATCTGCTGCACTCATGTTCGTGCTATGTGTAATCCTCAATCACGAAAAAGTCAAGTTGTGTCGTGCCGTGACAAAAATATCCTAATTAAAATGACACCTTATTTTCTGAAGAACAGCTGTTTCACTGAGGCATAAAATAATGCCTTTTTTTTTTAATAGGTACTGCACAATCTCTTCAGAAGTAGTGCCAACTACACGCGGACGTTCGCAATACAGAGGCGCAACAGTATTATCTTTTATTTATTTTAAGGGAGACATGTCACTCGCGAATTAATGGACATCGTGCTTAACCTTGGTGGACGCCTTCGACATACATTTTTAACGGCGGCGTGATACGGAAGAGTAAAGGTTACTTAGTAAAAGGTAGTCAGTCTCCGGGTATAAAAGCAATTAAATACTGACTATGACTAATTCAGAAGCACTGTATGTCGTGCTTCAGCGCGCGTAAGTGCTCATCACGCAAATATTCGTCTAACTGCTCAGAGGTGCCGCTGACCCTGCGTGCAGATCGCAACAGCACCTACACGCGCAATAAATGCACATGCTTGTATAGGTGCACGCTAAGATACCCTTGGAACTCTGACATCGACGTATGTAACAAAAATATGCGACATATGATGGTCTTCGAACAGCTGAGAACGCACTGCCGACACTTGCAGCTCGCGGCAAAAATAACCAAAACTGCTCCAACAGCACACGCTCGTAGAATACACATACGTGAGTTTCGCTATCTAAAGGTACTTTTCACGCCGGTATGAGCAAATTTTTGGGCGAGCGAGACATCCACGATGTATGGTGAACACACAAAAAACACACGTTTATCATTTCTCTTGCGGCACGACAAACGACGAACAGAAGTCGGAGCTGAAGGTGCTAACGGTGGCCTTCGTGAGTTCATGGCGCCGCACTAACTATTTACGAACCTAATCCACGCGCAAACACACGCCGATGATGCAAAAAAAAAGAAGTAGCAAGCTCCGCCCTCTCGTTGCAAACCACTTTGTAGATATATAAGGCCGTGAAAAGTCAACGAAGGACGCGGTGGCTCTGTGGCGTAGTTGTTAGAGTGTCTGCTTTCGGTGCTTGTGGTCATGAGTTCGATTCCTGTGTCGTGTGCGATTTGTATGTGTTGTCATATGTGCGTGTTTACATTGATGTCCATTTTCTAATTATCCCTAGAGATAAGCATTACAGAAGTTATTCCGTGAAACGCTGTTAAAGTGCCAAAATTTTTCTTTTTCTCAGCCGCTTTGTGTGCCGTAGCTGCCGCCACGTCAAGTTGCGCCAGCTATGGAGGATAAAAACAACTAACCGACACATAATGTATGACCTTCGAGATTCCGGGATTGTCACTCGCTAAGCCTACATCGTTGATTATTTGAGTATGGCTCTCGAAAACGGTGCCGAATCGACACGAATACCTTGCTGTCGAAGCTTAAGGACGTGAACCTAAAGCAAATAAAAGCATCAGTTCGGCGATAACGAGCGACAGAACGTGCGACGGCCACTTGATAGATTCGAGGTGGGCGGCTATCGCTTTCGGCGGCGCGGCCATGTTTACCGGGCGTGCGTATGCGCAGTTCACACCCGGTATTCCGGTGCAGAGCATTTTGCGTATTGCGGTGTGCCGGACAGACTAAAATCCTCTAATGTATGCGTTTCGGTTGCGAGCGCTCTACGTGTTTTGGTTGCGTGAATGCGTGCGCGTATGAATGTGCCATTTTCTGTGCTCGATTAATTTTATTTCAAAGCTGTTTCAACGTGATAGCTTTACTCCCTCGGAGGAGTGCTTTCACTCTATCGCAGACGGAGTACTGTACTCCATGAGGAGGCGTTGAATCACTCCCTGTCTAGAGGGAGTTGTTTCACCCCAGAAAAGGGAGTGCCCAGCGGGACAAGCCAAAACTCTCACAAAGGGAGTGCCCCGACGCCCTTTGTTTTAAGAGTGCAAGTGGGAGCGAAGCCCACATTTTACTCATTGCTGGTGCTTTGCTAGTTAGGCTGCCACGGCGGCTATGCTTTTGCAAATTAAGGTACTTCGCGCACAGCATTCGCTATTGACGCTTCCGACTAATTTTGGTATTGTCGCCGTGAAGAATATACTCACGAAGGCATCCGGAATATTAATGCGAAAGTCGTAGACACTTCATGATATGCGAAAAGTGGCCGTGAGCGTCAGCGCCAGCACGAACGGACCAAAAAGTCACGTCATCACAGATGACATCATCCGTGAAGTATCATGACGTCACATATCGCTAAAATTAGTGATTTATTATGACCCACCTATGGCGTCCCTAAACATGACCTCACATTCTGACATCGTCACGTTACATCGTCGCATAGTCAATGGAGGGCCGATCGCGGAGGCAGTGCCACACCACGTGAGCTGCAGAAAATTTCATGAGAGGGGAGGGGCGATCGATAGAAGAGAGTGAGAAAAAAAAGGTTGCTTTCGCTTTCGACTCGTCTCAGCCGAATGCACAAGGGAGCGTGAGAACTTTCCAACTCCACTCTCGATGACTGTAGTGCGAGATTACTTCGCTTCACGTACAAAGCCGCGTGCTTTCGCTAGTTCCTTCATTGCATATATACATCTTCAATGTCGGAAACATCGCTCAAATGAGACTGAAGTGCTTGCTATCTAGAGATGTAATTAGTGACATGTTATAGTTCTCCTCAGACTGTACCTGAAGGCTACATTGTATCGAAACGCGAACGGCTTGTAGCTTTGAATTGGAATTTGCTTTTGACCTCAACACTGCATTTACCCTGTATATTACTTGCGATATTATGGCAGTGTTATTCTCGGCACATGATCAACAGTTTACACTTACACTTATGCTTACACTTACACTTATTACACTATGAAACCTACGAACTGCATGCATTAAACGAGGGTACTACGATATCATCGATGACATCGTCATTTAGGGGAGTACGGTAGTTACCATTCTCTACTAGGTTCTTTACTAGAATGCACCTGACGAGAGCTATAATTACTGCACCACTTTCTTGAGAGCGGCGGGCTTTTGAGAACTCTATCGCGAACTCTCACATTACAAAAGTTTCCAGCCGCTTAGGTTTTATCGAATTCAGTTATGGTTGTACTGAAAATAAAATCACGCCATATCCACGAAGTGAATGATGATTGAGGGGCTGGCTCAGAGAAGATCAGGAAAACCCGTGAATCTTCTGTACAAGTCCTCTATCATCGCATGAAGACGTGACACACGTTGTTATGTATATATATGCATAATGTTCTTGTTTTAATTTTCAGTTTTGATGAAATATATACACCATTTACAATTATATACACATTGATAAAGTATATACAAAAGAAATATCTCAGAGCGCCTGATTCTCCGTGGTCGACACTTGCAGACGCAACGCTTCTAATGTTCTTTCAATTTGAAACTGCCCTCAAGACGCGCTCAACAAAGTGACCCTAAAAATAGCTGTCCGGCGCTCGCCTGGCTGCCGACCGCGTTCCCCGCTCGCCCTGTGAGAATAAACGGCCAGGCTAGAGGGAAGACACGACACGCGTAGCATTCCTCTTCGCGTTCCACGACGCTTTGAACGGATGGATGCAGGTTACGGAGTGGGACTTCGCCCCAGCTTAAGAACCTGGCGAGCCAGCTCCTAAAACAACACACAGTATTCAAGATAGGCGTTAGTTATGAAGTAAACTCCTAAACACTGCCTCAGATTTCCGCAAACAAATGTATTGTTTGCATCCTTCCTGAGAATTCCTTCATACAACGCGATAACTACGTAACGAAAGACAATTTGGGGTAAGGTTCAGCGCGCTTTTTGCCATTCATTCTACCACACTGTCGTCACATTTTACAGCAATATTCTTGGAGCTCGTGCTACAGAAAAATATTTTAAGCATGTCTTTTCGTTCCATTACGTGCAGCTTCCTTATTTCGAATTGTTTTTCTTACTTATGCTCCTATACCATGTCTACAAACCTGTATTTTTTGCTTGCTATTGGGTTATAGCTGCTCAAAAAACAACTAAAGCAGAGCACGAGTATCGAGAAACTCCTCATCGCATTTGCGATTCGTTCTGGCCTGACACTGCGTCTTTAGCGAAGCGGAAAGCAGGAAGTCATTTGGCGCTATCACGGATGAGAAACCCTCCACGATTCCGGTATTTTTTTTCTTGTTTGCTTTATTTGCGCAACGCAGACTGGGAGACCGGGTAATCAGCGACTGCTTTTGTCCGGATTCAACATGAAGGCAATGAGATGCATTGGTTCACCAATAATTATGCCGAACACTGTAATTTCGTAACGAAGTTAGTGATAAGCTGTGCAAAAGAACCGAAAATGTGCGAACCTCTATTTGGTGATTCAGTTTTAGTCTGGAACCCGTGATACGTCATCGTTATACCTCATGTGATTCACATCCAACCGTCTACTGTATTAAACACGGACTTCTTGCAAAAATTTAAAATTCAACCTCACTCCGTAAAAAAATCTAACGCTTTGGTTCTGTGAATTAAACCAGCCGCTCTATCAAAAATCGTAAAAAAAAGAAACGAGAGAAACCAGAACACACGTAATCTGTTCACTGGAATAGATCCATAAGAAAAAACCTATCGGAAAGTATTGAGTTGTTCATTGTTTTGTCATAATTATGAGTGGCGTGTGTCTAGGAAGAAATTTGTGCGAGCCGTATATTTTAATTTCTAAACGTTGTCAACCGTTCTTTCTCTTGGTTTTCATCATTTAATTGTTTTTTTCTTTTTTTGATTATTCAATATGTTCGCGAAAATCCCTTGGTGGATGAACAAACGTTTTTAGATCACGTCATCTCATTCTGTGACACTGTCTAACAATTTATTATGTGTACAGAAACCTTCGATGGCCAACGGTTTCAGTTTTTCTCCACTAAACTAAAATGCAGAACGCTCACGTAGGTACAAGCTGCGGCATGCGTCATAGGCCAAAAATTACACACTTGAATCTTTCATGTTTTTAGGGGCGAAGCTCCTTACGGCGGCACCCGTTCGTCCCTCGTAGTCGTCGTCATCGTAGTAGTCCGTAACATGTCTTACGCTTTGACCTCCAAGGTGGTGCCGGTGGGAGATTTCTCCTGTGCGTTGTTGAACAATAAAAAATTCGCAGCGCGCGCGTTAACTAAAAGCCGAATTCTTCTGTCTCTCATTCCCCATTAGCAGCCATTGGCATGTTCCAGTAGGAAACGTTAGTAGAAGTAGAAGTGTAAGTGTTAGCTAAAAGCCGACTTCTTCTGTCTCTCATTCCCATTAGCAGCCATTGTTTACCTCCAAGGTAGTGCCTGGTGAGATTTCTCCTGTGCGTGATTAAACAATAAAAATTTTGTTCAAAACGCCGTTGATTGATGAAATAAACCAACGAAAGACGCCAGATGTTTTGTAAAAGCAGAACGAAAGAACGCCAGATGTTTTTCTTAAAGTGTAGTAGTAGTAGTTGTATGTAGCCACCTCGCCCGATCGTCAACGGGCGAGGTGGACCGGCAACGGCGCGAGGACCCTGCCGTACGAGAGTTAAATCACACTAAAAGACATACTTTGCGGGCGATACACTCTAGTGAGCTTTCAACTTTTCGTCTTAATGTACATGATAAAGAAATTATTTCTACGAAAAACGCAAGGCACACCTTGAGCAATATATTTGGTTTTGGGACGCTAAATGGAACCATGAGGCGATGCGAAGCCGGAGCACTTGCACGATCGCGTTCCGTTGGCTTCCGTTGGGCATGCTACCGACCTCGCGTCGTGGAACGCGCGTCCTGTCTTCCCTCTAGCCTTGCCTTTAATTCGCACAGGGCGAGCGGGGAATGCGGTCGCTCTTGGCGCTCTTTCGCTCGGGAGCGGACTTCTTCCTTGCATTTCACCGATCACAAGTGATAATGAAGGGACCACGTAAACCAACAGTACAATAAAAGTTTGATGTTTAATATATACACGATGTTTCACACTCTTTATAGTATGTACTGGGCGCATTTCACGGAAGAGTTTCACGGTTTACAGATGATTCCCTCCGTAGCTTCGCCCCACTCATCATCATTCACCCCGTGGATATGCTGTGATTTTTTTTTCTTTTCTTTTCGAACCAATACAGTGCAGAGGCCAGGTGCCTGAATACAACAGTGCAGGATGTACTGCATATAGAAAAGTAGCGGTACGGGGGACCAGCAGTTCTAGCAGAACTTATAACACAGGTATAGTGTAACACAGGGAACGCTAAAGCAATAAACGTTTTAAAAAAAACATAGTATAGTGACCTGCGTTAAAAATTACCCCTCAAAGAAGGCTTATCTGGAAAAGCAAACCATCACGAAGGAACATAAACTTTTCCCGGTGAGGCCTACTCGTGGCAGGGGTGGTGGATCGATACCTGATGAAGGACATCAGCTTCCCGCTAGCGTGAAACAAATCACGCCGCTCTCTTGGCTCCAAGCGTCAGACGTGGGAGGGTTAAAGGTTATCGGCACTAACATCTGGAGATGGTCGTTTGTCAAGAAGGCTAAAGGTGTTTTTGTTTCTTACAACAATCAACCCACCTGAAAAAAAAAAAAAGCCATAATATTCGTCTTATTTATATTTTGCCGTTTTCAGTGCCTTCACTTCACGCGTGCCTTTTGTAGAACGTTTAAAACTTTCGTGGCCTGTATAACTCGTAGGAGCGAAGAAAGGATGATCTCTGAAAAGAAAGAAAGAGGCACAAGTGTTAGTTTGGGTATAGGGTTACCAGGTCCCAAGGAGAAAAATTAGCCAAAAATTGGAAAGATTAGCCAGAAAGTAGACAGCTTGAACCAAGAGATGTAGAAGAGCCAAAAGTAGCCACGCGTGTATGAAAAAGGTGGTTATGTTTTATTTAAACGAATTAATACAAAAGCGTTTTGGAGAAAATGTAAATTAATATAGCATGAAGCTTAACAAAATCAGATTTGCTGAGTTTAGCAATGATTCCATGCAGGACAACGATGTTTCTTACGCGGTTGCAAAAGTGGACAATTTTATTTATTTATTTATTTATTTATTTATTTATTTACAATACCTTACAGGCTCCTTATCGGAGCATTGTGTAAGGGGGCGATACATAGGTAAATATAACATATGTGACAAATACAGAAGAAATGAAATCTAATCTATACATTCTGAAATGTGCACTGAGATATTGCGATGTACTCGACTGCCAAAGGAAGGACGAGTAACATACATGTAGAAAAAGTAAATAAGGTAGGAGCATGCGCAAAGAGAGAAAAAATGCGAACCTAAATAACATTGAAGGTTATCGGCACAAATGCTCGGCACAAAAGAATACGGTACGCAAACCTTTCCGTTAGCGTTTGGTGATACTGCGCATGCGTCATACGATAAGAACTTTGGTACGCACTTGATATTTAATAATAGTAATATCTGGGGTTTAACGTCCCAAAACCACGATATGATTATGAGAGACGTCGTAGTGGAGGGCTCCGGAAATTTTGACCACTTCGGGTTGTTTAACGTGCGCACTTGATATTTGTAATATAGCGTACGCACCAAAGCGACGCAAACGCTACGAATCCAAAGCTTCCTAGAGACGCTGTCGTCGGGCTTCTTGCGTGAATATTTTAAGAGGACTGGAAGTAACAGTGCTGTGGTTAAAATAAAATTGAGTACGGCATGATTAACCTCAAGATCTCACTTGTTGGCATAATGACACTGAATGATAAATTGTAGTCATTTTCGCAATGATTTCTTGCGTGATGACGAAGTCAGAGCAGTCAATCTTCCTGCATAGCAGTTAGTACCAATCCTAAGAAATTGCACAGTCAGTTCGTCGGATATTCGGTTTCTAATATCGGTGAGTGCAAGGCGCCCTGGATGGAGAACACTTTCGATCGTCCCGTTCACTTCCACTTTCGGTATAAAGTCGCGTTCAGAAATATATATGGCGTTTTTTTTTTCGAAATGGGCTATATCCAGAAACCGAAACTAGCTCAAATATTGCTCCATTGGCAAGTACATTCTCTCAACTTTCCTCTAAAAAGAGATCGGAACGAAATGAGTCAAATACCAACGGCTGCGTGTGCTCACAGATCCCGTTTCAAAACGAAATTGGGCCAGATCCATGCGCTGTATGGATCGAAATGAGTCATATCCGGTATGCCGATAGTAGAGCGCTTCGGCGATCACGTGGTTCGGCGAACGTGGAAGTCTTCGTGTGATTTCCCGCCTAGCCTGACTACTCCGCCTGTTTTCTAGGTGTTTGTGGAAGTTTTTTTTTTTGCCCTTTCGGAGCTGCATTATCATGGATCCTGGTGGAAGTGAAGAGATCAGCGAGAGATCGGTCCCCAGACGTCGACGACATCGTGAACAGAATCAATGTCGACGCCGACGAAGCAAGAATGTGCCACTGCCCGAATTTCAATAAAGTTTTTTCAAGAATACCGCATTGAATTCCATGCCTCAATTCGAAATGAGCCAAATCCAAAGTTATCATGCTAATAATGGTGAAATCCGCTGCATATTTTTTAATTGATTGTGGCCAGAAACTTCCCTAGCCGACATGTAAAACATATCATAGAATAGCTTTGACAGCGTTGTATTTAGTTTGCATTGCAAATTTTTGCCGTTTTCTCAAATTCTCTTTGGATGGATTTGACCCATTTCGAAAAAAAAATGCCTCATATGGGCTCGAAAAAGAGACCCTATGCAACGGTTTTCGCCGAGTCCCAGCCACACATCTAAAAGCCTTTTCTTATTTTGGGAGCTGGAAACATACCACGCTTTGACGCCGTATACTTGAACGCATGCGGCTGCGACGTCACCAAATAGAGATCATTTGGTTGCAATCAAGGGGAAAATAGTAGCCAAGTAGCCAAGGTATTTTTGTCTGCCGCCACCGGCCTAAAACAGTAGCCAGGCTGGCGCAAAGCAGCCAGACCTGGCAACCCTGGGCTTGGGTGCTGTAATTCAACGCATGCCTTTTCAGAGCGACGAGATGTTATTCGATTGGGCTGTAAAGCTCGCTTGGTGATGCGCTTACGGTAGGGAGACGTTACAAAGTACACAGGACACAGTGTTAACAGGACACCAAGCCAACCAAGCCACCATCACCAGCCAACATCACCAAGCCAGCATCACCAAGCCAACGTGAACCAACTAGCCCCTTTCGTCGCACTACTGGGCTATAAAGCATAACATCTACGACCGAGAACATGGCATTACTGAAACAAGTCTGTTATGAATGACCTCTGCATCACAAATGATTGTAATGCTCACTCATACAGTGAATGACTCAACGCCGAGTGGGCTAAGCGTGCCAAATTATTCGATATTCCGTGTTAGCGGCATGAGCAACGTGTGACACTTTTTACTCTTCCAAGCACTTCGAAGGCAGTGCGTTTTAAAAAATAAAACTGGTACGAAATCGATGGTACTGCTTCATGTTAAGAGTTAAATGGGATGCATGTGATTTCGAAGTGTAAGTTTACTTAAGGTAAGGGCCAACCAACTGTCACGATAATTAATGAAAATAAATTGAATCAGGTCATTGAAAGAGCAAGTGGTTGTCTAGTAAGTATCGGGGATTGTTGCTTCACCTGGTGAAGCAGATTTATACTATTCACTTCCTTCTACGTGCCCTCCGTGCTCTGAGATCCACTTCGGCAGCGCACGAAACACAAGCTGAACCCAAGGAATGCACCAAGACACAGGTGCCGCTACTACACGCCTAAGTGGAGGGTCACCTCCAATTCCTTATGTGACATAAGAATATGCTGGCGCACAAATAAGGCGCCGGCTACTCATCAGCACCAGAACGGGTCGAACATAGAACATACCATATTCAAAATTTTCTGAAGCAAGACCGAAAGTCGAGCTAGTTGGTACATATTCATCTTGAGAAGCTGTTAGCGCAAAAAAAAGACAGGGACACAGAGGGAGGGAACAAGACCAGCGCTAACTATCAACTGAAGGCTTTATTAGGCCAGAAGAAAACATATATACTCTGACTACGTCACCCGCGGCACATGCGCACGGTCAACGGTGCAAACCAAGGCACTATCTCTCTATACCTATCGTTAACCCCTTTTCTTTAGGAGCGAAACTTCTTTGTTAGAAATCGTTACTGACGGGTGACTGATGCAAGATGATCCCCTGATGTGTATGTGATAAACCTCTGCCAGTTCTCGCGTGGTGCGATCACGGTGCTTAAATAAGGTGACCGTGTCAGAGAAGCGTGCTTCGCATCCACACTGCGCAGAATGCATTGCTAAGTGCGTGAGCGGCTTCCCTTTTAAAGACGAGAGGTGCTCCCTTAAACGTATGTTAAGGCAGCGACTTGTCTGCCCCACATACATTCGTCCACAACTTAATGGAATGCAGTATACAAGGTTTGAGGCACATGTAACAAAGCTAACTTTGTGCTTGACGTTGCAAGTACGAGAGGCCCCTCTGTCTCTAGCGTCCAGCTTATTTCCAATCATGGAGCACATCTTGCCTAGTTTATTCTTGGCTGAGAAGACCACATTCAGTCCATACCTATGGGCGGCCTTTTTTATACGGTGCGAAAGAGCATGCACGTAAGGAATTACCGCCCATCTGGATCGTTCCAATTCTTGCTCACGTGGAAGGCCCCCTTTTATATGCTTTATCAGGCGCCTACAAACAGCCTGTAGCACAGACTCGGGGAAGCCGGCCTGTTTCAGCCGCAGTACCTGCTCTTTGAAGCTCTGTCGTACCAAATGATGGCACGACCTGGTAACAGCAGATTTTAGGCATGAGAGGGCTATCCCGTTTTTTATAACCTTCGAATGAAAGGATTGAAAGCTTAACAGGGGCTTGCTAGACCGAGGGGCATACTTATAACATGTATGGTTAGCTGAAAAAAGCAGTGTAAGATCCAGAAACTGTAGAGTGTAATTAATTGGCTCTTCACAGGTGAAACTCAACCCCCCGCAGTGTGGATGCGAAGCACGCTTCTCTGACACGGTCACCTTATTTAAGCACCGTGATCGCACCACGCGAGAACTGGCAGAGGCTTATCACATACACATCAGGGGATCATCTTGCATCAGTCACCCGTCAGTAACGATTTCTAACAAAGAAGTTTCGCTCCTAAAGGAAAGGGGTTAACGATAGGTATGGAGAGATAGTGCCTTGGTTTGCACCGTTGACCGTGCGCATGTGCCGCGGGTGACGTAGTCCGAGTATATATGTTTTCTTCTGGCCTAATAATGCCTTCAGTTGATAGTTAGCGCTGGTCTTGTTCCCTCCCTCTGTGTCCCTGTCTTTTTTTTTTTGCGCTAAAAGCTTCTCAAGTTCAGAAATTTCATATCAGAGGACGTACAGTCGCAATCACACTTGTCTAGAACACCCAGTCGGCCGCTTCAGCTGCCGTTTTCTGCAGAAATATGCGAATACCGACGCCGTAATGATGCCTAACATAGTCACACTGCACGCTAGGCCAATGTGCTATAATCCAAGCACGAACGGAAGCTCGTAGCTAACGTGAGGTAGGAGCTGCGGACAGCAACATCGCCCACAGCTACGCGCTCCACCGCTCTAGACAAGTGCGCTTCCGTTTGTACTCATTGCAACATGGCAAGCTAGAAAATTACGTGGCACATACAACATAGAATTTCAATCACACCAAACCACGCAGAAGTCCCAGAAATACAAATTGTAATGTTCCCTAATATGAATGTTTCTATTAGGCGTGTCGCACATACATCCTTCTTTCCATTTTCTTAACACAGAAAACTATGGAAAATTTGAGAGCAGACAAGAACAGATCATGAGGGACAGGTATTGGGGAGCGTGTAATTACACCATTGGTGAAATGAATGTGCTGCCAGGCCAGACGCCCGAATGCATCGAACGGTGAAACAAAGCCCATTCCGTGCCATATGTGGCGGACTCGTGTACCGGATTCACCACCTGCAGGGAAATATACAGGTCTGCATTAGACGAAACCGACGCGCTTCAATATATCGACCATTCGAAGAACCCGCAGGGCTTGAAGCTCCTGAATAGCCATCGCGAAAGCGGTCGTTCCGGTCGTTCCCGCAACTCGAGACTGGAGCCCCTCTTCTATTGGCAAAACCCGTCGTGATCATCCCCTGCTCATTTGCGAGATTGGTGATTAGGGTGCATTTCGCGCTGCGTCTTTCGTTAATGCTTCGGGACGTGTTCTTCCGACGCCGCCTGGTTTCCAATTTCGGTGTAAATGCGTGCAAAGTGTTTATTTCAAGAATTAAAATATGAAACTTTCTCTCTTTACAAGAGTATGTTTCGGGAAAGTTGCGATAAACGCCCGCACCCGCTGGTGCGGTCATTTATCTAATGCTTTCCGCCTTTTGTAGTTGCGGGTGTGTTACCCTCACCACTCCACCTTAACCCTCCTTTGATCTTTTTTCTCCTCTTACTGGCATTCTACAATAAAAAAAAAACAGATATGTCAGTCTGGCTAGCTTTCCTGCTTTTCCCTTTCTTCTTGTTTTCTTGTTTGCTATTGTCTTTTTTGCCCTGGTATTTGTAAGACTGCAGTGCTGAAGATGGAAAGTTTCCGACTTCTTATATTGTCCAAGTGACGTTGTTACTGCATTTAAGTGCTTTCATGGCCGGATGCTGTTTGCGGAGGCTCCGACGAAAGCGCAGAGATGTTTGACGGCGCGGTGCCACAGAAAGTCACGACCGACCTCAAATGAAGCTGGAAACGGTGGGAAAAATCAATCGTAAATATTCGCTTTCCTTTATGCGCCTGGTGCCTCGTTCACTGTAAAATGAACCCCCCGGAAACTCTGAGGTTTCACTCTGTAGTATCTTCAGTAGGACGGGAGCCTAATAGCCAACACACATGTTTATTGCAACAAGCAATGCAACAGAATGACCCGCAACACGCACACGCGGCGGTCTTATAAGCTAACAGAGAACTAACAGTGACGTAAGACAGCCAACCACTTACACGTGCATCTTATCTTAGGTACGACCCGCAAAGCACAGAGTGACGTCAGCGCACGACTAACGCACGTTCCATCTTAGGTGGAATAACACAACACGCTTCCTCGATGTATTGTAAACAAGCACAGCCCCTTAGTGTCCAAGCATGAATCAAACGATTTGGCGAAAAATGAAACATCCCAATCGAAGGAAGTGATAGGTATAAGCGTTGGCTTCTTCTCTTACCGTTCTTCTATGGTGCTTGGTGGTAGACATTAGCGAATGCGGTACTCCCATGCATGCTGCCTTGTTAGACTGCTCCGGCAACCCGCTATCGCACGCCTTCCTATTGCTCCCCTCAAACATTGTGGGCATAAAACGTTATGTGACAAAGAAAAAAAGTTTTGACTTACTGAAAACAAAATAAACGCCCTAAGGTGTTCTTCAGTCAAATAGCTCAGAATGGGCGTAATAATAACTAACAATTATCTTTCAAAAGTAATAAGGTAGCACTCGAACGCATATATCATTTTAGACTCTTTATACCAATTGAGCCAACCGCCGCAGACCACTGACTTGCGAGGTTGGTTGTGAAAGTCCTCCTTCCAGCTTTTTCCAACAATATCATTTCACATCGAAGATGTGTAACTTTTCCTTCATTTGGTTCCTAATGCCATACACAATAGAATGGCATTTGTATAACTCACGTAATTTTGCGCAACGAAGGTGGTAAGGCTGCATATTGAGCTGCGATAGTGAATAGTGGCCATCGTGTTTTGGGCAAGCATAGCTTGTACAGCACGCAAAATGCGTTCGCGATAGACAGGGAGGGCAAAAAAAAGTTTCGTCGTGCCTTGAACATCTCGATGGCGTACCAGTTCTTTTCAGCCCAAAAACACTAGAAAGTTGTCTACAAATGAAGTTCAGTTTAGACGCAGAATGTTGAAGCGTGCTTGGGCGGAAAGGCAAATGACAACGCATATCAAGGGGTTGTTGTTTCATTTTCATTTTCTTTCTGTATTCATATTCTTATTATTTAATTTAACGTTGACATATGTTCATAATTATATATTCATATCCACATATTCATTTTCTTCGTTTGTTTCTGTGGTTGCAATACATGCCGAATTTGTATAATCGCCGCGCCAAATTGGGAGGATTTCGAGTGGTTACTAGGCGCTGCGGGCAGTCCCCAGCAAGCCCGAGCACGTAACAGAGCAGCGAGAGAGGTCACCTAGCCTGAGCCTTTTGCAGTGTCAGTACGGAGCGATGTTCTCGTACACCTCGAGTAAGCTGAACGTGCTCGGCGTTCATTTAGCGAACCCTTCAACCATCACCCTAACCGGAAGGTGGTATAGGTGAGTCAGCAGCGACGATGGACAACATCAATACTGTCCAGTGTTCGACAGGGAAATGAGTTTACACTCTTCTCGACGTGCATGTTTCTTTTGTTCGGTATACCGTGTTCCCTCTACTTTGATGGCATGGTCTCGTGCCACATAAGTGTTGCACGCCCGACCCCCGACGTAGGCCGGCAGCATTGGCGTAGCCTGGGGTTGCGGGGGGTGCCCGAAATTTCTGGATTTTGCGGTCGGAAAGGGATGTACCCCTTTCCGACCCCGCGACCAGTGTATTGGACGTAAGAAAAAAAGCGGCGCATAAAAGCAAGCAGCGCTAAAATCGAAACCGGTAGCACCTTTGCAGCTTCTCTAAGAGGTGGGCGATACCTTTTTTTCATGTAGTTCCTCCCTAAATCGCATTTTCTTATGGGGTACCCTCACAGTAATGGCGTCCTCCACGAGGGAACTCGTGCGCTCAGTGCCCTCAAGTATGCGAAATTATTAGAGGTTCTATCTTCCCGCAATTTAGATAATTTAAATCATGTGAGCAAGCATACCTCCGCTTGAAGCAGTGTGGCGGAAAGGCAGCCTTTGTAATCAGAAGTTTGCACGCAATGCGAGATTGTATTTATGTCCAGTACACCGGACTATGTGATCCAATTAGGATGCATCGTGCTAAACATGGGCAGAGAAATAAACTAGGAAGGAGCGTCACGTCGCAATCTTGAAGACCAGCCATGCAAAAAGAAGCAGGAGCATGCCAGCATTTCTCCGAAAAGCATTTAGCACGAGGAGGGAGCGGAGTCAGAGAAGGTTCGCTGGGGCACGCCAGGAGCGCGCGCTCGTCAATTTTATTGCGATAACAATTACACGGACACTATCGGCTGATTGTTGTCGTCGTCATCATGACCCGGATATATATATATATATATATATATATATATATATATATATATATATATATATATATATATAGATATAGATATATACGTAGATTATGAAGAGTCTGTCTTCGGTTGCCGTAAAATAATTAGGAAAAAGGTATACGCTTCTAAAAAACTGTTTATTTGTCGACGTTTCGATCGGAGACCGATCTTCATCAGGATGAAATTTACCAGGCTTCGATGCGCTTTTATATCATCGCTCTCCGAGCCGAGAGAAAGAGAAAAAAAGAGAAAAAGGTTAAGGAAAAGTACATACAGAAAAAAAAAGAAAAAAGGAGAGAGAGAGAGGTAAGAAACCTGCCGAAATAAGTCGCAAGTACGCTTGTGCACATACTTTGACTAACATAAGAAGAACATGTGTTTCTTGACAAAAAAGAAGAGTCGTCAACACCCCACGTGCACATACTTTGGCCTACGAAACACACGTGTTTCCTAAATAAAAGAAAAAAAAAGAAAAAAAGAAAAAGAAAGAAAACAAAAACCCCGCTGATATCCAAAGATCGTCCAGGTGAGGTACATTCCTGTAGTCACTAGTTGAGTTCCAATGCTTTGAAGCCCCAACACAACATGGGTGCATTCCTCCAGCCCATTGTCACTCCTCACGTCTTCGGCTCCCCCCCTCCACATTTGCTCCTGAAGCCTGTGAGGGCCGGGATGAAGCTTCACAAGAAGGGATAAGCGCTTAAAGGCAGTCAACTCAAAAAGCTTAGTAAAAGTCCGGGAAGAATGTAAAAAGGCACATTCACTAAAAAACAGGTGGTCACGATCTCCGGTTTGTGGCTCCAGTTAATGTTTATGAAGAAAATGGAGAATACGTTAAGATTGGAATGCGTGTGAGCATGCTGCATGTCCGACAGCGTGCTCCTGAAGCGATGTCCGAAAAAATAATAAAATAAACTATAATAAAAAATAATAACAAAAAAATAATAAAATAAAAGGAGAGAGATCTTCAGTTAAGATTATTATCAGCTTGAATCTTGCAGAGCCCGAATTGAAGACAGTATGCCCGGATTGATGTTTAGGCCAGCCTTCAATGTATTAAATTTATAAATCATATAGGATTCGCGCTGTTCACGCTCCCTTGTACTGGAGAAACCACTTTGCAGGAGTGTAACCTTCATGGAATCAAATGGGTGGTTTTCGGAATTTATATGCTGAGACAGAGGAAGATGCGGAAGCGAATTAACATGGGAACGATGGTTATTAAAGCGGGTGCGGAAGGCCGTGTCTGTCTGACCTATGTATTGAATACTGCATACTCCGCACTCGAGAAGGTATACTACATTAGAGCTGTCACAGTTAAGGTTTGAGTGAAGAGAGTATTTGAAATTGGAATGCATGCTTTCAACAAAGTTGGTTGTCTGTATGTGTTTGCACACCTTGCAACGAGCCTTGCCGCGTGGCTGGCATCCAGTTACAGGTGCCTTATCGGTTTTCGAACGTACAAGATAATCCTTAATGTTTTTGGGGCGTCTATAAACGACTCGCGGAGGGGAAGGGAAAATAACTGACAGTCGTTTACTCTGTTGTAAGATGTTATAGTGTCTCTTTAGAATTTTGTTTCCGTTAGGAGGGTTGCTTCGAAATGTTAGAACCAACTTTTTCCGTCCCTGTTGTTTTAATTCTTTCTGCTGATAAAGTAGTTGTTGGCGATCTAGGTTTGCCCCTTTACGTATGGCGTCGTTGACTATAGAAGGAGGATAGTGTTGCTTCGCAAGTGCGTTGCGCAAGTTATTTGCGTTGGCCTCAAAGTCTTCGGGGCGGGAGCAAATTCTCCTGAATTGGTGGGCCTGCGAGTACGGGATGCTCGTCTTGCAGTGACGAGGGTGGCAACTATCGAAGTGAAGGTACTGCTGCCTGTCTGTAGGCTTTTTGTAAACGGTACTAGTCAAGGACCCGTCTTTTACTTTTTCGTGGACGTCGAGGAAATTGATTTCAGTTCTTCAGTATGTGTGAGTGAAAGTTATGTCTGGATGAGCTTTGTGAAGGATTCTATAAAATTAACTAAGTTCTCTTGTGTATCCGTCCAAATGATAAAGATATCATCTAAGAAGCGTTTGTAAAGAAGGGGCTTAATTTTCTGGGTTGACAAGAACTTAGTTTCAAGATCATTCATAAAAATATTAGCGTAGTTGGGTGCCATTCGAGTCCCCATAGCAGTGCCATTTATTTGTAGATAGTATTGGTTATGAAACTCAAAGCTATTGAGTTGAAGTACCAGCTTCGCAAGGGTTTCAATTACTGTTGGACTTGGCAAGTCATCACATTTGTGCTCACTATAGGACTCTACTAATGTTTTGATGCCGTCTTTATGGGGAATATTAGTGTAAAGGGAAGTTACATCAAGAGTTACAAGAAAGGCACCATCAGGGATTTTTATATCGTTGATGATCCGTATGAAGTGCTTGGTATCACGTAGGTAGGAGGAGTGTGTAGGCGGAATGTCCTTAATTAGGGAGTCTATGTAGCTTGATATTGGTTCGGTGAGGGGTACCTCTTCCCGAAATAATTGGTCTGCCGTGGTTTCCTTTCTTGTGTATTTGATATATATATATATATATATATATATATATATATATATATATATATATATATATATATATATATATATATATACTTTGGTTATGAAGATCGATGGGTCCGGTACGATAGATGAGTGAGAAGAAGGACTCACGTACGAAATGTAGTTTTATTAACGTTTCGGATGGTGGGCCAGCCTATATATATATAGAAGAGGCACAAAGAAAAATAAAGCAGAAGAAAAAAATCCGGGGCACCAGACCGGGGATTTGAACAATCGCCCCCTCGCTCCCCAGCGCACTGCATTAGACAACTCAACCGTGCCTCATGCATGCGCCGGCGAAATAACGGCGAGCTATTTATATACACCATTTACCTCTGGTGGTAAGCGAATCTCGGAAGAGCTTGAGCATGCTTTCTATCTCGCAACGCTCCTAATTTTCTTTCCATTTGAAAACTCGCCCTTTTCTTTACGTACACCTGATGTGGAAGAAAAAAGAAAAAAAAACAGAAAACACCGGCCACACCTGACATCAGACAACCCCGTGTGGCAGGAGACGAAGGGGGTCACTCTACGCGCCGCAGTTTAGGGCGTCCTATTCTCCATTGTAGACACTTGCAGACGCAACGCTCCTAATTTTCCTTCAATTTGAAAACTGCCCTTGAGACGCGCAGGACAAAGTGGCCATTTTCTGTAGCCACTCATGATGTGGAAGGAAAAAAAAACGTCACAGTTTCGCCGCAACGGCGAAGCAATAAAATGCGATAACAATAAATTTGAATGTAACGCGAAAAACAGAAAGCAGCTCGAAATTTCCAGTGCGTCGCTCGAGCCCAAAGCACGCACGAAAAGAACGCACACAGGACGAGCGCGAACTGTCATGCGTCAGAGCTCAACACTTGAAGCGCACTGCTCAAACGTAAAGCCGGACGCACGAAACGAACGAACAGGTACACACAGGACGAGCGCGAACTGTCACAGTTGTTACTAATTTCTGTTTGAAAAGCGCGCTCCTTCGCAAACGCGGCCGCTGCAGCGAGCGACGTGACCTTCGCACGCTCTGTGACTTCAGCGCGGACATCGCGGGGAAAGCACAAGACATACAACACCCCGCTCTACCCCCCCCCCCCCCCCCGGCTGCCCCCTTCTTTCCTCGAGATAAGCGCGCCAAGGCGACCACGCCATGTAGGGCGAAGAGCAACGGCGTTCTCAGGAGCGGGGTGTATAACAATACTAATATCTGGGGTTTAACGTCCCAAAACCACGATATGATTATGAGAGACCCCGTAGTGGAGGGCTCCGGAAATTTGGACCACCTGGGGTTCTTTAACGTGCACCTAAATCTAAGCACACGGGCCTCAAACATTTTCGCCTCCATCGAAAATGCAGCCGCCGCGGTTGGGATTCGATCCCACGACCTTCGGGTCAGCAGTCGAGCACCATAACCACTAGACCACCGTGGCGGGGCAGGAACGGGGTGTCGACCTCTAAAGCGCGCCACGCGCGCGCTTCACGCCATTTAGGTGGTGACTGAGAAAGCATGCTGAAGTAAATGGTGTATATAAATAGCTCGCCGTTAGCAGGCTGAAAGACGGTGCTGTTGGTGGCATAACCGTCGAACGCCGCGCGTTGCAAAGCGAGAGGTCGCCCGTTAGATTCCGCGCGTCGGAAAGTTTTTCTGAATTATTTATCGTTGTGGCTTTTATATACCCTATTGAAAATTCCTCCACCATGAGGAATGGTGGATTCCACCATCCACCATTATGGTGGATTATGGTGCTGGAAGATGGTGGCACGTGGTGTATGCTGGATGCTGGCGTATGATGGATGCTGGAGAATGACGGAGCGTAAAACGGCTCTACAGCGTCGGCACCATCATGCCTAGCCGTCACACACAAATAATTGTATAGAAGGCGATGTAGAAAGCACTAGTACAAGAAAAAAAACCGTATGCGAAAAAAAAGAAAACTTCCGCCACCGGGAATCGAACGTCCGACCTGCGGATTTCGAGCCGAGTACTTTACCACTACGCCACGCTGACTTTTTTGTTCTTTATTGCAATGCTAATATGTTCTATACATATACACATGTGCCACACATCACCCACCAGCACGCGTAAGGCTGGCTGGATCTACTTATGAACTTTTAACTGTTTCAGTGTATCTAATATACAAATCATTTCATTTCTTGCCCCTCGGTGCTCCAGCACTTCTCTGAGCTTCGTGATCTGTTCAACAAAATAGGCGTTAACCGATCGCGCTTGTGGCTCAGCATTTCGTATATCCATACGTGACCTCCATATGCTATAAAGACCTAGAAGCGTGAAGAGGTCATAAAGGAGATTATTTCCACGAACAGGCAGAAAACGAATTCCGTAGGCATCAACTGGCAGTTCCTTCTTCAATGTTCTCTGCAGCACATCCCAATAAAACACAGCGTCCCAACAGTCAGTAAAAACATGCTCTACAGTTTCTGGTTTGTTACACAAAAGACAATTCACTCCCCACGGCACAAACATGCCTCGTTGTTCGAGCCATGTTTTCACAGGTAGTGTGCCCGTGTGAAGTTTAAAGAAAAACGTTTTAACCCCAGGTGGAACTAACATCTTTTTGACGCGTTTCAGGACGTCCCTCCCTGATCCCTCCCCATAAATGGTTCTGTAAAGGGGAACTGGAAAAACTATGTCTACCAGGTCTTTCAGTAGGCGCTTCCTGGGAACGTTACTTAAGTATTCAAAAGAAAATCTACTTATAAGAAACCTATAGGAAGAAACCACCTCGCATAAGTAGCGGGATACTTTATACGGACCGTTGTCCATGGTGGAGACAACAAATTCTGGTATAGCTCCGGTAACATGACTTGAATAATTGTACGGATGAAAGGGTTTTGCTGATCTCTTAAGAATAAAAATCTACTAACCACCTGTTTCAAGAACAGGTGACTTAACCCCAACCCACCGTCTCTGACCTTCCGGAAAAGATTAGTCCGAGATGTTCGCTCGTATTTAGAATTCCAGACAAATGTTGCAAATATCCTATGAAAACGCTGAATATTACTTCTTGTGCAGTAGAGAACCTGGAGAACGTACGATATTTTAGCTGCCAAAAGACGTTACATACCGTGGATCTTGCAAATATTGACAAATTCCGCCCACCCCAGCTTAAAGTCTTTGTGCTCATTTCATCCGCCTTGTCTCTTCAAAACTGCGTATTTTCTCCATATCTATCTAGTGGTACCCCTAGGTATTTGTTGGGTACAGTGCTCCACTGCAGTTTCTCATAGACACTGGGTGTCTGCTGCCACGAACCATGCCATAATCCAAAACTTTTGTCTGTGTTCAATAAACTACCAGTTTGGTCGCAAAAGCTTTGCGTGATCTGCAGTGCTATTTTCACACTTTCCTTGTCGGTACATATAAAAGCAACATCATCCGCATATGCAAGCACTCGTACCTCAAAGGACTGCAGCCGGAAACCTCTTAATTGATCACTGTTAATGATTTTCCTACACAGGGGCTCTAAAAACAAAGCAAACAGTAATGGTGACATGGGACATCCCTGTCTTACAGACGAACGAACATCAACGCGTTCTGTCAGTTCTCCATTTACAACCAAACTGGTGGTACAGTTTTGATATGCCATTCGAACCCCTTCACATATAATAGAACCCAGTCCAGCATGTTCCAATATATCAAACAGTGTGGCATGACATACCATATCAAAGGCTTCTGAAAAATCAATTTGTACCATCGCTGCTTTTCCTAACTGAGCATCGCAGTATTCTAGAATACTCCTCGCTACATGAGTGTTTGTAAATATACTTCTACCTTTGATTCCACAAGTCTGATGTGACACTTGCTAGGCGTCTTGCAAAATGACTAGTCAACATACTAATACACAGTTTGGCTTCAGCTTTGTATGTCTCATACTGGAGACAGACGCGATCTTCACATCCTACTAAATTTGCGTAGATATTAAACGCAAACAAACTGCTGCCGGTAACAATGACACGTCGATAATGGCAACAGCGCTAACTTTCTTTTAGCATTCACAACGTAACTCCAAAGAAATGTGTCAAGTGGAGCCAGGAGCGCGAGTATAGTCAACCGGGTGTTACTGCGAAGTTTTAATAGCCGTTTCTCGCTTTTTCCAAAGTGCTACATGTGCAGAGACGTTCTGTCGACTGCAATCGCATTCGATAAATACGCGCGTACAATTGATTGAGTATTCTGATGGCTTTTTTTTTTCGCGCAACGTACAGCGCAGCCGTGCCAGCGCACTGATCTGACGCTGTATCATTAGCTACAACTGCATAACAGCTGGGCCAAAGCAAGTGCAGTATGCGGGAAAAATATGCCATCATATTGGTTCAGTAAGGCGTACGAATTGACAACTCTATGTTCTCGCATACGTGTCAGAGAAGCGCCGGCGAGTGCGACCGGCGGCGGTTGGTGACCGGAGGCGTTTGCTGGAAGCGCGTCGCATCTATGCTCATCGCTTCGTGTGCGGACACTGTACACAAGAAAAAAGTGCTTCATTTAGGTTAGCCGATGCCACAGGTGTGCTCTAAAGTCATTCGTACTCACCGGAATCGTGTATAAAACCAGAAGCGCCGATAACACGTAGACGGACTCGGTCGCTACGCTATGCCTAACCTTTGGTGGCAATCATGGTGGTAGAATATGATGGTGGTAGTCATACTTGGTGGGGCTTATCTCGACGCACGCCGAAGGTAAAAGTTTGTGCATTTAACTTTGCATGAATTTTCACTATTACCTTAAAGTGCCGCTGAGGTAACTGAGTGTGCAAGAATTGCCAGAGTTGCGTTTCAAGCGTGACGGTATCAAGCGGAGGCTGTTTTCTGGTCTCCCCGCTGGGACTCATTTACTTCTCGGCAAATGCGCGGCGATGTAACACAGTTACTGTCGCTGTTCACACCGACACTTCTAGACTTGTAAACGTCAAAATGCAGCAGCACATCGCGGATGTAAACCTGATAAGCACGTGCGTAAAATATAAACATTCATGGCTGCTGTGCTCCAGAAAACTTGTGGCGGTTATTGGCGCCGCATGAATAAAAAAAAATAGCGCTGGAAAGCTTAATGAGCGGTGTTGGCTTCTTTGAACTGCATATATTTCTGCACATTCAAGAGGAAAACATTAGACCTGACAGCGACTTCACATAATGTCGTTCACTTCCATCATGCCACCGTCATCCACAATGCTTCCATCCTGCCACCGTCACCCAGCTTGTTCACCAAGTCATCCGCCAAAACATGTTTTGCTCGCCACCATCAGCCAGCAATTTCCACTTAACACCAAAAGAAGCTCGCCACCACCACCACCATCTGCCACCATTTTTTCCACTCTCGCCATCATCATCCATTATGACCACTACAGCTTCCACCACATCCACTATTCTTTCCACCTTGTCCACGATTGTTTCCGCTATGTCCACCAAGATTTCCAGCATCCACCAACCCACGATTTTCAATAGGATATATATATATATATATATATATATATATATATATATATATATATATATATATATATATATATATATATATATATATATAGCACGTAGGAAAAATTGTTCAGTAAAGGACTGACGTTTCGGCCGCGGGACCGGCCTTCGTCGGAGTGGCCGGTCGACGAAGGCCGGTCCCGCGGCCGAAACGTCAGTCCTTTACTGAAAAATTTTTCCTACGTGCTTGATTTTTTTCAACTTTTACTTCCGGGTCCTTTGTTAGCACTTTATTGTTTATATATATATATATATATATATATATATATATATATATATATATATATATATTCATTTATTTATTTATTTACACACACACATATACAGCGCATGGCGGAGGCGACGGCATAATTCAGCCGAGCCTATCCATAAAATTGCTATCACAATAAAAACAAAATACACCTGGCACAACTTGCACCAGAACGCCTCGTGTGTCACTCCACGCGCCGCAGTTTAAAAGAGAAAGAAATATAAGAGCATCTGATTCTCCATTGTCGACACTTGCAGGGCGTTGCTCAAGAACAAAGACGTAACAACAGCGACAGTTGTTAGTTCACGCTTGCCCTGTGTATGCATGTGCGTTCTTTTAAAGACGATAGTCTTTCTTGGGGAACTTAAACGCAGAAATTTTGGTCTGTCTTTCTGTCTGTCTGTCTTTCTGTTTGTCGGCACGTCCCTCGATACAGCCACTCGGCCAAAGTTGAACCACTTGCCCAAGGGCCAGCCGTCTTGAACTGGTACGGCTGTTCATACTTGTGAACGTTGTCGATCGAAAAGTAAATATCAGCAATATCTGAGGTGCAACATCACTAGGTAAGTATTAGGTGGCGTGTTCCTTTAATAGAAAATGCATACATACGTAATTTTAAGGACCCTAGTTTCTTATGCTACGCTGAAAATGCATAAGAATGGATGCTTGAGCGAGTTGGTATGCGTTCATCTTTGTTGAAACAGCGCTCACTAGACGACGACGAAGTAAAAGAAGGCACAGGACAGGCGCTGCCTGTCCAGTGCCTTCTTTTACATCGTCGTCGTCTAGTGAGCGCTGTTTCAACAAAGCTGAAAATGCGACTGCGCTGAAATTAGCCTTCCTCCGTGCCCTTCGCACGAGCTCATTGTTGTGTTTCGGTTCTGTATTGCACTGTACGAATGCCATTGGTTGGTTTTGAAAAACTTTAGTTTTGAGAAGGCCAAGAAGGTGAAAAGAAATATTTAAAAAATGAAAAAGCAGCGTTGTGGGCGGCCTTCAGGCTGCCGGTTGTGGGCGCCGCTCTGGCGTTCCTGTTTTAACCAGGCGACGTGTAAATAAAATTACACCATCTCCCGCTAAAGGGGACCATGAGGCGATGCGAAGCCGGAGCACTTGCACGATCGCGTTCCGTTGGCGTTCGTTGGGCATGCTACCGACCTCGCGTCGTGGAACGCGAAGAGGGACGCTACGCGCGTCGTATCTTCCATCTAGCCTGGCCGTTAATTCTCGCAGGGCGAGCGGGGAACGCGGTCGACAGGCGGGCGAGAGGGAGGCAGCGTGGGAGAGGAGAGAGAAGCGGAGGGGACGCGCATGCGCTCGAGCTCATCGCGGCGTTGCGCAGGAGAGAATTTCGGCATGTCTAGCCCCCGTTTCAGAGGAAGAGTGGAAAGGGGAGGCGAGAGGGGGAGGGGGAAAGTGGAGAGGGAAAGTGGAGAGGGTAAGGGGAGAGGTAAAGTGAAGAGGGAAGGGGAGAGGGGATGGGAGAGGGTGCGTGGAGAGGAGGTGTGTGGTGAGGGTATGCGCATGCGCAGTAAGGGTGGTCACGCCGCACACCACCACCACCACCACCACCGGATTGAGCTCCGCCTTAAGATACTTCGCATCTAAAAAGAGTGTGTGGAGAGTACTCGTTGAGTGCGGACGTTTCTCTGCTTCAGCGCTTCGCGCCAAACCGCGTTTCCGGGCGGGCTGGCGTCCCCGCCGGTCGCGTTGGTCACCGCCGGTCTTCGCCTGCTGCTGCGCCGGGACTACCAGCACGCAACACAGCACTCATGTTTCCCGACGTATTGCCAGATGGCGTCCTTATCTCACACAGCGCCTCTTCTATCGTCTTTACACGACATTTGCAGCGAAGCACGCAGATACGCGGCCAATTTTTTTGGGTGTCGTTCTTTGTGCTTCGGCGGCGCGCTGCAAGTATTGAGCTGCTTCTCGTCGTTCGTGTGACATTCCAATTTCTTGCTGTCGCACTGATTGCTTTGCCCTTTCGGGGAAACTGTGACTCTTCTTTAACAGTGAAGCTGTTTAGCAAACTGTTCGTTGTCAGTCGAATTAAAAGCTATCATCATCATGCACGGGTACATGCCACAGAAATTGAGTAAGTCCCACTACTCACCACTGATCCAGTAAAGATGCAGGAGGCAACACTTAGCCCAACAAAGAATGGCTGCGAAGTGACGTGGCGAGCCGAAGACCCCGAGTACGTACAACGAGAGAATACTAGGGAACGGGAAACTCAAAGGCGGCTGCGAGAAGACCCCGAAGCGATGGAAGGCGTATGACAACGAGGACGTGCCCGTACATCTATGAGAGGTGCGAACGCTTGGTTTCAGCGCGAGGTTCTCTCTCTGCAGTTTGGGCATCCATGTCGTGTCTGTGACTGTCTGGAGAATAATTGGGACCTCTCTGCGCTGTGCATCGACGTATTAAGAACGTAGCATCACCCAGATAAATCCTAGAAACAACGTAGAAGCATCCAAATTGGGCTTCAGAATCGTCCACTTTCGTTGTTTCAAGCCTTGCGCGGCTTAGTGCAAGCTTCGCCATTTTAAATGTGAAGCATTTCATAGCGAACCTCTGGCACTTTGAGCGTTTCTATCTAGATATCTATCGATCTATCTATCTAGACGCCCACGTCTGGGTGCTCTCATTATCGCCTCCTTAACTTGGTGTAGACCAAAATTTGCACGGGAGAGTAAGAGGATTTGACAAATATGATTGCAGGGTCATGACATGAATAACGTTAAAATCCTGTCGCGCACGTCTTCAAACCCTTTCCACTAGACACGTGTGGCACATACCCGTTGACCACAGGCCGCGATGTACGGGTATGCGCCACTGGTGATTGGCAGTTTATGTCTACCCAGGAACGGCGAGAACAGACATTGGTAACTTAAATGCTAGAGCGTTAACGAAAACCAACATCGGCAGCGTTGACTCAACGAATGGAAAGAATGAAAATTAGGATCCCAGCAGGAATCGAACCCAAGCATTTTATGTGGCAATCAGTTATTCTACCACTGAGCCACGCCAGGTCTATAAACTGGTTTGGAAAAACAGCCTACGCAAGCGTAATATCGGTGCAACGTGAATTGTGGTTCTGGTGCTGGCTATCTGATTTTACAAGAAAGCAATAAACACTACATGATACTCCTACGATGTGTACTCCTACGATACAGGCGTCATATCAGATCAACGTATGTAGTTCCAGTGCTGGTTCCGCTTTTAGACCATTATGTTTGTATTTAAATTACTCAGCAAGCTATACTGAAGCATTGTTCGACCCCGGAGGAATACATTAACGAAAGTTACATATGATATCCACATCACCGCACCGTAAGGTCCACTTCGTCCACCAGAACGCCGCAGTGTCCTCTTCATTTCTTACGACGCTGGGCGATGGCCTCATGCTGACCGAGGATGATGCCAGATTTATTGACAGCCGCTTTGTAGACTACGCTACGTAGGTCACATACGCCCAGGTAGTCTACGAATACGACAAACACCATCCACTGATGTTGGTCTACGTAGAACTATCCAGGCCTACCAGCCTCGACGGCCTATACCTCACCAACGCGAAGGGTGGCTTCAGGTTCCGACATGTCGCCGGCTCTGTCGACAGACAATTTGTTGGCACAATGACCGAGGCATCCACGAATTCCAACAGCTTTACTATACCTCATACTTCACTACACATGGACCCCCCGTCACCACGATCCCGACCGGATCCTATAACAAGTCATGACCAGCTGCTGGTGCTCACTGATCACGGTGATGATGCCCTTGTTCAAGAACTCTCAAGAAATTCTTAAACACATGCACACGGGTTCGTGAAACGTGTGTGCGTTCTCGGGACACGTATAAGCACTACATATCAGCTTACCGCTTCTGGTGTTGGTAATACCCACGTTGCGATCGGCAGCGTTCATCATCATCATCACCATCATCATCATCATCGTCATCATCAGCCTGTCTACGCTCACTGCAGGGCAAAGGCCTCTCTCATGTTCTGCCAATCAACCCGGTCCTGTGCTTTCTGCCTCCCACATGAATACACCAATTGGCAGCGTTACCCAACTGTAAACAACTGGTTATATAACACATATGCGGCTCTTCAACATATTGTTACGGGGAAAAATACAATACTGAGTCAGTATCAAGGCACAGCACAGCTCACAACACAACGTTGACTTCTTCACCTCTTTTTCAGCTCCCCTTTTCAGGGTATATCCCACTATGCCCTCTTAGCGTAGGTAAAACCACGCAACACAACCCCCGGCGGCAAAAGCGCCGACCCGGCGCGTCTATGGGACCACAGGAGAAGGTGGGTGGTAACGCTTGAGCCTGGATACGTGGACGACGTCACGGGATAATAGAGGAGAAGAGTTTGTAGGATTAGCCGGGACGATTTCGTATGTAACGTCTGTCAATTGTCGAAGCACGCGGTATGGCCCCGTGTATCGAGAAAGTAGCTTCTCAGAGAGACCGGCACGTCGCGTTGGGGACCAGAGAAGAACGAGGGAACCCGTTGGAAAACGTTCGTCACGATGCCGCTCGTCGTAACGGTGCTTCTGTGTTTCTTGAGAAGCCGTCAATCTGTGGCGGGCAAGCTGGCGGGCGTGGTCAGCGCGGGCAATAGCGTCGCGTGCATATTCCGTGGTCGACTCTGCAGCAGCCGGAAGGAAGGTACCCAATGGCAACGTTGGTTCGCGTCCAAACAAAAGGTAAAACGGTGAGTATCCAGCGGTGTCGTGCCGGGAGGAATTATACGCGAACGTCACGTAGGGAAGTGCAAGGTCCCAGTCACGATGGTCGGTCGACACGTATTTTGAAAGCATGTGTGTCAGGGTCCGGTTTAAGCGCTCTGTCAGCCCGTTTGTCTGGGGATGGTAAGAGGTCGTGAGCTTATGCTGGGTGGAACAGAAACGCAGGATATCGTCAATCACTTGTGAAAGGAAAGTACGGCCTCGGTCTGTCAACAGTTGTCGTGGGGCACCGTGCACTAAAATAAGATCCCGAAGTAAAAAATCAGCGACGTCTGTAGCGCAGCTGGTTGGAAGGGCTCGCGTGATTGCGTAGCGGGTCGCGTAATCGGTAGCAACGGCAACCCACTTGTTTCCTAAAATGGATGTTGGAAATGGACCGAGAAGGTCCAAACCGACTCGGAAGAAGGGCTCCGGTGGGATGTCGATAGGCTGAAGACACCCAGCAGGAAGTCCCGACGGCTTCGTGCGGCGCTGACAAACCTCGCAGGCGTTGACATAACGCCGCACAGAGCGTGCAAGGCCAGGCCAGTAGAAGCGGCGGCGCACACGGTCACACGTGCGAGAAACGCCAAGGTGACCAGCGGTTGGGGCGTCATGAAGCTCGTGGAGGACTGTGGAACGCAGGTGCTCTGGTACGACCGGCAGTAGAGCGGGTCCGGCGGGTGACAAATTACGCCGATATAAGGTGTCATCTTTGAAGGCAAACATGCGTACAGAGGCGTCGTGCGGGGAGGATCGCAGCCGTTGCATTATTTGACTGATATGCGGATCCCGACGCTGCTCGTCGCCGAGGCGAAGCAGCTAAGAGAGGGAAAATACGCAGTCGGTCGAGGCAGTGCTCGTAGAGGGCCGGTCAGCCACAGGGTAGCGGGATAGGCAATCCGCATCTTGGTGCAGTTTTCCACTCTTGTACACGACCGTGTAGGTATACTCCTGCAAACGGAGTGCCCAGCGAGCGAGACGACCTGTGGGATCTTTCAACGAGGCGAGCCAACAAAGGGCATGATGGTCGGTGAGCACTGTAAACTGTCGGCCGTATAAATAAGGACGAAATTTCACAACTGCCCATACCAGAGCGAGGCATTCGCGCTCCGTAATTGAATAATTGCGCTCCGAAGTGGACAGCAGCCTGCTAGCATAAGCTATCACGTGATTCTGCCCACGTTGTCGCTGGGCCAACACAGCGCCGATTCCGTAACCACTGGCGTCAGTGCGGACTTCGGTTGGCGCGGCAGGGTCGAAGTGGGCTAGACCAGGGGAGGATGTGAGCATTGTGACGAGCTTGGAGAAAGCTGCTGCTTGCGAGGGACCCCAGTTAAAGGGCGTGTCTTGTTTGAGCAGGTCCGTGAGAGGTCTAGCAATTTCGGCGAAGTCTTTGACAAACCGCCGAAAGTAGGAGCAGAGTCCCACAAAGCTGCGAACATCTTTGGCGGTTTTCGGCACAGGGAAGTCCTTCACGGCTCGAATTTTTTCCGGATCAGGTTGTACGCCGGAGGCATCAACAATATGCCCAAGGATCGTAATGCGGCGACGGCCGAACCGGCACTTGGACGAATTAAGCTGAAGTCCGGCGAGACGGAACAATTCAAGAATTGCTGAGAGTCTCTCAAGGTGCGTTTCGAACGTGGGCGAAAACACAATTACGTCGTCTAAATAACATAGACACGTAGACCACTTGAAGCCGTGAAGCAGAGAATCCATCATTCGTTCGAATGTGGCTGGGGCATTACATAGGCCGAAAGGCATGACCATGAACTGGTAAAGGCCGTCAGGTGTTACAAAGGCCGTCTTCTCTCGGTCCACGGGATCCACAGGGATCTGCCAATATCCGGAACGGAGGTCGATGGAAGAGAACTACGCGGCACCATGCAGACAATCAAGGGCGTCGTCAATTCGAGGTAGAGGGTAGGCGTCTTTCCTTGTGATGTTGTTGAGATGGCGATAGTCCACACAAAAGCGCCACGATCCGTCCTTCTTTTTAACTAACATGACCGGAGACGCCCAGGGACTGGAGGACGGCTCTATAATGTCCTTCGCTAGCATCTTATTTACTTCCTGTTGGATGACGCTCCGCTCAGACGCAGACACTCTGTAGGGGCGGCGGTGAACAGGGTTGGCATCACCTGTGTGTATGCGATGCTGGACAACGGACGTCTGCCCTAGAGGTCGGTCACCGAAATCGAAAATGTCCTGGTAGGTCCCGAGAACGCGCTGGAGGGCTTCAACGTGTTCAGGCGGAAGGTCAGCGGCGATCATGTTAAAAATTTGACGGCTGCCACAATTGGTTGTCGGTGGCGTCCGCTGCGTAGGAACAGCGGCATCCAAGGCGAAAGCTTCGACCGGTGAATCAAGTAGCGAACAAAGGTGGGCTACGGAAATGCCTTGTGGGAGCACTTGATTTGCGAAACCGAAATTTACCACCGGTAGCCAGGTTCTGTTAGCCGTGATGCTGAGAACCGTATAGGGAACAGCAACACAATGCTTGAGCAGCAAGTCGGGAAGAGGCGAAGCGTAGTAGTCACCGTCTGGCACAGCTGGTGAGCACAACATATCGACGTACGTAACAGATTGCTGGGGCAGGTGAATAAAGTCGCTGCAATGTAATCGGCACGAAGGTTGGGACGGGGGGTCACTGAGTTGCGGCAGTTCAAGTCGCAGCACACCGGCGGAGCAATCAATAAGCGCAGAGTTGGTTGCCAGAAAATCCAGCCCAAGTATGAGGTCGTGGGGACATGTGGCAAGGACAGTAAAAAGGACGACCACCTGATAACCGGCAACGGTAAGCTGAGCTGTACACATCCCAACGACAGGAACGGTGCCGCCATCCGCGACTTGTACCACATTGGTCAAGGGTGGCGTCAGAATCTTCTTCATGCGACGACGAAAATCCGCACTCATGACAGAGACGTGAGCGCCTGTGTCGATCAAAGCTTGAACAGGAGTGCCATCAACATGTACTTCAAGTGTGTTCTGGTGTAGACGTAAGGGCAACAGAGGATTTTTGGTTAACGTCGACAGGGCAGCTTCACCTCCAGAAGCTGCGCAGCCTAGTTTTCCGGAGACATGCGGCGGCTAAATGACGGCGAGGGCGAGCGGCGGCGCGTTGGTGAGCGAGAGGAACGGCTTGGAGGCGGCGACGATGGGAAGGTGCGGCCATAGTCCTCAGGGGCGGCGAATGCTGAAGACTCAGTGCGGTTCGGATAACGGCGATTCATTGTGCGGAAGGGGCCGTTGTAAGCGGGATACTGGCTAGGAGGAGTAGAGGGCCACTGACTGCGACAGTAACGAGCAACGTGGCCTGCACGACCACAGAGGAAGCAGATCGGCTTATCATCTGCTGTTCGCCATTCAGAAGGGTTCCTGGAATGAACAGGGTACTGACGGCGGCGTGTTGTCTCAGAGGCTACGGAGGTGTCAGTATTGTTCATGGCACAAACAGTGGAACACAGACCCAGATTGGCGAATTCCTGGCGGACAACGGCCTGGATCAGGGCGACAGCCGGTGCCGGTGTCTCGGACAACGTCGGTTTATGGCCAGCCGGGCACACAGCATCGAGTTCGCGTCGGACGATGCGTGTCACATCGTCAGTTGTGGACGGCTGAAAAGAGGTTCCTTCGCAAGACGATGTTGCAGCGGTGTTGGGGAGACGATGGAACTGGTGCGGAATGCGCCGACTCTTCGCTTGTTCCAGGCGGCGACACTCCTTAATTACGGCGTCGATGGTCGTGACGTTGGTAAAAACGAGCAGATTGAACGCATCGTCTGCGATACCCTTCAAAATGTGTGAAATCTTGTCAGCCTCGGGCATGTTGTGGTCAACCTTTTGACACAAGGCTAACACTTCTTGAATATAGGTCAAGTAGGGCTCGGTTGACGTTTGAGTACGTACGGCCAATTCTTTCCGTGCAGCAAGCTGTTGACCAAATGGGTTGCCGAAAAGGTCATGGAGCTGTTGTTTAAACATGTCCCAGCTTGTGACTTCGTGCTCGTGGGTCTCAAACCAGACGCGAGGGGTTTTGTCGAGGTAGAAGATGACATTTGCCAGCATAACGGTTGGATCCCAGCCGCTTGCTGATGCGCTCGTACATGCTGAGCCACTTGTCCACATCGATGTTGTTCTCCCCGGTAAAGGTGCCGGGGTCACGGGGTTGCGTTAAAGCGACGTACTGGGTTGTTGTTGTCGGAGATGTTGCCGACGTAGCTGGCGAAGGCGTGTCTTCACCCGGAGCCATGGTTGCAGACTTAAAGAGGCGTCCACTGCGGAGCTCCGTCGTCAAAAAAAAAAAGTACCCCGCACCTCCACCAAAAATGTTACGGGGAAAAATACAATACTGAGTCAGTATCAAGGCACAGCACAGCTCACAACACAACGTCGACTTCTTCACCTCTTTTGCAGCTCCCTTTTCAGGGTATATCCCACTATGCCCTCTTAGCGTAGGTAAAACCACGCAACAATATATATATATATGTGCGCGTATAAAATTTATACATATCTTTAGCGACATTTTGTAACGTGTCGCTAAGTAAAAAACTTACGCCACAGTCACCTACCCGCCGCATGCTTCGCATAATATCGACTCCCACGGTACGTGGGATCTGCCGAATTTTTTTTTCACGGGCTCATTAAAGAATGTGAAACAGCAGCATGATGGGAATTTTACCGTGAACACGAGGGGGTCTGCCTGTGTACACTGTGCGCGCTCCTTAATTTTTAGATGCGAAGTATGTTAGGGCGGAGCTCAATTCGGTGGTGGTGGTGGTGGTGTGCGGCGTGACCACCCTTACTGCGCATGGGCATACCCTCTCCACACACCTCCTCTCCGCTCACCCTCTCCCCTCCCCTCCCCACTTTCACTCTCCCCTCCCCCTCTCCCCTCCCCCTTTTCCGCTCTTCGTCTGAAACGCGGGCTAGACATGCCGAAATTCTCTCCTGCACGACGCCGCGATGAGCTCGAGCGCATGCGCGTCCCCTCCACTTCTCTCTCCTCTCCCATCTCGCCCGCCTGTCGACCGCGTTCCACGCTCGCCCTGTGAGAATTAACGGCCAGGCTAGATGGAAGATACAACGCGCGTAGCGTCCCTCTTCGCGTTCCACGACGCGAGGTCGGTAGCATGCCCAACGAACGCCAACGGAACGCGAACGTGCAAGTGGTCCGGCTTCGCATCGCCTCATGGTCCCCTTTAGCGGGAGATGGTGTAATTTTATTGAGATAGCAATTATATGGACAGTCTCGGCTGGTTTTTGCCGTCGCCGTCGCCGCCGTCATGCTGCGTATATGTATAAGTATGTATGTATACATCAATATCGCAAAGAAAAATAATTCAGAAAAATGCTTCCGAAGCGCGGAATCGAACCGGCGACCACTCAATTCGCAGCGCGGCGCGCTAAGCACTACTCCACAAAGTGTAGATCCGTCAGGTAGCTAACGGCGAGCGTTATATACTAACCCTTTACCGTTTGCAGCCCTCCGAGACGGAGGCGCGTATAAGCGTTTTTTCATTACCCGCGAGATGGCGCTAGGAGCGCGAGGGGCGCACTTAAAGGCGTCGGCCAGCTCTCTCGCTTCTTATATTTGCGCAGGGAGAACCTTGCCGTTCCGCTGTCTGCTCGCGCGGGCGCTCGAACAAGCTACCGCAGTGTTCATGATTCTCAGCAGGTGGAGCTACGTGGTAGCTCTCACCGCGCGTCGCGTACGTGTAGCTAAAAGCGTTTTAGATGTCGTGCACGTAACACACGTCTACTTCTCACGTTCGCGTACGAGAAGTCCCTACGTACGTGAAATTAAAACTGTCTAGTAGCTGCCGGGTAGTGACGGACGCACGGTAGTTGCAGCGCGTCCATCACGGGCCCCTTTTCTGGCTATCGCATTCATTGCTTCGCCCTTGCGGCGAAACTGTGACTTTTTTTCTCCCTCCATAGTGCTTAACGCTGTGAGCGAGTTAGTATACGAAACTTTTTTTTCTTCTTCTCGGATTAAAATAAGCCGTGGCAGGGTTTTCTAAGACAATCTTCTGACAGGGCCAAGAGCAACATTTTTTCAAGGAAGACAGAAGAATGTGCATACCCATAAGTGCAGCAAGTAAATCCCAGTGTCTAGAATACTGCACATTGTTCTCCCGTGAAAACCATCGTACTTACCGGCTCCTTCATTTTTTTGCATGCTTTTCAACAGCCTCTGAATTATATAGAAAAAGCATCAAGAAATTTTGTTCTACACTACAAAAAACTCGAGATGGAAATGCACGCGCAAATAAAAAGGCACCAGGAACGTACTGAAATGGTAGGGGAATCCCCTCCCCCGTTTAAAACATTTCAGCCTGCGGCCCTGGCAGACGACACGTGTGCGCGAAGAAAGGGCCACTTGTTCAGTGACCCCTTCTCGTGTTCAGCCAAACGTCCATTAAGGGATGCTTCTATGAATTACAGATTTTGGAGGCGGCATAATTCAAGAAAATCCCGGCGCTGGCGAGCGTGCAGAGATGCGGGTGTACGCTAATGGGGGTCCTCGAAGGAGCGCCAGACACATGCGCATTGGTATGCGTCATTTCCCGATAACTGATGCTCTCTCGATCGAGGGCTTGTCGATGATCTGCCGTTTCAGATATTGAAATCGGATATTTTATCCAGATCACTTGTCATTTCACGTTATCGCATTTCACTGTTGCCTTTACTTGTTACATTTCATTGTTTCATGCATGATGGTCATTGTCGCCTGTAGCAACAGGTACTTTGCGCTGCTAAGCACGTGGGTGAAGATCCAATTCCAAGCATTGAGAGAGGAACTAGTTGGGAGGGAGCATTGCGCTATGCGATAGGAGGAGAGAAAGAAAACTGGTAGACCAGGTACGCACACGCCAAGCTTCGTTTGTCCCCTTTTTTCCCGATAGAGGAAGGGCTCCTATTTTTTTTTCCGCAACACTAACGCTGTTCTAGGGCTTGGAAAGGGAGACGAATATTTAGCTTAGAAGGATGTGAAGGAAGGATCATTCGGAAACATCGATGATATCGCTACCAGTTCAATTTAAGTACATTGTCAAAAGATTTTCCCACAGTGTGATCGTTCATGGTTAGGACAGTGTGAACGTTTATTTTTATCATGCGTTTTACGAAGTCAGCATAGAACATTTCTTCTTGGTTCTGCAATTCTATTTATGCCCTTAGTGGGACATAAAGTATAACACGTTTCGAAACGCTGTTACAAACCAGTAAGGTGATGATTTCAATGCACGAAATCTCACTCCCTAAAGGAGCACTGACACAAAGCTTTGAAGGCAAGAGAACTTGTGGGGTCGATTTGGGTATACACATAAGCATCATCTACAAAAGTGTCAACGAATATTATGGCCTAGGGCATGTCCAAATCAATTTTAAACAACCAACACGTGACACCCGCCTTTGATTTTCGTGTAAGCAATGAACCGCCACCTGCGTCACGAGTTTATGCTGGCTGCCAATAGACCTGCGAGCGCGCTCTCCTCGCAGACCTCTTCAATAGAAAGAGGGGGAAGACCTGTACGGGAGTACCAAGGCTGGCTGACTTACTTGCCTCAGCAGTGACTCTTTGGGGGCTCACGCATATAATACAATGCGTCAGAGGGGATTATATCGGCACCCAGAAATCCTTAGTTTAAAAGAAAATGGCAACGCTCAAAACAGCAAAACTAGGCGATTCTGAAGACTAGCATGGTATCTACTACGTTGTTTCTAGGTTGTTTCTAAGTCGTTGCTAGGCTTTAGCCAGGTGATGCTAGGTTGTTTCTACGTTGATTCTCAGCGCAGAGAAGTTCGAGCTGAACCACACACAGTCACTGACACGACACGAGTGTCCAAACTGCGGACACAGAAACTCGAGCTGAAAGCAAGCGTTCGCACCTCTCATAGACCTGCGGGCACGTCATCGTTTGCGTACGCCTTCCATCGCTTCGGAGTCTTCTCGCAGCCGCCGTTGCCTTTCTCGTTTCCTTGTATTCTCTTGCTGTACTTGGGGTCTTCGGCTCGCCGCCATCGCTCCACAGCCATTTGTTCGGCTAACTGCTGCCTTCATTTTTTGTGGACCAGTGGCGAGTAGGAAGACTTACCCAATTTGCATGGCACATAACCGTTTGTGATGAGAAAGTGTTGAATGGTGAGATTTACCCAAATTCTGAGGCACATACCCGTTTATGATCATGATAGTTTTTTTTGGTTCGCCGGACAAGAAACGACTTGTTAAACAGCTTTGCTATTCAAAGTTGTCAAAGCGGCGCTTATGTGCACGCGCTTTTGTGTCCTCCCGTAGCCAGCTATTGTTACGTTTGGCCTGAAAATTCATCGAGGCAGACGCCATTGAGCGTACAGCTGTCTGCCAGAATGCTGCCTCCCCCCCCCGTATCGGCGCTTAGACGGAGGCAGGAATGCCAATTCTTCCTGGAGGAGCCTATGCCGAGCGAGCGAGCAGGTCGCCGTGGACGGATTTCCCAGAAAAAGGACGTCGGAATTCGGAGACCCCTTTTTGGCTTCTTGTTCTCTGCGTGAGATAGCACCGCGGGAGAGTTTCTCACCCAGCCACAACTGCCTTCTACCCTACCGCAGCAGGGAAAATTAACCCGTGCTGGAGGGAGCGGTCTGCGTGTTTTCCGGAATTCGACACACCCGCTTTATCGTGCGTTTCGGTCAGCGTGGGACTGCGCCGTTGAAGACGCTCCCAACAACCCAGGTGGGGCCTTCACCCGAGGCAGCCATCATTCAACGCTTCTTCCAAGTATTACTGGCAGTGGAAGCGGAGGTCATCGGCCCTTTCCCCTTTGGACAAACTCCTCGCCGACCTTCTCACCTACGAGTCTTCGGGGCGTGGCGAGTGTATTGTGTGACTCTTTGCCTCCTTTCGGGAGGCCGGACGCCAAGACGACAGGTCACCGGATTGGCGGGAGACGCTGACACCGGTTTGCCCGTGCTTCTGCAGTGACGGTCTCGGGGCTATAAAAGCCGAAGACTTTTGACGTTATTTCTCTGCTCTCTCTTTTCACTCCAATCTCTTAACCATGTAAATGAATCTACGTTCCTTCTTGAAAGAACGCGCCTCCTCACTGGAAATCATCGGCTATGGGGACGGACGGCGGGAGCCAGCTACCGTAACGAGACCCGCCGAACCCCAAACCTTACAACTGGTTGGCAGCGGTGAGATGGACCTTGCGACATGGTGCTGCGTTTGTGGTGAGTGCTTGGTCTTTGCTATGACTTTCCAGGCTTTATTTTGCGTTTACACTTGAGTAGTGTAGAAGCTGGATTGTATTTTTGTGGGTTAGGTAGATCACCTAGTTATGCGTAACGAGTGAGTTTGAGGGATCACCTAACTATATGTGAGCAGGACCAAAGCAAAGCGGCAGTCATGGATTTGAGGACGATGCTGAAAGATGAGCTCTTGTTTGTGTGCGAGCATCTCGGCATCAGGGTAGATAATAAAATGGCAAGGACAAATATGTGGAAGCTGATTATTAGGGAATCCAGTGAGGAGGACATTAACTGCGCGTTAATAGCTTTCAAAAGGTTTGAAGAGCGAGAAAAGAGAAGAGAGGAGAGGGAATCAATGGAGCGTGAGCGACAAAGAGAACGCGAGAGACAGGAACGGAAGGAGAGGCTAGAAAGAGAACGCGAAGAGAGGAGAACAGAAATGCAACGTTGGAAATGGTCTCAAGTAAATTCAAGGATTCACCAATTCAGAGAGGGTGAAAGTATAGAGCGTTTTCTTACCTCTTACGAGAAGGTTTGCACAGAACTTGGGCTAGACCGGGACTATTGGTCTATTGCATTATACAGCGTTCTTCCGTGTGACTTGTTAGGTAAGATAGGGTACCTTCCCAAGGAGGAGTTCAATAAGTACGAAGTAACTAAGGCGGCTTTATTGCGGTCCTTCGGTATCACCCTTAAGAGAGAGCAAAACAAGAATGACTTGCAGAGAGATCCTTCTGCGGAGAAAAATGCGCGACAGGTCGTTGTTAGTGAAACCGACCCAGAGAAAGGAACGCGTTTCTCCGATTGTGCGAAGGTAGAGCGTGAGCTAGAAAAGGAGAGAGAAAAACACGAGAAAGAAAGAGAAGAACGCGAGCGAGCCTTAGACGAAGAGATTGAAAGGTTGGAGCGTAAAGTTGAGGCAATGCGGCGGAGAAGTCAGACGTCCGCAGAGGTTGCGCACGAAAGGTGCGAAAAAAGTGGCGAGTGCGGTGCACTTCAAAGCCACAGAGAAAGCCGCTCCTTGTGAGATACCACCAGGGAAAGGTACGCGTCTCTACGAGTGCGACATGCGCACGGAGCCTTCTGCGGAGAAAACCGAGAGACCGGTCGCGGATAGTGAAATCGCGCCTGATAAATGTACGCGTTTCTCTGACTGTGCGAAGGCCGAGCAAATAGAAGACAAGACCGCGGCTGGTATCGAGTCTGAAAGGATTCCGAAAGGCACTCCGTGTGGGACTGAGGCTGGTTCCAGCCGCCCTAATAGGGTCATTGAGGAGTTGGAGACTTCCCTCACACCCCAACACGTGAATGGCCTTCCGGAAGTCGAGAGAGAAGAGGACAACGCTAGTCCTAAACGTAGCGGTAACGCAACGCTCCAGATAGACAGCACTATCGGAGAGGGCCTCTCAAAAAAAGTTCCTTTTGATAGCGGAGGAAATACCTCAGAGTGTGAGAGGGTAGATAGCCATACTGTCGAGAAGGGCCCAGCTGTAGTTTTTGCAAATGAGAGCACAGATCAACTGGCCCGACAGTGCAACGGAAAGGAGAAGTCGAATGACTTAAGCGAGAGAGAAAGTGGCGCACAAGCATCCATGAGCTGTGAAAATGCCGATGTCGCAACCCAGAGTGAAGTCCACCGTAATCGGGGAAATGTTCGCAAACGTCGCCGCAAAAGAAAAAAGCGCACTCGTGCGGCGCCGCGAAGTGTTGAGATAGGTGGCACACGGCAGAGCGAAACACAGCACAGGCGAGCGGGCAGTTTGAGAAAACGTCCTTTGAGGCGTACAGTCGGGTGCAAGCGACCGCCGCAGCGCAGAAAGAAAAAGGACAGGTCATCACCCAGTTCAGAGAAACGTCCTTCGGGGTGTGCAGTAAGGTGCAAGCGGCGAAGAAGGGGAAGCGGGGGAGAACAATGCGCATCTCCACGACGGAGGGTGCCTTCGACAGGTACAAGTTTGCGAGGACAACAATGTCGAGGTATTCCTAGACGCAAGGCAGGAGGAGCAGAGCGCCGAGCGAGAGCAAACAAAAGGAGAGGATTGCCACTCTTTTCCCCGCGTCTCTGGCATCCCCTTCGCCTTTGTGAAGGAAACCGTCGGAATTCCCGAACGAGGCGTGACGGAGAAGTACAGCTAATGGCGCGCGCTCATTGTAGTCTCTGGCGATCTGAAATGCCGCCAAGACCGCGACCGCCACGAGTACGACTAAAAAGGGGAAGAAAGCTGTAAGCTTGTCGGAGAATGTAACAGTTTGTTGAAAGGATTTTTTTTGTAAGGTTATTCTAGTTTGATGTAGTGTTCTTTTGTTATCTCCGCGACTAGTTTGTTTAGTTAAGCAGTTTCTTACTTTTTGTATTTTTAAGCGATGTATGTGTTTCTTTTATTGAGCCTATAAGCATTGTGCGAAATAGTTGTGGGCGCAATATTATGAGTAACTGGTGCGGAAGCAGTGACCCGCACGGAAGTGAGCTGACCGCGTAAGATCGAGTCACGGTAGTCATGTGTGAAAATTGGTACGACCGCTAATTGTGAAGCAGTGGTAGCGTTTGTCGAGCGGAACCGAATTTCACTTGTTTATGTTTTTATGTATAGCGCGAAGTAGTACACTGTCACCCATTTTAAGGGAGAAAATGAGCAATTTTGAGGAAGGTTTTAGAGTAAAACCAAAGCGGTTTTTGAAATGCTCAGGTTTGGCGCTGAATGCGGCTATTTTAGTGGACCACTGTCAGGATTGACAAGCATGTTGGGCCGGATATTCAGCACGAATCCAACGCAGGTTACGTCAGGGGCTCCCGAGGTGTACGGCGTCAAGAGTTATTTTCTTTGCGTGTTGTTTTTCGTGAACATTTAGGTTCTGTCGCGCGTTAAGAGACGTTTAGTTACTAGGAATGTGGCGTATGGCTAATTGTGTGGTTTAATGTTTCAGCGCTCTATGAATGCGAGCAGTGTAGAGCAAAGGAGCACAGCAGTGCGCAGTGCGTTCTTTATCAGTGGCTCTCAGGGACGGGTAGCATTGACCACACGAGCCTGTTAGTACGCGATATTTATTCCATCTATTTTGTTTACTTTCATTGATGGCTTACACGTCGTGTGATCACGCAAGCTGAGCGTTACGCTTTACCGAACATTAAGGATAGGGACACGTTTCAGACAGTTGTATGACGCAGCTGAATCTGCTGTGAAAAAGTTTGCGAGTACGTCAGGTTGTGTTTCAAGTAGGTAATAGCGGCTACGTTTTGAGTTTATTTTGAGTGAGCGTAGAGAATACGCACAGATATCTTCTGTAGGTTTTAGGCAGCCTTCGTGTGAAAGCTGTGTTGTTGGTTGTTTTTCGTGTAGTTAGATATGAGAAGGTAACGCTACATATAGCAGTGCGGATGGTAGGAGCAGACTTGTTTTAAAATCGGTTGTTTCAGGGATCTAGAGCCAGATTATACCTGCTTTTGGTGTTGTTTTGCTTGGACGGCCAAAATGATCCATCTTGTAGGCATCTCCTCATCCATGAGTGTTGTAGCTTTGGCGGCACGAAATTCTGCCAAAATTTTAGAGTAGCGGGTTTTTCATTTCTTTGTGTGTCGTGAGAAGCCTGGAGAGTTTTTAGCGAGTCCAAAGCGCTTGATCGCGGCGTGGCATTGTGTTGTGTGGTTCGCTTTGCTGCTGTCGATCATTGTGAGGTGGTTTGGGAGTTTGTTGCGAGTTCGCAGTTGCGGTTCCAAGCCAGGACGTCGTCCTCATCACCAGCCTTTCTCTTCGTGCCCAGCGGTTGTGAGCGCTGGCCAGTCGAGATTTTCCGGGCGGCGGAGGAGCTGTTACGTTTGGCCTGAAAATTCATCGAGGCAGACGCCATTGAGCGTACAGCTGTCTGCCAGAATGCTGCCTTCCCCCCCGTATCGGCGCTTAGACGGAGGCAGGAATGCTAATTCTTCCTGGAGGAGCCTATGCCGAGCGAGCGAGCAGGTCACCGTGGACGGATTTCCCAGAAAAAGGACGTCGGAATTCGGAGACCCCTTTTTGGCTTCTTGTTCTCTGCGTGAGATAGCACCGCGGGAGAGTTTCTCACCCAGCCACATCTGCCTTCTACCCTACCGCAGCAGGGAAAATTAACCCGTGCTGGAGGGAGCGGTCTGCGTGTTTTCCGGAATTCGACACACCCGCTTTATCGTGCGTTTTGGTCAGCGTGGGACTGCGCCGTTGAAGACGCTCCCAACAACCCAGGTGGGGCCTTCACCCGAGGCAGCCATCATTCAACGCTTCTTCCAAGTATTACTGGCAGTGGAAGCGGAGGTCATCGGCCCTTTCCCCTTTGGACTGAAACTCCTCGCCGACCTTCTCACCTACGAGTCTTCGGGGCGTGGCGAGTGTATTGTGTGACTCTTTGCCTCCTTTCGGGAGGCCGGACGCCAAGACGACAGGTCACCGGATTGGCGGGAGACGCTGACACCGGTTTGCCCGTGCTTCTGCAGTGACGGTCTCGGGGCGATAAAAGCCGAAGACTTTTGACGTTATTTCTCTGCTCTCTCTTTTCACTCCAATCTCTTAACCATGTAAATAAATCTACGTTCCTTCTTGAAAGAACGCGCCTCCTCACTGGGAATCATCAGCTATGGGGACGGACGGCGGGAGCCAGCTACCGTAACGAGACCCGCCGAACCCGACTCCTTACACTATGTTGACATTAAAACCCCTCTGGGTCCCGCCTCACTCAGAGCTCTACGATACCGAAACTACCACTGTGCGCTACAAAATCGCTTCCAAATAATGAACCGTCACGCGCTCTAGCAAACTAGCTTTCCAGGAATGATAAGTGAATCGTTAGCTATTTATTGCAACAGAAAAAAGAAAAAGATACAAATTTTTTGTGTCAGTGCTCCTTGAAGCAATTGGTGAATCCGGAGGGGCGGGGGGGGGGGGGGGGGGGGGGGGAGGGGGGGTCAGCCGCTCCTGATGAACGTTCTTCTGTGTGTTTGTGTGTCAGCGTGTATGCATATATACAAATGCAACATTAAAAATTTCGAGGATTAGGGCTCAATACCACCCCTGCTGCTCCTGTGACTACGTAAGTAGCACAAGCGAAATAAACTACGGTA
The DNA here is from genome assembly GCF_013339695.2 of Rhipicephalus sanguineus. Taxonomy (NCBI): domain Eukaryota; kingdom Metazoa; phylum Arthropoda; class Arachnida; order Ixodida; family Ixodidae; genus Rhipicephalus; species Rhipicephalus sanguineus. The sequence goes on from NC_051184.2 coordinate 139,874,250, forward strand.
AAATAAACGTACATCCGCGAACAACGTATCAGGCCAACGGAAGAGCACCGGCTAGCTGTCAAGGCTTGATGTATTCAAGCCCGCTCTTTCGGGGCTCCCTCCACGAGGCGTGCCTGCGAATGCAGAGCTGGTTGAGCGGCGCCGCAATCGACGCGATATCAGTCACGTAGCGACGTTCGAGAGTCGCGAACCTGGCAAAGCACGCATTAGCCATTGAGACAACGGGTTACCGCGAGCACTCACCGGTTGTAGCAGAGGCAACTTCCCCATTGAGGAAAGCCACATAACAACCTCCTTAAACCTCGAGAAATACGGAGCGCTCGCTGGACAACCTGACGACGGTGACGCTTCCGTTTGTTTGTATTGTTATTTTAAATGCGGAGCATTTCTTAGTCGCACCTGCGGCGTCGGCCGCCGTCCACACCCCCACGGCGCATGCTCGGCTCGTCTCGTGCAGGCAGCAAGCCTCTCCTCTCCCTCCCTCGCATGCTCGGCTCGTCTCGTGCCTGCAGCAGGCCTCTCCTCTCCCTCCCTCCCTCCTCTCCTTCGCTCCCTCCTCTCGACCGAACAGCGGGCGGTGTGTATATGAGCGGCGGAAGGCGCGTTCGGAATTCAGTCAAGGGCGTCTTTACTTGGCTTTCGCTCCATTTGACGCTTTGCTTGACTCGAGTAGACGCGATGGAAGCAACAGTACCTACAATCAACGTCCCACGACTCGTTGAAGGCAACGTTACCCCACCCTCACCGTCGTCGGCGTGAACAACAGCAAGCAACGCAGAAGACAAGGCTGCGAAGAGACGAGCATACGACGCTGAACGCAAGCGTTTGAAGCGAGCTGCGGACCCGGAATTTCGTGCACGAGAAGCTGCTGCGAGACGGCAACGACGGGCTGCGGATCCTTCACTCGGGGAACGAGAAGCAGCTGTGAAACGGCAACGAGGGGCTGTGGATCCTGAACGTCGTGCTCGAGAAGCAGCAACCGTTCGTGAACGTCGAGCAGCGGATCCATCACTTGGGCAGCGCGATGCTTCTGCGAAACCCAATTACGCAACATTCACGCGATATCACCCCCACTCTGCGACGCATTTACTCGAGTTCCCCCCGTGGGAAGATGCGGGCGACATTTTTTCTATTCTACATAACCATTGCTGGAGTACTGTATTTTTTCACGCGAGTATGCCTGAAAGAAATTTAATGAATGACTCTTTCTGTGTATATATGTGTGGATGTGGCCGTAAGTGTTATTTGAGTGTATATGTGATCATTGTATATATCATAGGCACCACCCGACACCTGGAGAAGCAAGCCATGCGATAAACCAGGCTAACATCTCCGGGAATATCATTCACAATTGCTATCTCTGTCTGTATTTTTTTGTGCACTGATGCAAAGAGGGCAGGAAGGGGAAGATTCAAGTTGCGATAAAAAATCCGTAAACAGCGGGTGGGTGTTCCAGCCGATGTTTCGACAAGTGGACTTGTCTTCTTAGTGGCTAGAACAGTTCGAGCCTAGAAGACAAGTGCACTTATCGAAAAGTCGGCTGGAACATCCACCCACTATTTGCGAATTTTTTCATCGATGTAAAGAAAGATGTTTTATCAGTTATTTTGCAAAAACGGCCTTGTTGCCATTGAAAAAATTTGCTGAAGAAATTTGAAACCACTCTGGCAAACGCCATAGTGATATCTTGTTTTTCAGCGTTTTTTCGTTGCGATAGTAATTATATGGACGCTCTTACCTGGTTGTTCCCGTCGTCGTCGCCGTCATGTGCCGTATATATATATATATATATATATATATATATATATATATATATATATATATATATATATATATATATATATATATATATATATATATATACCGGGTGTCCCAGCTATCTTTAGCCAAGGGTTTAAAAATACAATATTAGAAGCAGGCGAGCGGAATCACTTGCAAATTACTGACAGTCACCTTGCGCACTACAGACAATTTCTGGTTTGGTAATTAACTAATTTGTTAATTAGGATTATTTAATTAAACAGCTAAATATTCACTGTAGGCAAGAAATGTGGCTTGCAAAGTTCGAGAGCGTCTTCAGAAACCCCAATTTCATTATTTGCGATAAAGAAAGTTTCACGTATACCATTTTTTCCAAGCTGCAAAGAAAGCCCGCGAAATACAAAAAGAACCACGTGACTGGCGCGTTCGCGCGCCTCGAGAATGCTGCCCTCAGCCGTGGTTCGAGCGAACAAGATCAGCTGCGGCCGCGACTCGCCGGCTCCGTTGCAGCGATAGGCCGATAAGTCGACGGTGGTTTTTTTGGCTCGCGTCAGCCAGTTGGCGCGCGTGACGGTGCAAGTTGTAGCGAGCGCGGGCCAAGAAACCACCGTCAACTTATCGGCCTACCGCCGCAACGGAGCCGCCGAGTCGCGGCCGCAGCTGATTTCGTTCGCTCAAACCACGGCTGAGGGCAGCATTCTCGATGCGGGCGAATGCGCTAGTCACGTGGTTCTTTTTGTATTTCGCGGGCTTTCTTTGCAGCTTGGAAAAAGTGGTATACGTGAAACTTTCTTTATCGCAAATAGGGTGATTCCACGTAAGATCGAACAAACGATGGCTGGTCGACCTCTCAAATTTATTTCAACATTTTATATATTATCGCTTGATGAGTGGAAAAAGAGATCCGCCATTTCTTTTGCCGCAAAAAATTTTTTCGAACCACGGGAAATCAATAATGACGAAGAGGTGGAGTGGAGCGCTCATCCGCTCCGCTGTTTTGGCCAACTTTCGTTATGAATTGCACAAAATATAATAAAGTTAGGTAGCTGAAATTTATTTACCTAAATGTATGCATGTTTTTGCTTCTGCTAAGGTATTTTTAGTTTTTATGTGTAGTGTAGATGTTTTTATAAAAAAACTCAAAAATGGCCCAATCGGCAAAATTTTCTTTACTTTGAAGGTTTTTATCTCAAAAAAGCCTTGTAGCATAGCGAAAAAAAATCTGCATTACGTTCTTCGCATGCGTATCTACCAAACTGCCTAATCTTGTAGTTATATAACTTTTCAGTAAAGAGATATGATCGGGCTAAGTTCAAGAAAACACCGAACAATGGAAATTTCTGACAACTAAAAGAAAACCCCATTTTTTTAAATTTCTTAAACTTTGTCCACATATTCTCCTCTACATCAGCTTTCACAATCATTAAAAACATGTTGCATAATGTCGTTGCACTAATAGTTACGGCCCCTCCAATGAGACCCTTAGGCAAGGATGGGCAATTCCGACTTCTTGCCCGGCAAGTGTATAAAATGCAGGCAGGATTGAATTTCTTTTTATTAAAAGGCCAGCAGGTACCTAAAAAGGCGTTGCCGGCACTGAAGACGTTAATTTTGAAAATATTTGGTCACTGCAGCGGCCACGAGCGCGGAGCTACCGAGTAGGCGCGCGCGCACCCGAGATGCTCGATGTTTCACAAAACTGAAAATTGGGCTAGATGGTGGGGATTCATTGTGGGCGAAGCGCAAAAAAACATAGACGGAACATCTCCTCTTTTCCGTCTATGTTTTTTGCGCTTCGCCCACAATGAACAATGCTCGATGTAAGAGACGGCGCAGTGAGAGCTCGTTTTCGCGTCCTCAGACCGATTGAGTTCGAAACAGCAACACCACTCGGGTGACTTGAACGCACGTGCACCGGTAGTCGCAGTGATCTGGTTAATTGCGTCGATTTCTTTTTCAGGGGCCATAAGAATGTCATCGTTATACAGTGCGTTCCGTGAAGAACTTTCATTGCAGTGGTAGCAAAAGCACGCGAAGCACAAGTAGTCCGTCTCACTGACAGTCACTGATCTTTCGGGCGTTAAACGTTCCTTCAAAGCATTTATGTCTAGGTAGGTAACTCTGCGAAATTTTGGCTTCTTTGCATTAATTAAAGGAGTACTGACACGATTTTAGACATCGCAAAAGGGACATTTTTTGCTTCGTTGGTATGCAGTGTCCACGCTGTCCACACACAGGAGTCGGAGAACACGTATAAAATATTTTAATTTGACTTTGAAGTTTTCGTCGCTGAGCATTTGCAAGCCAGCCACACTGCAAGGACATTATCCCGACAAGTCAAGACAGTTCCTCCGAGTTCGCGAGTTCTGCGTCCTGCATGCAGCCTAAATCGTAGAAATCACTGTCAGGGTCACTGGACGACAATTCACTCATCGTTGTCTATTGCACCACGAACAGATGACGGATTTCCTGCTAGTACGTTGCGAATTTCTGTATCTCCGTGACGTCACACTGCTATGAAACGATACTGAGAAGCCACCCCCTCGATATCGAAACCGAAAGTGTATATTTAAGGTGGCGCTAATTAAAATATAGGATGCATTCCCAGGCACCACAATAGTCGTTTTAGGTTTCTCGACACCAGTATTTTTATTTAGAGTAACAATCCGAATTTTTTTTTAATTCGTGTCAGTACTCCTTTAAGCTTCTTGTGCTTCGAAAGGTAGTCTCCACAATAGACTCATTCAGAGCTATACTTTCTCCTCATGAGACGCACAGGAGGAGTAGAGTAAGAGCAAAGCACAAGAACTATCCGCGCCGAATGAAGTGTGAAGAGCGCACCGAACACGCGGCCAGTTCACGCCGTCTGCTGCCGGCATCTAATATAGACAAGCGCATCCGGTTACCGATAGTTTCGCTTTTATTTCCTTTGACATTCCATATTTTGCTTTGCCACTGGAGCGCCACGTTCATGCTTTCCACTGATCGCAACTGGCGCAGCGCAGTTTCTGTGGCAGCAGCGTGCGTGAAGCGAGCGCTCATATAGCTCCCTTATAGAGTTCTCATCTTGCTTCCATATCCGCCGTGTTATCAGCGCCTAGCTGAGATGCGAACAGAGGGCGGATTGAATAGCGAAGCTCCAGTGCACGTGCGTTCAAGTCACCCGAGAGGTGTTGCTGTTTCGAACTCAATCGGTCTGAGGACGCGAGAACGAGCTCTCACTGCGCCGTCTCTTACAACGAGCATCTCGGGTGCGCGCGCACCTACTCGGTAGCTCCGCGCTCGTGGCCGCTGCAGTGACCAAATAATTTCAAAATTAACGTCTTCAGTGCCGGCGACACCTTTTTAGGTACCAGCTGACCTTTTAATAAAAAGAAATTCAATCCTGCCTGCATTTTATACACTTGCTGGGCAAGAAGTCGGATTGGCCCATCCTTGCCTAAGGGTCTCTTTGGAGGGGCCGTAACTATTACTGCAACGATATTATGCAACATGTTTTTAATGATTGTGAAAGCTGATGTGGAGGAGAATAAGTGGACAAAGTTTAAGAAATTCAAAAAATGGGTTTTTTTTTAATTGTCGTCAGAAGTTTTCATTGTTCGGTGTTTTTTTGAACTTAGCCCGATCATATCTCTTTACTGAAAAGTTATATAAATACAAGATTTGGCAGTTTGGTAGATACGCATGCGAAGAACGTAATGCAAAATTTTTGTCGCTCTGCTACAAGGCTTTTTTGAGATAAAGACCTTCAAAATAAAGAAAACTTTGTCGATTGGGCCATTTTTGAAGTTTTTTATAAAAACATCTACACTACACATAAAAACTAAAAATAGCTGAGCAGAAGTAAAAACATGCATATATTTAGGTAAATAGGTTTCAGCTACCTAACTTTAATATATTTTGTGCAATTCATAACGAAAGTTGGCCGAAACAGCAGAGCGGATGAGCGCTCCACTCCACCTCTTCGTTATTATTGATTTCCTGTGGTTCGAAAAAGTTTTGGCGGCAAAACAAATTGCGGATCTCTTCTTTCCACTCATCAGGCAATAATATGTAAAATTTTGAAATAAGTTTGAGAGGTCGACCAGCCATCGTTTGTTCGATCTTACATGGAATCACCCAATAATGGAATTGGGGTTTCTGAAGACGCTCTCAAACTTTGCAAGCCGCATTTCTTGCCTACAGTCAATATTTAGCAATTTAATTAAATAAACATAATTAACAAATTAGTTAATTACCAAACAAAAAATTGTCTGTAGTGCGCAAGGTGACGGTCATTAATGTGCAAGTGATCCCACTGGCCTGCCTCTAATATTGTATTTTTTAACCCTTGGCTAAAGATAGCTGGGACACCCGGTATATAGAAAAGCCACAAAGAAAAATAATTCAGACAAATACTTTCCGACGTGCGCAATTGAACGCGAGAGATCTCGCTCCGCAGCGCGCGGCGTTAGACGGCTAGGAAACGAGACTTACGTGTTTTAGCATGCCAACGGTCAGCTACTTATATACAAAATTTATCTCGGCGTGCTTTCTTGGTCGACAGCGCGATGGCGCGAAGGGCGCGAGGGGCGCGCTTTAAAGGTCGTCGGCCCGCTCATTGCAATGCGCGCGCGCATCCTGCCACGCCAGGAGCACCTTGCCCTTCAAGACGTGGTCGCCTGCGCGCGCGCTTATCTCATGAGGGGGGTGCCTTGCATGTCTTGTGCTTCGCGCTAAACGACGAAATGTATAGCGCGAACGGGGTACTTGGACAGACAGAAAAAACGAGGACAGGCGCCTGTCCTCGTTATTTTTGTCTGTCCAAGTACCCCGTTCGCGCTGTACATTTCGTCATGACATACCAACAAGCCCAAGCCGCTACCCTTCACGGTAAAGTTATAGAGCGTACGAAGGTCATTTCGCTCGCTGCAGCGGCCGCGATTGCGAAAGGAGCGCGCTGTTCATACAGAAAGAAGTAACGACTGCGACAGTTGTTAGTTCGCGCTCATCTTGTGTATACCTGTGCGTTCGTTTCATGTGTCCTTCTTTATGTTTGAGCCGCGCGTTTTAAGTGCCCAGCTGTGACACTTGATAGTGCTCGCTCGTCCTGTGTGTGTCCTTTTCGTGCGTCCTTCGCGCTTGAGCAACGGGCTGGAAATTTCAAGCTGCTTTCCGTTCTCGTGTTTCATTCCAATTTGTTGCTATCGCATTCATTGCTTTGCCGTTCCGGGAAAGCTCTGACTTTTTTTAGCGACAGTTTCTTGTGATTTTCTTTCTCCCTCTTCTCCAGTGGGAGTCGACCAACTAGAGTCCGCATTGTAGTTTAGATTCCGCACAACTTTAGTCCGCATTGTAGTTTCTTAATTCGAAAAATACGGTCAAAGGTAAGAACAAGCTTAATACAGTGGACTCTCGTTGGTACGTTTTTCACGGCAACCGGAAAATAAAACGTATTAAGCGAAAATCGTATTAACCAAATAGATTAAAAAAGGAGATAGAAATGCATACTCCGTCAGCAATTCCCTTTTATTGAGCAACGTTGAAGTCGCTGGCCAATTCGCGCTGCACTTTCTTCTGCGACCTTTTCACCGCAATATCGAGGCTGCTGTGGCTTCAGAGGCTCTGCAACATCCAGATCGTGGCTGGTTGGAATGCGGTTTGATCTAGTATACTGACGAATATACATAGGATTTCTAGATATATCGGTCAAGGTCCACTTTCGCGGTCGAATTATCTGTTCTTGGTCAAAAATATTATCGTCTTAACTCTTTCCGGCACTGTGGTCACCCCCAGCAACCACCTTTTCTTCATTTTAAGACGAAAGTGTTTTATGCTGGGGGTCCACCACGGCTCCACTGACGTATTTCCGTCACGGATGTGAGGTTTTAAAACATAAAGAGTAACAGATGGCTAAGAAAAAACTAGAAGAAAAAGTTCCATGACCCGGAGTCGAACTTACGAGCCCTAGCTCCGAAGCGCGCCGCGCGAACCGATTATGCCACAGACAGCAAGTTCTTCGCCATGCTATTGGCGAGCTATTTATATGCACCATTTGCCAGTGGCGGTACTCAGAGATCGGTGGTACACCAGCGTGTTTTCAATATCATTAGCGAGATGGCGCAAAGGGCTCGAAGCGCGCGCTTTAAAGATCACCGCCCCACGCGTCGAGATGAGTGCGCGCCTCTACAGGGCGTGGTCGCTCGTGCGCGCTTATCTCAAGATGGCGGTGGTTTGTACGTCTTGTGCTCTCACCGCAAGTTTGCTTTGAGAGCACGAAGGCAACTTCGCTCACTGCAGCGGCCGCTTTTGCGAAAGGAGCACTCTGCTAACAAAAAACCCGCATTTCCCCGAAGGGGAGTATGAGGAAGTGCGAAGCACGGGGTGATGCTATGAGGGGGCGCGCGCGACTAAACTGCAGAGCCGAGCGAAGGAGACGGCAGCGAGAGAGCACGCGCCAGCCGACCCACGGAGGTCTGGCCGTTTTTAAGTGCAAAGCACTTTTACTGATGATGATGATCTGTCTTCCGAACTCGTTCCAAAGAACCCGCAACGCGTTCAACTTGTTGGCGGCGTTGCGCACGCCCGAGATGGGGCTCAGGTTGTTGTCGAACCACAGTCGATCGCACACCGCGCAGCTATATCCGAAGCTGCGGTCTAGGAAGTCTCGCTTGAAGCGCGCGTCCGGCCGATCGAATTCGAGGGCGCCAGATCGGCTTCAGATCACGCCAGATCGGCTTCGGGGTGCTCGGCTCGCTTCGCACGCTTTCGTTCGGCGTCTCGCCGCCGGCCTTCATCACCATGTTCATCACCACAGGCAACGCGCGGAGCGCGCGCAGCCACGGAGCGGAGGGCGGAGCGCGCGCAGTCACGTGGGGCGTGACATCGCTGCGCCGTTGCTACAGACGCTCCTCTCCGCTCCTCGCGCCGTTGCTATGGGATGGCGGATTCAGGGTCGCTTATAAAGTGCATTCGCACTTAAAAAAATAAGTTAGAACTGTGAGAGTTCGCGTTCATCCTGTGTATGTTCGTTCCGTGCGTCCTTTCTGCTTGAGCAGCGCGTTGTAAGTTTCGAGCTGCTTGCCGTTCTTCGCGTAACACTACAATTTGTTGCTATAGCATTCATTCCTTCGCCATTGCGGCGAAACAATGCCCAACAAACGCTGAACTACGTCTGTGAAGACACGCTTCACTTTCGTGGTATACCGATTCCTATGACAGAGGGATCAGACATGCTTTTTTCTTTCGCTTCGAGCACACGAGCCCCTCGCGTCAGATTTTACACGGCACGTTTGTAAAGCTTTCAACGCAGTGACAGAGGTGATGCCACTTCGTTTGGGCTGCAAAGTTGCGGGTTACGCGTGGATTCATCCACCTGCCGTCGTCTTCAATGCACGCTGCACGTTGGACCCGATACGTTTTTACAGAAATGAAAGTATCTACGCTTATTAAGTTGATGTCTTAGGAGAACACATTGTATAGGTAGCTAATACCAAGTAACCTAGGAATTAAGAGCTGTACTCAGTCAGCACAGAGCACTGTGTCGTTGAAGTTGGTGAACACCTAGGGTGACCACCATGCATGAAGGGTCTTAGAAGGCTGGTAATATATTATTTTTATTGGTGCTTGGAGGAGAAGCTTTGCCAAATACTTTAATGAACCTTCAAGACTGAGATGGATGTGTAGTATATACAATGTCGCCGTGCTCCTGCAGGCAAAGAAGACTTTTGTAGCCTTCTACCGAAACTTACTGGTAGTCCATTATTGCATGGTGGTCGTCTGAGGTGACCACCTCATATTTTTGAACTAAAGGTGCAAATATTTTTCTTCTGGGAAAATCATTTTCTCAAAAAGAATTCACCGTTTTTTGCATGAAACTCTGTTTCCTGCCAGGAATGCAGTTCTGTGCATGAAAAAGTTAAACGCATGACAATGCGTTATTTCCAAGAAAATTTGGTCAGAAATGAAAAGAAAACCGTATTAGGCCTAAAGACGTATTATGCAGAATTTTATTAGCGAAATTCCACTGTACAGGCATTTATTTTATGAATCGGGGTATATCAAGCATGTATAAGTCAGACCACGCCCTGTAGGACAAAGTGCACCAGGTGAAGCATAAGGTGCGCGCGCTTTAGAACGAGGGGGCGACGACCTTTAAAGCGCGCCCCTCGTGGGCATCTCGCTGGTGACCAAGAAAACACGCTTAAGCGCTTAAAAGCCCTTGAAATTAACACATAAGAAGTGTTAATTTCAAGGGCTCGTTTCGTCGCAGGTTCGGTGCCTGCCCGCGGCAAGCTATATTTTCGTCCACTTTTCTTTCTTCACAATTACCTTACATTTATTACTAAAAACATCCCCTATACTTTCCTTGGCATTATTGTCTGTTAGTTCTCATTAATATTGTGTATAACAAAGAACACGAGCCTTTGAAATTAACACTTCTTTCCTTCATTCATAGCGAGGGCCTCGTGCTGGCAGACTTGATGCTTTCAGGTAGTATGCGAGGGATTATTGGTCAGCTGCCAGCTCGTAATAAGTTCACGTGCTACGTGACGCCAACAAGGCAGAAAAAGAGTGTTCCACACTCGCCGTCATGGCTACTGGCGGCGCTGACTGACGCTCCCACGTTTAAATGCACACATATACCCTATAAAGCGGACGGGGGGATGGCCGCCGCGGTATCTCAGTTGGTAGAGCATCGGACGCGTTATTCGATGGTCGCAGGTTCGGTCCCTGCCCGCGGCAAGCTATCTTTTCGTCCACTTTTCTTTCTTCACACTTACCTTACATTTATTGCTAAAAACATCCCCTATACTATCCTTGGCATTATTGTCTGTTAGTTCTCATTAATATTGTGTATAACAAAGAAAACGAGCCCTTGGAATTAACACTTCTTTCCTTCATTTAATATATATATATATATATATATATATATATATATATATATATATATATATATATATATATATATATATATATATATATATATATATATATATATATATGCAAACCTGCCCACCTGCTATGGTCTCAGTAGAGACTGGCAGTATGGAAAATAACTAAATAATTTAATAAATAAATAAATAGATATATATCCGAGACATGACGACGACTGCAACGGCCGGCGACGGCAAAAACCAGCGGAGAGTGTCCATATAATTGCTATGGCAATAATAATCAAAAGTTGAGATGAAAGCCGATGGATCGAAGCACTATGCTCGGATAGGTTGAATAAACAGAGGGCAGCCCGGCCGTTGTTTCTTTAGGAGGATCGATAGGACAGGGACCCCCTATGGAAACGTCGGGCAGCGATAAAATATCTTGTGATATAAATATTTTATTCATTACAGTTTAATCACCTTCACCAAAAAGGAAAGCACTTTCACGATGCTGTACTGTCAGTGCTCGTAATTTAATTTGCCATCACACGTTCCAAATGGCAAGCTGCTATTTCCAGCTCCGGTATCGAGGAACAGCTATGGTTAGTCCAACGGGCCCGCGACGCAGCAGAGAGGCTTGGTCTTTCTGTTCCAACGTGGGAGCGGCTCGCAACGTGCTAGAGCACATTCCGAGGGACCATAATAAAGTTTTTCCATCCATTCATCCATCACTTCAGCACTTTCATATTTGGGAGAGTCTTACAAAGGGCGAGTTTTACGAAAGAGAATAGAACTGCTCCGTTGGTTTTGGTACAGCCTTTCTTCGTGTACAAGGCAACGTACGTAGCTTTAAGGCTCGTCCACGGGGAAGGCGGAGCGGCCAAACCGCCGAAGCGGATTTTCAATGTGGCCAGGCGGAGAGTGCGCGTACATGTTCAGATCGCACGGCTCGCCTGGCTGCCCACGCGGCCGAGGTAGTTCGGCATCTCTCGTTTTTGCGGGCGCGCCGCCATCGCGTGGCACTGCTCGTCTACCCTCGCCACCCAAGCCGCCTGTCTACACCAGCTCCACCACCACATGGGGTTCTGATTGGCTGCAACAAAGCGGAGACCGTCGGCGGGCGGACAAATCTGTCCCCAAGTGATACGGCTCGCCGCCTCGTTTCCGCCCGCTTTAGAAGCCTGGTGAGGAAGATTCCTCCACTTTCCACTTTCCCGCTCGGCCGTTTTGGCCGCTCCACCTTCGGAGTGAACGAGCAGCTCTGATATGTAGTGCTCGTAGATGGCGAAACAACAGGATCGTGTCGTCGACTGCCTGTGGATTTTAAGGCGAAAGCTTTAGATGCCTCATGAAGCGCGAAAATTGACCGGCGTCCCGCGTCGGTGCCGTCCACACGAGAGATGCAAAAAATCATCACGTGATGAAGTCACCATACGACGCCATCGTGAATTCACAGATTGGCAAAGTTTGTGACGTCATCATGTTGTCACAGTGACGTCAGGTGACGTGGTGTGCAAAACCAGGTGAGATGCCTCCGATGCTGGAGGCAATGCAAAACCACGTTAGGTGCTGAAAGCTTTCGGGAGATGGCGGGGCACGAACAATACTGCACAAAAAGCAGTCGAGGTTTTGACTGGGCATGGCGGTACTGCTACGATTACTTGCGCTAAACGACCTCGACTGCTTTTTGTGCAGATGTATCTCCTGGCAATTCTTCAAGCATCTTACCATGAAGCGCCCTGTGCTGCCTCCGGAACCTCGGTGCCATCGGCTCGGGTCCTCCACGGATCAAAGAGCCACACTTCACAAGACCAGCGCACTGCCTTGGCAAGGGGCGTTTCGATACCTTCTTCCCAGTGCTTGTGCACTCCGAGGCAATCATCTGACCTGCCCCGCCCACATCCGACTTCGTTCAGAAAATCACGCGGAACTGCGTCTGCGGTGACGTCACTTCACGAGGTTATAAAGCTCGGCGATCCTGCTGCTATCTTCACTGGGCATGGCGGTACTGCTACGATGACCTGCGCTAAACGACCTCGACTGCTTTTTGTGCAGATGTATCTCCTGGCAATTCTTCAAGCATCTTACCATGAAGCGCCCTGTGCTGCCTCCGGAACCTCGGTACCATCGGCTCGGGTCCTCCACGGATCAAAGAGCCACACTTCACAAGACCAGCGCACTGCCTTGGCAAGGGGCGTTTCGATGCCTTCTTCCCAGTGCTTGTGCACTCCGAGGCAATCATCTGACCTGCCCAGCCCACATCCGACTTCGTTCAGAAAATCACGCGGAACTGCGTCTGCGGTGACGTCACTTCACGAGGTTATAAAGCTCGGCGATCCTGCTGCTATCTTCACTGGGCATGGCGGTACTGCTACGATGACCTGCGCTAAACGACCTCGACTGCTTTTTGTGCAGGTAAAAAACACTTTATCCCTGTTCGCACCGCGCACTCGTCATTTGGGATTAGTAGTACTGCCATGCCCTGGCCGTTGTCTTGCGATTGTGCATGATTGTGTTCGCGTTATACTACAGCTGTTGCTTCTCGCTGGCGACGTAGAAGAAAACCCTGGTCCTGCTAACACTCGTTCTGCCGATACTCAGCATAATGATGAAATTTTGTCAGCTTTACAACAAATACAGTCAAGTCAGGCATCTTTGCTTACCGAAATAAAATCAATTCACGCCACGCTGGCACAAAACGAAGACACATTTTCTGAAATAAGAGAACGCTTGTGAAAGATTGAAAGCGACTGTTCTTCGATAAAGCAACTTAACACAGATATCGGCAGCCTTCGCACAACCACCGAACAAATCACAAACCGCATCGTAAACCTTGAAACAAGGATAGATGATTCTGAGGACAGATCACGCCGAAATAACCTTGTGTTCTTCGGTATCATGGACGCTGAACGCGAGACCTGGGCGCAGTCTGAGAGGCTAGTAATAGATGTCTGTCAGACTAACCTTGGCGGGACCATGCAATCCCGAGACATTGAGCGGGCACGTAGGTTGGGGCGTTTTCGCCAAAATAAAAATCGGCCGATCATAGTACGCCTCAGTAACTTCAAGGATAAAGAAGAAATTCTGTCATGCGCCAGGAAGCTGAAGGATTCAGGAATTAGCATTTCTGAAGACTACTCTCCCAACACCAGAATTGCACGCAAAAACCTCGCAGCATTTGCAAAGGATAAGTCCACTCCGTGGAAGCTACGTCACAATAAACTTATTATCGATAACTGCGTTTACGTGTTTGACCGTGCTACTCAAAAAGTGATACCACAATCATTATAGCTACAAGCCAACAACCCTAAGCACCAACGTAATAACATAGAGGACTTGTCCATTATCTATACTAACATAAGAAGTGTTATTCCGAAGCGAGACGCACTACGACACTTAATCGAAACCACTAACTCTGACGTAATAGCTTTGACAGAAACATGGCTACATTCATCTATCCAAGATAGTGAATTGGCGTTGTCCTTTCCATCATTTCACATCTTTCGCAAGGATCGTGATAACAGGCGAGGTGGAGGTGTCATGATTGCCACCCACCATCGCCTTCAGTGCCTGGTGGTTGATATTTCCTCTCGCCTAGAATTGCTATTCATCTGTTGTAATCTATCTTACCCGCCTGTTATCATAGGAACCTGCTACCGTCCCCCTGACGCTGATGTTTCGTTTATTGCTGAATTCCACGAAGCACTTCGCTTACTTACAAAAAAATATAGTAATGCTCATCTAATATTATTAGGTGATTTTAACTTCCCAGGTATCAATTGGTCTGATCTCTCATTTACTGCAGCTAAACAAAGCGTAGAAAGTGACTTTGTAAATTCTTGTCTGACCTTCTTGTCATCGCTCTTCTAACCTTTGGCTTATCGCAAATCATTACCGCAGCAACGCGTCACAGTAATAATACATCAAGCCTGCTGAATTTATTTCTAACGTCTCACCCTAATAATGTCTCTTCACTTGCTTATCTTACACCTTTGAGTGATCATGTAGTCGTTTTCGCTACTTACAAGTATCAGCTACCACATCCACCAAAGGTAAAAAAAACAATAACGCTTTACGACCGAGGTAACTACGATGCCATTAATGATGAATTAGGTGTTTTTTGTGAATGGTTCCTCAGTGACTTTTCCCAGAGAAATGTCGAGGAAAATTGGTGAATTTTTAAAAATAAAGTGCAGCAACTAACTAAAACTTACATTCCTACTGTTACGGTTACGGAGCGATCTGGAACACCATGGTTTAATTCATCACTCAAACGAATGAAAAACAAAAAACAACGAAAATTCCGCGCCGCTAGGTCACTGAATACGCCTTTAGCATGGCAGAAATACCGCGACACCGAAAAAGAATTTCAGTCTCTTGCCGTTAAAGCAAAGCGCACATTCTTTTCTTCTACCCTTCCAAACATGTTAAAAAATAATCCGAAAGGATTCTGGAAAACAGTAAACCCACAACCCGCCAAATCGGTCTCGCTACGTGATGAATGTGATTGTGTGATACCTGACTGCACTGTACCCGATGTTCTGAACTCTGCATTTTGTTCTGTTTTCACTGATGAGCAAGACGGCACCTTGCCTGATACTCCATTTCTTGATCATCCACCCATGTCGGAACTCATTATCACTGCTGCAGGAATTGAAAAAGCTATCGAGTCTCTTAAGTTATCATCATCTGCAGGTGTCGACAACATAAATTCTAAAATACTGAAAAGTACAAAACGTGTATGTAGTGTAATCCTGCAGCGCATCTTTCAGCAGTCACTGACAACTGGAGTGGTGCCACGGGACTGGAAAGTAGGAAAGATCATTCCCGTCCCCCAAAAAGGTACTTCTTTCTCCCCTAACAGCTATCGACCAATCTCACTGACGTGTGTATGTTGCAAACGTATAGAACACGTCATCTACTCACATGTAGCTAAGTTTCTTCTTTCTGTTGACTATTTCTACCATAACCAAAACGGTTTCCATAAAGGCCTTTCATGTGAGACACAATTAGCTTTATTTATAAATGACATTAGCTCCGCCATAGATGTTAACGTACCATTAGATGACTTATTTCTCGATTTTGAAAAGGCCTTTGACAAGGTCCCGCACAAAAGACTTTTTTTAAAGCTATCGCGCCTGAATTTTCACCGATTTGTAATTAATTGGATTCAAGATTTTTTGTCCAACAGTAAACAATTTGTCTTTGTAAACAATTACTCTTCTGCGTCATCTCCCGTTAGATCAGGCGTTCCCCAAGGGTCCGTACTTGGCCCTCTGCTCTTTTTGATCTATATCAATGACCTTCCTACAAATATTTCATCTAACATCAGATTATTCGCTGACGACTGTGTCATCTATCGGCCCATTCACAACAGTAACGACACCCTAGCGCTACAATCTGACCTAATTCACGTTGAATACTGGTGCGCCAAGTTGCTGATGTCACTAAACGTTAATAAAACATCTCTTCTCTGTTTCCATCGAAGGAAAGACTACCACACACCACAATACCTTCTTAACAATTCTCCAATTTTCTCTGTCTCCTCGTATACATACCTTGGCATAGAACTCACCACCGATCTCACTTGGACACCCCACATAACCAATATAGCTAGCAAAGCTAACCGCGTACTCGGTTACCTCCGCCGGAACTTACGCCTAGCACCATCTTCACTAAAACTGCTAGCTTATAACACTCTACTGCGACCCAAGTTAGAATATGCATGTACCCTATGGGATCCTCACCAATGTAACCTGATCAAAACATTAGAATCTGTCCAAAATCGTGCAACTAGGTTTATCCTCTCTGACTGCTCATACACTAGCAGTATTACGGTGCTTAAATCTCGTATTAATCTTCCGAACCTTGCTCTTCGCCGCAAAGTCGCTCGGCTCAGTCTTTTTCACAAATTTTATCACGCTACCCCTTGTACACCTGCAATCGTTCCAGCTCATCGCCATTCCAGCAGACTCAACCACACCAAATCTGTTCACAGGCCCTATGCTCGGACCGTAGCGCATTCATCCTCGTTTTTCGTGCGCACGTCAAAGGACTGGAACGCTCTCCCCGCCAGCATCGTGCACCACTCCAGTTCGATACTCTTCAAAGAAGACATTGTAAAACTTGTGCTATGTTAATCTACTGCCCACCCCTCATGTAAAACCCCTTAATAGGGGCCTTTGAGGTATTGGAAATAAATAAATAAATAAATAAATACATCAACTGAGGAGAAAAAAAAATGCCTTTCGCCTTCCAGTTGTCTTAGGCGAGTGCATAAAAGACCCCGTGAATATTTTGTCATGTAAATTGTTCCTTCATTGCTTGTCATACGATGTGATGCGGTTTCGTCTGTTCCAGCAGTGAACGTTAACACCACAGGAACATTTATTGCTCCGAATTCCACTTCCTGTGCCATTACTGCTTTCGGCGGTGAAGAGTGTGTAGTTGCTCTTGAAATGACAGAAATAAAATGAAGATAATTACTCTTGCTCATGCTTTCCTATGGTTACTGGCCATCAATATACCAACGCTACAGTGAAGATTAAAGGTTGCGCTCGGTGTAGTTGCATTATCGCAACTGGGGTAATGCCCTGCCGACCAAAAATAAGCAATTATGCGGGATGAGAAAATGAAACAGGACAGCACTTCTATCGTTCGTGTCGTACACCTTTGCCGTCTAGTTTTTCCAATAATTATAATCGTAAAGATTATAAATGTTTGCTTATATGTGTGCCTGAAAATACTCGTTTTATGTGCGCCCATGACGAAGACAAGTTCATTTGTAAAAACGTTCCCTCCATCGGCAATACCTGGTGAACGATTTTTCGTCGTTTTATATGTGCAACTCCATGAATAAAGTCCCTAAAATGGGAACAATCTATCAGTGATTTATTGCTTTGATAGGATAGATTTGGTAACTTCTCTTGTCCAATAATAATAATAATATCTGGGGTTTATAAAGAGGTTTATTAGCGGCGACGATACTCAACAGCGACAGTCAAGGCGGGGCCGACTCTCAGCGCGAGCTGCGTTCTCTTCGATAAGAGCCGAAGAGGGCGACCCACTAGAAGGCGTTCGAGAGGACGACCGATTACCAAGTTCGAACGCTTCGCTACAATTACCCCGGGTACGAAAAGGGAGCCGCCTGGCGACCTAGCAACTTGTCATTATGAGGGGGTCGTGGTAGGGCTTCAGGCGCTCCACGTTGACAATGTCGCGCCCTCGACGGCGCATGTCCGAAGATGGTTCTATGGGTTCGATGAGGTAGTTGACCGGGGATGTGCGTTCGACGATACGGTAGGGGTCTTCGTATTTGGGCAGTAGTTTGGAGGAGAGGCCAGTTGCAGTGGTAGGGACAGAGAGCCAAACGAGCGCTCCAGGCAGGAACGGGGGCGTAGAAGTGGTGGTGTCACCGCGAATGCTCTTCTGCCGCTCTTGGTTATGCGTAGTGAAGGTCTTGGAGAGCTCACGACACTCCTCAGCAAGTCTGGCTGTGGCAGAAATAGGCGCACATTCAAAGCGATCCGGCTTGTAGGGAAGGATTGTGTCGATTGTGTGCGACGGGTGCCTGCCATACAATAAGAAAAAGGGTGAGAAACCAGTAGTACTCTGAGGGCGGTATTGTAGGCGTACGTAACGAAGGGCAGAATGGCATCCCAATTTGTGTGGTCGGCGGCGACGTACATCGAGAGCATGTCGCCGAGCGTGCGGTTAAAGCGTTCGGTGAGGCCATTCGTCTGCGGATGGTAAGCAGTAGTTTTGCGGTGAACAACGTTGCACTCTTTGAGAATGGCTTCGACGACTTCCGACAAGAAGACACGGCCTCGATCACTGAGCAGCTCCTGGGGTGGACCGTGACGCAGCATGAATCGGTGGAGCAAGAAGGAGGCCACATCGCGGGCCGTAGCCGCTGGGAGGGCGGCAGTTTCGGCGTAGCGCGTGAGGTAGTCTACAGCGACGATGGCCCAGCGGTTACCAGCGGACGTCAGAGGAAGTGGCCCGTACAAATGGATGCCAACGCGCCCAAACGGCCGGTCAGGGCAAGGTAGGGGTTGCAGACCAGCCGGCGACAGGTGCGTTGAAGTTTTGCGGCGCTGACAATCGATACAGGAGCGAACAAACTTCTGCACGTAGCGGTACATTCCTCGCCAAAAGTGCCGTTGGCGAATGCGGTGGTAGGTTTTCGATACCCCAGAGTGTGCACACTGCGGATCATAGTGGAACGACTCGCATATGTGAGAACGCAGACAGCGGGGTATAACTAGTAGCCACTGGCGACCGTCGCCGTCGTAATTGCGTCGGTGGAGGAGGTCGTCGCGAACGACGAAATGGTGGGCTTGATGACGCAACGCGCGAGAGGATGGTGTGGCCGATGGATCAGTCAGCAAGTCTATCAGTGAGGCAATCCATTGATCCTTGCGCTGTTCGGTAGTGATGGTGTGAATGTCGAGGGAAGAAACGGCAAAGTGAGACACTGAGCTGTGGTCATCGTCGTCAGGCAAGGGAGAGCGGGACAGGGCGTCGGCGTCAGCATGCTGGCGTCCGTTGCGGTACAGCACGCGGATGTCGTAGTCTTGCAGGCGAAGTGCCCACCGGGCGAGACGGCCTGAGGGATCCTTCAGGGACGACAACCAGCACAGTGCATGATGGTCGGTGACGACATCAAATGGGCGACCATACAAATAAGGTCGGAACTTCGTAAGGGCCCAGATGATTGGCAGGCATTCTTTCTCCGTAACGGTATAGTTGGTCTGATCTTTAGTAAGCGTACGACTTGCATATGCCACGACGTATTCCGGGAACCCAGGTTTGCGCTGCGCAAGGACAGCGCCGAGGCCAACACCGCTGGTGTCCGCGTGTACCTCTGTAGGGGCCGTAGAGTCGTAGTGGCGTAGTATCGGAGGAGACGTCCACAAATTACGGAGCTTTGCGAAAGCGTCATTGCACTCTGACGACCACGAATTGAGGGGCCCGTTGCTGCCAAGGAGCTTCGTCAGCGGCGATATAATAGTCGCGAAGTTGCGGATGAAGCGCCGAAAGTAGGAGCATAGTCCTACGAAACTGCGCAGTTCTTTGACCGACGTAGGTTTGGGGAACTCTGACACAGCCCGAAGCTTGGCTGGATCGGGGAGAATTCCGTCCTTGGACACGACGTAGCCAAGTATTGTCAGCTGCCGTGCCGCAAATCGGCACTTCTTTAGATTCAGTTGTAGCCCGGCGTCGCTCAAACGTGTCAACACATGCCGTAGGCGTTGAAGATGCGTGGAGACGTCCGGGGCGAAAACTACCACGTCGTCGAGGTAACACAGGCACGTGTGCCATTCCAAGTTGCGCAGAACGGTATCCATCATGCGCTCAAAGGTCGCGGGCGCATTACACAGCCGAAACGGCATGACGTTGAATTCGTATAAGCCATCCGGCGTGACAAAGGCTGTCTTCGGTCGAGCGTCATCAGCCATGGGGACTTGCCAGTACCCTGAGCGCAAATCGAGCGATGAAAAGAATTCTGCTCCTTACAGGCTGTCAATGGCGTCGTCTATTCGAGGTAGGGGATAAACGTCCTTACGGGTGATCTTATTCAGTCGTCGGTAGTCCACACAGAACCGCACAGAGCCGTCCTTCTTCGCAACAAGAACGACAGGAGACGCCCACGGACTGTTTGAGGGTCGAATAACGTCGCGGCGAAGCATGTCGTCGACTTGCTCGTTAATTACACGACGCTCTGCTGCATATACGCGATATGGACTTGCCGCAGTGGTGGTTGGGCGCCAGTGTCGACGCAATGGGTGACAGCAGACGTGCGGCCGAGAGAAGTTTGCGCGACATCGAACGAAGAACGAAATTCTTCCAACAGGCATAGAAGCTGGGAACGCTCGACCGACGTAAGGTTGTCAGCAATCGAGGAACGAAATACATCAGCGGATGACGAATCAGATGTAGAAACAGCACTGAGCGTACGGGAGCTGGCGCAGTGCGTGTCACCCGGTGCGTCCATAAGTGCTCGTTCACACAGCCGTCAAACCACCCGTCGCGTCACCGTCACGTCAAAAAAACGTACAGCAGACGCGACGTAGTAGTGTACGAACAGACGACGGCGGTTGCAGCGTCGACAGCAGCACGTTTTTGTGCAGTGTTGACCGACTGATGCACCAAAATAGGAATTGTCCACGCAGCTCAAACGGTTCGCTGGCGCTCTCCCGACTCCGCTGGGCTCTCCTCCTCGCACCACAAACACACACACAAAAAAACAACCACTTGTCCCCCCCGTTTTATGGCCCATTCAGTCAGGCGCGCGTTCAGTGTTGCAAGGCCACGGACCTGGGGGCCGTATGCTAGACGCGTGGCTCTTCTCAGAACTCTGAACTCCAAACGTGAACTTCTGATTGGTCCGTTTTCTAGGGGCGGGGCTCCGTCCCTGTGCCGGCGACGGAAACGTAGAGCACTGCTCTACGTCGCCGTCAACCGGTTTTTCCGGAGAAAACGTCTCGGAAATCCTCTCCCCTGACGGAAATCGGTGCCGTGACGGTGACGTGACGGAGCGTTTGACGGCTGTGTGAACGAGCCCTAACTTGTGCGTCTTCGAGGGGTTCCGCTCTGCCGAGACATTCCCCTCGCACTAACGTAACCATGAACGGGGATGGGTTGGTCACAAAATTATCCGTGTCGCCCTGAGTGATTTCCACGGTCGCAAATGGCACCAGCAAGCCTTTCCTAGTGAAAACGCGGTCACATGGAGAAAGAAGTGCAACGGCGGCGCAGAGACCGGTGCAATAGACTGACACAGCCGTTGACGAATTTGCAGGAACTGTGATGTCGTCTTTGACGAATACCTTGGTCGCAGCCGATGAACTGTCTGCCGGCGTCAAATGTGACAATAGTGAGAGCTCTAATTCGGCTGGTGCGCAATGAATGACGGCGTCGTGGCGGGCGAGAAAATCCCATCCCAGGATGACGTCGTGAGAGCATGAAGAAATTATGATAAATTCGACGGCGTACAGAGCGACCTGGATGATGACACGGGCTGTGCATACTGCCGTCGGGTGAATACTTTGGGCGCTGGCTGTACGGAGGGAGAGCCCGGAAAGTGGCGTCGTCACTTTTCGTAGCAGGCGGCTTAGTTTAGCGTCCATAACGCACACGGCGGCTCCAGTATCGATAAGCGCAGATGCGCGAACACCGTTCACAAAAACGTCTATCACGTTCGATGGGCTTCGCTGAGGGCTTTCGCAGTTTGATAGCGTCGCAGCCCTTGCCTCGTGGACTGCGACGACTAGTTTTCCTGGTCGCGTGGGACCGGACGTGGCCGCATCGGTGACAGCGAGTGGCGTCGTGGTGACGGTGAACGGCGGGTAGATGCAGCTGGGCGAGACGTCGGCGACGGAGGCGTAGGTGGGTCGTAATACGGGCGGTTCGACTGGATGGTGGCAGGCGACACGTCTCTAGGCGGCTGCACGCAATTGCAATAGCGCGCCACGTGGCCGGCGTAACCGCATGCGAAGCATATGGGGCGGTTGTCATGTGTGCGCCATCGGTTCGCTGGGGCACGGCCCGTCTATGGTGCAGGACGGGATTGACGGGGCGGCAACTGATACGACTGCATGGTGGGCTGCAGTCGTGGCCTGTGCGTGACGTCGGCGTAGGCTACCGGTACATCCGCTTCGAAAGAGTGAGGTCGACCGGAGGCTTCAGCGTAAATGTGTGGGGCAGCCGTAGCGATTGACGGGGGCGGTCTTGCGACAACTTGGGCGTAACTCAAAGGTGCAGGAGCCGGATGGTACTGGTGGTACTCGGGCATGACCTCCGCGATTTCCTGCTCAACTGCTCGACGGAGGGGAGGCAGAAGGGTGGTCGACGGCTGTTGAGCGTACCTAGGGCGAGCACAGTCCAGCAGAGAGAACTGGCGCGCGATTTCCTCGCGCACGAAGGTCTTGATCTCTGCGAGCAACGCGGAGTGGTCGGGTATGGTCGACAAGCCAGCGAGCTCGGCGTCGCGCGATGGAGAGCGACGGGTCATCGATCGCTGCCGGCGCAGCTCCTCATAGCTTTGGCAGAGCGTTATGACCTCAGCCACTGTGCTGGGGTTCTTGGCGAGCAGCATGGTGAAGGCATCGTCGTCGATGCCTTTCATGATGTGCCGGATCTTGTCAGATTCGGACATGGTGGCGTCGGATTCTTACAGAAATCGAGGACGTCTTCAATGTAACTGGTGAATGATTCACCGGCCTGCTGAGCGCGTTCACGTAAGCGCTGTTCGGCCTGCAGCTTACGAACGGCAGGGCGGCCGAACACGTTGATAATGGCGGTCTTGAAGTCGGACCACGTCGTAAAATCGGATGCGTGGTTGTTGTACCACAGGCCCGCCACACCCGCGACCGTAGAAAACCAGGTTAGTCAATTTTCCGGCCTCGTCCCATTTTTTGGGACACTCACGCGCTCATAAATGGCGAGCCAGTCCTCCACGTCGGTACCATCGGCGCCAGTGAAGACGGGAGGGTCGCGAATACGAGGGACACCGGGACATGTCGGTGCGGGCGGGGTCGTTTGCTGGGAGGCGTCTTGAGGCATGGTAGGCGGCAGGGTACGGGATCGAAGAACCAGGGGCATCGAATGAGGGCCGAAGTTGTTGTGAAGGCTCAGTACTCTCCACCAAATTATAAAGAGGTTTATTAGCGGCGACGATACTCAACAGCGACAGTCGAAGCGGGGCAGACTCTCAGCGCGAGCTGTGTTCTCTTCGAAAAGAGCCGAAGAGGGCGACCCACTAGAAGGCGTTCGAGAGGACGACCCATTACCAAGTTCGAACGCTTCGCTACAGGTTTAACGTCCCAAAACCACGATATGATAATGAGAGACGCCGTAGTGGAGGGCTCCGGAAATTACTACTACCTGGGGTTCTTTAACGTGCACATAAATCTAACATCGTGGTTTAGCGCTAAAGAAAGATAGACACATGTGAGAGACAGGACAGCTCTCACATGTGTCTGTCTTTCTTTAGCGCTAAACCACGATGTTAAGTACTCACCAGCTCGCCCAACACAAGTTCTTATTAAAGATAAATCTAAGTACACGGGCCTCAAGCATTTTCGCCTCCATCGAAAATACAGCAGCCGCGGGCCGGGATTCGATCCCGCGACCTTCGGGTCAGCAGTCGAGCGCAATAACCACTGGACCAGAGTGGCGGGTAAGATCTATTGTCCAAATATCGCCGATGATGATCGCCGATATGCATCTACCAGCAGGAGTCGCATGTTTAATTCATATCAAAGAAAGCCCTACCGAGAGAACGGCACGGGTTATATGTGAATCTTCTATCCTATACGAAGGTAAGCGCCGTCTTTATGAGAAAGTACAGATATCGAAATAACCACACGGTCGTTTGGCGTAAATAGTAATGTGATGCCAACGTTTATACTCTTGAAGGGGGTGTGTAGTGCAGCAGGCAGTTATGATGAAATATTTGATGCGATATGCGTTATGAGATGAGCAGGACACCGTCTTACAGATGGCCCCTTTGCCACAGGCGAGAAACCGTTTGTCAGTAATCGCTAGCGTTCAATGCGTAAGTAAGGCTTCCTGTGACAGGCTCAGAGAAAGCCACTCTTTGTACGAGCTACTACGTCGGTGCCCCGATTAAGCGATATACCTCGCCAGGCTCCATGTCGCCAAACGTTGACACCACGCCCATGCGTGCGAGATGATTGCCGACAGACGGCGGTCCCAGTTAAACGTCGAAGGAATACCGGCGAAATCATGCTCGTATATCACATCTGATTTGTAGACAAAACAGAGTAGGTGGCTGGAGTGTACAGATGCAAAATATACCCTCATATTGCGGGTGCGCATAATCACGATAGTATTGATGACGTCGTAGCTTCGCTGAAATAAGGGCTGAAAATATCAGGCTGCTCCCACCTCACCAATCTTCATGGAATTGATGCGACTGAATGGTTTTTCTCTCCACATCCATTTTTGAATTTATAAAACGGGTACATTATTTAGCCTCCCAGACGGCGCGGGGCCATGGCGAACAACTAAGTTATGATCTGTGAGAAAAAAATGGCCGTATTAATTGTGAGTTTCATCATGCGAGCATAACTAAAATTACAACCATGCTTAACAAGCGCGGCCACACTCCCTCTGCATTTTATTGAGGATGACTTAAAGCAACCCAAATCAAAACGACATGAGGCATTAATTATGACAGCATAACTATTCCACAAAACTGAGTAGGATAAGAAGAAGAGTACCTCAAAAGCAACTTTTAAGATAGTCCTCGCCTTCAAAAGACGGTGTAAGGGAGGTCACCCAAAGCTGGTGCACTGTCAATGGTCTTTGGACTCGCACGGCGACCATTTCCAGCGTCAGCCACCATAACCAGATGGGAAGGACAAAAGTGCAGCCCGAGGCAATAGGATAGATTAAAGTCCCTAGATTTTTCTTTTTTACTTAAGTACCGACAACTGCCTCCTTTCCTGGCCCTCTCTCACGCGCAGCTGGCGTCTGCCGTCATTTTCTTCATATCTTGGAAGATTTACAAAGCCATGTGCGTCTAAGTACATTAGCCACGCATCTTTCAGAGGGACAATATGCTAACGCGAGGTGCCTTTCTCCTCCCGTCAACTCCCTGTCATTAGTGAAAGGGGGATGCGTTTCACCGAGTGCTGAAAAAATATTAGGAAGAACTTGGCTACCGAAAACGAGTGTTAATCAATGAGATTCGTCGGCGGCGCTTCAGTGGTTGTCGGTACTTAAGAAAGAACAGGGAAAAATCTAGGGACTTATAGATAGCCGCAATGACATGTAAAGAGAAAATATTCACGGGAGGGGGAGAGCGTACTTGTGTACTGTCGAGAGAACAACAGTGTTCCGGTATTTTATTTTTGCCCACGTCATCCGGCGTTGCCGGCAACGCAGCATGGTTGATTAAGCTCGCACCATCGGTGGCACTGTTCTACGAAATATAAAGCTCTGCTGAAGATCGCCGCCCGAGGCGGTACGTATTGTAGGAACACCAAGTATTCGGTGTGCCACTGGGAACTGTGCGTATCTTGCGATGCAGAGCACAGAAGAACCACATGTCTGTACACACGCCGGACTTTTCGCGTACTATGCCACCACTGCCTCTGAAATCCAACTCATAAAAAGCTTCACTTGAAAAAAGACTCTGCTTTTCTTTGTATACGTTTGCCCACTGACTCACCGCGCCGCGCCTCATGCGATTCTTCTGTATTGTGCATCGCAAGAAGCGCGGCGCGGTGAGTCAGTGGGCATACGTATACAAAGAAAAGCAGAGTTTTTTTTTCAAGGGAAGCTTTTTATGAGTTGGATTTCAGAGGCAGTGGTGGCATAGTACGCGAAAAGTCCGGCATGTGTACAGACAAGCGGCCCCCGAAGGTGCGCCGGTCACATCTGTGTTTGTATGCGTCCTTTTCCAATAACTGATGCTCTCTAGATGGCGAGCTACGATGTAAAAACGTGACATTATATTGAAGTCACTTGTCATTTCACGTTACGACATTTCGTTGTTACCTGCAGCAAGTGAAGTGCTGCAATGCTAAGCACGTGGAGAAAGCGGAAAGTTAGGAGAGAGCATTGCGCAATGCGGCAGAAAGAAAGAAAGAAAGAAAGAAAGAAAGAGAGAAAGGAAGAAAGAATAATAATCATAATAATATATGGGATTTAACGTCCCCAAACCACGATATGATTATGAGAGGCGCCGTAGTGGAGGGCTCCGGAAATTTCGACCACCTGGGGTTCCTTAACGTGCACCTAAATCTAAGTACACGGGCCTCAAACATTTTCGCCTCTATCGAAAATGCAGCCGCCGCGGCCGGGATTCGATCCCGCGACCTTCGGGTCAGCAGTCGAGCGCCATAACCACTAGACCAGCGTGGCGGGAAAGAAAGAAAGAAAGATAGAAGGAAAGAAAGGAACAAAGAAAGAAAGAAAGGAAGAAAGAAAGAAGGAAAGGAAGAAAGAAAGAAAGAAAGGAAAGGAAGGAAGGAAGAAAGAAAGAAAAAAGAAGGAAAGAAAGGAAGAAAGGAAGAAAGAAAGAAAAAAGAAAGAAAGAAAGGAAGAAAGGAAGAAAGAAAGGAAGAAAGAGAGAAAGAAAAGAAGAAAGAAGGAAAGAAATTATTATTTTTTTATTATTTATTATTTTACAAATACTGCTGTCTCAGTTATTGAGACATAGCAGGAGTGGATACAGATGTTCAACACAATGAAGAAAAAAAATACAATTTAACAAAATACATGATTTCGCAACTCTTTTTCAAATTGCTGAGCATCGAGTCTGCGTAGAGACCCATCAAGCTCAATCCATAGATCCACGGTCCGCGGAAAAAAGGAAAACTTAAAACAATCAAGACTAGCTCTAAACGGCATAATATTTAGGGAATTGAATCGTCGCGTACGGCGTGCAGAAGCTGCAACAAAAGAAATGGGTGCTAGTACACTCAAGCCAGTGTGAACTATCTTATGCAGGAGGATGATTCGATCGCAAGTGCGCCGATGTTCGAGAGGCTGCAGCGATAAAACATGCGCATGCGCACTAGGCGAGAACCGCCGGTCATAGCGACGCAAAATAAACCTTATTGCTTTTTTTTGAACAGATTCTAGCATAGCTATGTCATGTTTGTGGTGAGGTGACCAAACAACCGACGCATATTCGAGTATAGGCCTGACCAAGGTCTTGTACGCTGTCAACTTGCATTCTTTTGTCGAGTTGCTTAAAGTACGTCGGAGATACCAAAGTTTTCGAAGAGCCTTGTTGCAGATTGTCTCGACATGCGTGTGCCATTTTAAATTTGTTGTCAAAGTTACACCAAGGTATTTAAACTCCGTGACACGAGCTAGACTGACACCATCATTAGTATATATAAAATTAAGAGGCTGTTTCTTATTTGAAAAGGTCATGGCTACAGTTTTTTTGAAATTAATAGACATTTGCCAGGTTTCACTCCAGTTACAAAACAATGAAAAAACTCTGTTAAGCGCTTCCTGATCTTCAACATTTGAGATGGTGTTATAGATAACGCAGTCATCTGCATACATTCTAAGTTTAATTTGAGTGGCACCGATAATTTCTGCTACGTCATTTATGTAGATAATAAACAAGAGCGGCCCAAGGACTGAACCTTGCGGCACCCCTGATGTGATTTCTACATAAGATGACTTCACGCGGTTAAACGTAACAAATTGTGTGCGTGACCGCAAATAATCTGCTATCCAGTCAACTAGCTTATTGTCGCCAAAAAATGTGCGAAGTTTAACTAAAAGTTTAGCATGGCAAACCAAGTCAAAGGCCTTAGAATAATCAATAAATATGGCGTCAATCTGTCCTCGGTCATTAAGGGAAGAAGCAATGTCGTGCGTAAATTCAAGCAACTGCGTGACAGTAGAATAGCCCGAACGAAAGCCGTGCTGGGATCGGGAAAGTATATTGTGTGCATTTAGGTATTCTACAATGTATTTATGAATGATATGCTCCAAAAGTTTAGAGCTGGTAGAAAGTAAAGATATTGGCCTATAATTTGGTATTATTTGCTTGTTTCCGGACTTAAATACAGGCACGACGTTTGCTAATTCCACAGCTGGGGAACTGTTGCAGAGCTTATTGATTTTTTAAATATTACAGTAAGATAATTAGCACACCACTCTGAATACCTTTTCAGAAACATATTTGGAATACCATCTGGGCCAGAGCTTTTCGTAACATCAAGATTTAATATCAGGTTATGTACTCCAGAGGAGCTTACTTCAAGACCAGGAAGAGCAGGCAGGTTGCTGCATGCAGTAAATGAAGGAGTGATGCCGTTATCAGTAGAAAAAGCAGATTTAAAGTAATTATTAAAGGCATTTGCTATAGTTTTCAGGATTTGAGCAGGATTGGTCATTAACAATAAATGATGAAGGCGTAGACGATGCAGGACTAATCGATCTCCAGAACCTGGATGGATTTTTTTCATAAATGTAGCCAAAGTATTGCTAAAGTAGTAGTTCTTAGCCTCTTTCATTTTAGCGCCTAATTTACTTTTCATGTGTTAAATGAAGAAACATTTTCCTCACACCTGGAATGACGATTCTTACGTAAGCGCTTACGCGACGAGTGAGCTGAATTATATCTCTATTATACCATGGATGTCTTGGGTTCCGTTTAATATATTTTTGAGGCACGTACTTTGATAGGCATTCACGCACAATGTCACAAAATTTAAGAAGCAGCATATCTACATTGCAAAATTCGCTACAACATACAAATTCATCAAAAGATGAGGCTAAAGTGTCCAATACGGAAGTGTCGTCAGCTTTACAGAAGTTCAAAACAGTTTTGATCTCAGGTCTTTGAGGGCGACACACTAAGTTCAAGGCAACTTCAACAGCTTTATGATCAGATAACCCTTCGATGACTTCACATTTTACACCGTGCGTTAAGAGTTGCTGGTTTACAAATACAAGGTCCAATATTGCGTCCTCGCGTGTTACAGTATCTACAAGTTGAGTTAACCCAAAAGAAACCGTCAGGTCGATCAGGGAAGCGCAAAGCGCCCTATCACGCCCAGTTGGGGTAAGTAAGTTCCAGTTAACGTACGGGAGATTGAAATCTCCAGCTAACAATAATTTACAATCGTACAACTTGTTACTGACAAGGTAATCATTAATAGCAGGAACAACATCGTCGGAGTTCGGAGGGCGATAAAGGACACCAACAACTATTACGATACCTTCAATGTATATTTTGCACCAAATAGTTTCTGTGCCCGGAAGGGCAGGTAATAAAGAAAATTCAAGATTTGATTTAATTAAAACTGCCACACCTCCTCCACGGCCAACATGCCTGTCTTTCCGAAGAAGTGCATAACCAGCAGGCAAAATTTCGCTATCATTAACAGTATCATTTAGCCAAGTCTCAGTAAGGCAAACAACTGATGGGTTGTGGCATTCCACTAAACAGTTCAGAGCTTCAATTTTGTTTAGTATACTCCTCGCATTTACATTGAGGACAATTATATTCTGATCACAACGTCAATCAGCCTTCGCGAAAACAGAATCGGAGGAAGCTGAGTTCATACCAAGCGCTTGCGCAGAAGCCGATTTCACAGAGACTGACCCTGCTGAAAGTGAATTCGTAGAAACCTTGACAATGGCATTTTTATCAGTTTCCCACATGTAACGAACACCATCAATCGTGAGTGCGTCGTGCTTAAGCTTCACTTTGCCAGCATTCTTGCGCATATCTTGGGAATTCTGCCACAGCGCTTTACGTGCCAGTCGAACCCGGGCAGAGTAGTCCTCATTTATGTAAATTTTAGTTCCTTTAAGTTTTCGTGCGTTGTTCAAGATAGCAATCTTTGACCTGAAATCCATTAGTTTAATAATTACCGGCCGAGGTTTATCTCCTCTTTTTGCTCCAAGCCTGTGGCAACGCTGTATGTCGTCACACTTTACACCGAGTTTAACTGATAACAGATCCAATACAGACTCAAGCAGATGGTCAGTCGTCTCGGAAGGTGTCTCACGCAAACCATGAATTATCAAGTTGTTTTTACGGAGTCTGTTCTCTAGCTCATCGTTCTGACGGTCAAGCTTGCCAACTAGTTTTGAAGCGTACCAACGGTCTGCTCCAGTTCACTTACACGTGGTATAATGTTTGACATAGACGCTGCATTGTCTCAACATTCATTAGACGACTTTCAAATGATGCAACTGTTTCAGATAGGCTAGCTAATTCCTGGCTGATGCGGGCTTGCCCAGCCAGTAGTTGCGACAACATTTCATCAACTTTGGGACCGGGATTGGTCTCTACGTCGCCACAAAGTAACAATAATGACATTCTTAGGCAATGCACCAGTAGTGTCACAACGGCAGTACAGTTCAGAGGGTCCGGTAGCAGCAACAGACAGCGGTTATCACTTCGGTAGCATTTGTAATTGTATGTTACCTGCAAGATGAAACAGACGTGCTTGAAACGGGAGTTCGCCATGTCGCCACCGGACCCACTGAAGTGATGGTTCCACGTTGCCGCTCTTATATCCTTGGGCATCCTCGCTGCCAGCGCCGCCGCTGTACCATGCCGCGAGCAGTACAGATGGTTGAACGAAAGCACGTCAGTAGACGGAAAAAAGTAGAAAGCACGTCAAAAAAAGTAAACGAAAAAAGTAGACGGAAAAAAGTAGAAAGCACGTCAGTAGACGGAAAGGAACAAAGAAAGAAAGAAAGGAAGAAAGAAAGAAAGAAAGAAAGAAAGGAAGGAAGAAAGAAAGAGAGAAAGAAAAGAAAGAAAGAAAGAAAGAAGGAAAGAAAGGAAGGAAGAAAGAAAAAAGAAAGAAATAAAGAAAGAAAGGAAGGAAGGAAGGAAGGAAGGAAGGAAGGAAGGAAGGAAAGAAAGAGAGAAAGAAAGAAAGAAGGAAAGGAAGGAAGAAAGAAAGAAAGAAAGAAAGGAAGGAAGGAAGGAAGGAAGGAAGGAAGGAAAGAAAGAGAGAAAGAAAGAAAGAAGGAAAGGAAGGAAGAAAGAAAGAAAGAAAGAAAGGAAGAAAGAAAGAAAGAAAGAAAGAAGAAAGAAAGGAAGGAAGGAAGGAAGGAAGGAAGGAAGGAAGGAAAGAAAGAGAGAAAGAAAGAAAGAAGGAAAGGAAGGTAGGAAGGTAGGAAGGAAGGAAGGAGGGAAAGAAAAGAAGAAAGAAAGAAAGGAAGAAATGAAGAAAGAAACAGAGAAAGAAAAAAAAGAAAGAAAGAAAGAAGGAAAGAAAGGAAGGAAGAAGGAAAGAAAGAAAGAAAGGAAGAAAGAAAGGAAGAAAGAAAGAAAGGAAGAAAAGAAAGAAGGAAAGGAAGAAAGAAAGAAAGAAAGAGAGAAAGAAAAAAAAGAAAGAAAGAAAGAAGAAAAGAAAGGAAGGAAGAAAGAAAGAAAAAAGAAAGAAAGGAAGGAAGGAAGGAAGAAAGAAAGAAAGAAAGAAAGAAAGAAAGAAAGAAAGAAAGAAAGAAAGAAAGAAAGAAAGAAAGAAGGAAAGAAAGGATGAAAGGAAGGAAGGAAGAAAGGTTGTAGTAGGTGAGGCATCCACGCGGCAAGGTTCGCTTGCCCCCATTTTCTGGATAGGGCAAGGGCTCCTGAACTTTCCTTTTTTTTGAGGTTTATTTTGTCAAGCCGATAAGGGCTTAAAGATACATCTGTGAATTGACCTGACGGGTGCACGCTGTAAGTTATTGAATGCCTGAGAGCCCGTATACATTCTCACCGGAACCCACAAAGACAGCGGCGCAGTGTGCACAATACAATAATCGAGTAATTTTTACTGAACAATAACTATTCCGGAAGAGAAACGAAAGTGACGTCATTTCGAGCGAGTTAGCATCACCGTAGAAATTCGAAGCGAGGCCAAACTAATGGTCTCCGATAGTTTGCGAAATGAAATGGTTTTGAAATATTAAAAACATCCTCGGGTTATTCTATGACATACTGCGCGTCAGATCTATCTTCAGCAATAAAAGGGGCCCTACATGAGGGAAAATCAGGACACAATTTCACCTCATGCAAAAACACATTCGGAAAAATATACCGCGCGAGAAACCCTGCACGTAATAAATGTGTACAAGTTTGTCAGGTATACGCGGAGATCCATCACGGTTGCTAACAAACACAAAGGCTAAAACCCACAGACTTTATCCGCGTCCTGGTAGGTTCGGCATTTCGCTTGACGCAAGCCGAACTATGACACGCGTAATTCGTCACAATCGTCGCGTGGGAGTGTCGAGTGAATGCTTAGTTTATCTGTCGATGCTGCTCTGTGCCGGCCATCAACTTTCCGTTAGATTTACGTGCCCGACATACGTGCTCCAGAAGATCAATACCGATATGACGCCGTTGCCCAAGCGCAGTGAAAGGTGTGACAGAGCTTTTGTGGACGTCCTACCGCGAAAGCAAGAGCAACTTTCAGTCAGTGATCGAAACGCGCGAAGCAGAGAGCTTATTGCCATGAACGCGGTCGTCATTCGGGCGTGGCAACGCCGAAAGCATCGCCATGGTGGGCTTATCATGCCGGTGAAAGCGCGTGACGGCGCGTAAACTCACTGCGTCGGGAGTTTAGTTGGAGTTTGCGACGCGAGTGGAATTATGCAGGTCGTATTTGCCATCATTCCTGCATGTTGCCTTCCTTTCAAGCCTTTTAGTTGTCTGGGCGTTGTCGGTGTTCACGCTTGGCCCATGTCCATTTGGCATATAGTCCCCGCAGATTCGAAAGAACCTGTAGCGCATGGGTTTTCGACTATAGAGCGTCGTGGCGTATAGACAGCGCGCTGCACAGACGTCAAGTAAGTAAAAAAAAAGACATTACAGACGCCTGTTTATCCGTCACCCAGCAAATTTCCCAAATCAGCCATCGTTTTACACTTACCTGCCTAGAGCTTATACTACCGCACACACAATTGCATATTCAAGCATTTTACTATCTGACTTTGTGGAGGAGGGACCGGAGATGAGGAAGGAAAGGCTCGGACTTAGACCAAACGCATAGCCAGTTTGCTAGCCTACTGTATATGTAAATAGGATTAAGAAAACTATTACACCTTCGCACAAGTGGTGCCAAGCCTGGAGGAAGAGAGGAGCTGGGTTTCTTTATATATTTCTTCCTCTTCTTCTTTCTCTCTGTTTCTTGCATCTGTTTCTTGTACCTGTTGTTTTCCATTTATTTATTTCTATTTCTTTCTTTATCTCTCTACCTATTTCTTTATTTTTCTCGCTCTTTATTTTGCTTTCTTCTCTTTCTCTCTATCCTTTCTTTGCTTCTCTTCCTGTCTCTCTTTCTTTCTCTTTCAATCTTGCTAACTCTTTTTTTAATCTTTCTCGTGTTTGTTTGTTTGGTTTGCTTTCTCTATCTTTCTATGTCTTGCTATCTTTTTTGCCTTTGTTCCCTTTATTTCCTATTTCCTATTTTTCTCTTTCTCTTTCTTTTCATCGCTTTCTTTCTCTCCATCTCTCTCTCTGTTTCCTTCTTCTACTTCTTTCTATCACTTTCATTCTCTCTCTCTCTTTCACGTGCTCCACTTCACCAAGCAGAGTTCTCGTTTAACGCTCGCACCTGTTGTACTCGGCAGTGGGGCTTGGCCAATTCCTGCGGCGCATCCCAACTATGGGTATTTATGAACAACAAATTTTTACAGCCGGATTAAACAGCTCGGTTCTTAAAACTCAATCACTTTAATACGAATATTTTATAAGCTTCACATAGACATAAGGCTTGGTCGTTCGGTTTACGCGGTTTAATTACCCAAAGCGACTCAGGCGACGAGACGCTCCGTAGTGGAGGGCGCCTCATAATTTAGACCACCTAGCATTTCGCCCCCATGAGAATGCGACTACATGGCCGGGATCGAGCCCGCGTCTTAAGAGTCAGCAGCCACCACTGTACCACCAAGTCCAGGTCACTGCGCCCCGACCAGTACTGTGAAATGTCAAATGAAATTTATTTGGGCATTCAAATATTACGTTTTATTGGCCCTTCTCGTATGTAAACGTGTGCTCCGATACCATATGCACGCGATATAACTCTTAACTTGAACCAGAACAATCCAATTCATAGCAGTGTTATTTTTTAATGGAACATCCGGAAAATCGGTAGTGCTGGAACGGAAGTGCCTGGAAAACATGCAAGAGTATCACTCGTTGCTCATGCCGCTAATATGGGAATGACTGGTAGATTAGGGAATCAGTGACGCAACATGCTGAAGTTGAAGGATCAATGAGCATGCATCACGCTGTTCAATAACGTGTCTTTTCACTAATAATAATTGTTGTGGTTTAGCGTCCCTAAACCACGACGTGATAATGAGGGACGTCGTAATGGAACGCTCTGGAAATGTCGACCAGCTGGCATTCTTTGACGTGCGTTTAAATGTAATTACACGGGCCTCAGGCATTTTCGCCTCCACCGAAAATGTGGCCTCCGCGGCCGGGATTCGATCACGCGCCTTTCGGGTCCGCTGTCGAGCAATATAACCGCAGACCGCCGTGGAGGGTCACGTGTTTAGCAGAAACAGGAAGTTATCCCACTTCTTGGCTAATTTGTTATGTTCCCTAGGAATAGCGGCACTCGAAATGCTTGCGATTTTCCGAATGAGCAATTAAATGCCTGCTACTTAAGGACCCAACAAGACCTGAGCAAGCGCATTGTTTGATGAGAGTTTGGAGTTAAAGGAGAAGCACTGCAGCTGAGACGAGGCAGGCAAGTAGAGAGCGGTGAAAAAAATCTGGAGGAGACGCTAATCTTTCACCTAGGCGACTTGTAGTGGCACGCGCACGTCGGTGTACGTGCGCCTTGGTGTCTTCATTGGGTTAACCTCGTGTTCCGTCGCGCTGGCGAAGCGGATCTCAGAGGCCACGTTGAAAGAAGCGCGTGGTTGAGATCTGTTTCGCCAGGTGCCGCAACTATCCCAGCTGCTCACAATCTTATAGTGGACTCAGTAAATTGATTTTCAAATATTATTGTGACAGTTATTTGACCCTTAGGTAAAGCTATGCTCCAATATTACTGTATCCTATACAACCGTTATCTTGCACAGCAGTCATCGATTCCTATTTTGTAGAAGACTTCTCAGGAATATTCGCAAAACGGGAAGCAAGTGCTCCACCGGCAGTGCTTGCAAGAGAAACAATAGCGTCACTCGGTGCTAGTGCCACTAAAGAAACGCAGCTGAAAGAAAGCAAGGCACTTGGCTCAAACGAGGGCCGGATGCCATACAAGGAGACGCCGCTGTTCAGGACGGATGAGCGGCGCAGACCCGTAGAGCGGAAAATGCGGCAGCGCGATCGGCGCACGCTCGGCTGCCCTCTCCGGGATTCTCAGGAACGGTCTATCGGATTTCGAGCGTGTGCACACAAAGGTCTCGGCAGATCAACAAAAGTAAAAAAAAATGAAAACGCTTTTCGGAGGATCAGAACGGGACGAATCTTCATAGTTTGCCATCTCTAGAGTCTTTAGCATGGATGTAGTCGGTACTGTTAGAACGGTTTGTTCATTTTTCGGAGTCTATCTCCGTAAATCTCTCGGAAGCGCTGTCGCGCGCGGTTGGCGTGACGCATCGAATTCGTAGGCTTTTTTGGAACACGGTGCATTCAACCACGAGTGCCCATCTGTGTATCGTGTACTTGTGCTATTCGCGTTGCTATTGGCCTCGAGGCCCACCACTGGAAACGCCGGCGCCACCGTCGGCGTGACGTGCTTGGCAGGATCACGTGGTCTGAGCGGCCGCGTCGGCTGCTTGTGGCGCACGGCCGCGTGCTTTGAAAACGAGTTTCAAGTCCCACATGCGCTGCGGTGTGTTCAAATTCGGAAGTTTTCTCTCATTTTCTGCTCAATTGAAGCCATTGTAATAGAGTGGCTGCCTCCGAAGGCGACGAACATGGGGCTCTACCGCTCGGTGCCGCAGTGCCGCGCTTACGCAAAGGAGCCCAGTGTCTGCCTGCACGCGGGACAAGAAACAGCGTGAAGCATGGGTTGTAAAGCTAAGAACCGGCAAGTAGTCATCCGTTACGAGTCTTGTGTGCAACAAGCACTTCCGCGGCGAAGACTTTTGTTACTGCGTCGGGCCTGCGATGTTCGGTGTGTAGCAGACAGCGCGCACTGAGACGATGGCTCGCGCGCGCTTCCCGCCGGCAAATGATGCTTATCTGCCACAGGATGGTAAAAGCGCTACCTTTTACCACGTGCGATGCCATCTCAGAACCCTCCAATGCGACCTCTTGATCGTCGGCCCCGTGCTCAGCGTCCACAAAATCGGCTGCAGATGCGGAAGTCATTGTTTAGATACGCTGAATTAAAAAACCCCACAGGGTCCCTTATGCATTCGTTAAAGATGACTAGAAGGCGAAAGCCATCTTCTTGTCAGTCGATGTACTGATTCTCCCGCGCCCCCCTCCAAAAGCGTTCTGCACCTAACGCGGTTTTGCACGGCCTCGGTGACCGATCCCGGAGGCAATGCAAAGCGACCATGACGTGTGAATACGTCATCATGTGACGTAACATTATGTGACGTCATAATGACGCTACATATTTTGGCGATCTGCGACGTCATACGGTGACACCATCACGTGACGATTATTTTTTGCATCGCTCGTGTTGGCGCCGCCGACGCGGGACGCCGACGGGCAACCTTCCCATTTGATGAGGCATGCATTGCTTCATAAGCTACATAAATTTTGCATTGCCTCCGTGAGCGGCCAACCGATGATCGGCCCACCGGCCAACCCCATGTATTTTCTTGGAGCCTTATTTCTTTACGTGGAAAAGATGCCACCCTGTTGGCGTTAGACACGACACTGCTGCCAAAATTGCTGGGGTACACGCCAAATAATTACTATCCTGCTTTGCGGCTGCTGGTTGCTGCAATAAGTTCTATTTTATTCACCGCTCTTTCAAGTTCATGTGGGTCCTAGTTCACAGCCGACGTTTGCAGAACAAATCCGGCAAACGTTACTGTATTTTCTTTCTTTTTCTAGGCGTCGCATGCTGCTACATGCTCGGTCTCGTATAGACTGGTTCTTCTTCCACCAGCAATCTCGAAGTGGTGAAGCTTTGGTCTATGAATTTTTTGATGACAGAGAGCGGCAAGTTCACTGGAATGCAAACGGAACGATAATTAAGGAGCATTGAAAAGAGGCGTCGCATTTGCTCACGTTTTCTGTGAGCACCAAACGAAACGAATGCGCTGAATAAAGAAACAGAAGCAGCGGCATTTGCCCGCTGAGAAGACCGATCAATACGCAGTGCGAGACAACTTGTCAAATGACATTGAAACGTACCCGAATTTAGACCGAAAAAGAAAAAAAAAACACTGAATCGTCGGGACGGCAGATCACAAAGTTGCCATGCGCACCGAAGCTGCAGTTGTAAGGAAATTGTTTTTGAACTGCTCTGATAGCGTCCGCGCAACAGCAGTTGTTTGTTTACTCACAAATTCTCATATTTTGCGGCGTAAAGTTCACAGCGCGGTGCCAAAACGCGATCGTAGCAAAAGCGAAACCATCAGTACGAACATACATGCCAGACGCTCATACATGCAGAGGCACCATCAGTCGTCGCGAACCCGTGCGATCGCTGGCTTGAGGCTTCTTTCTGTTATGCTCCGTTTGGTTATACAGGCAGTCTACTCTAACGAGATATTTCACATAGTCTGCACTCAGCGAGTGACTACCTTTCACGCAAGAAGCCGGTTCAGGGGTCTCCAACGCGGTGATAGCGTGAAGCGGGTGCTCGGTTTTCTGCAAAGAGACAGCGACTGTAGACTATCTTGTGCTTTGAGTTCGTCGAAAATGATTATTTTGACAGTACAGAACACAGCTCATTTCGAAAGTACTTACAGAAATGCCCTGGAGGGCTTCCGCGAGGCGTTTTTGTAGAGCGCCGACAGCAAAACCTATGGGGAGCGCGCCGGCGGTATCCTGCCTAGCACGCAATCGAGGCGCGTCCGATAGAGGGCGACTCCGTAACTCCTCGAGGCCAATAGCAGCGGCGTTTTGTAACGCAATTTCGAAAATTTATACGTCAGTACGTTAGCTCTGTATTGGCGTTTGTGCAATTCGCAATCCCCTTCGCGCACGGGGGACGAGTGAGCCAAATTGTTAAGTTCTTGTGGAGATCGCGTTTACTACAAAGTTTCCAGTTCGTCGTCGTGGGGATATTTTCCGCGATATATATTTTGGGCCACACAGTGTATTTCACGAAAGCACATCTGCATGCGATTGTGGCTCAGACCACTTCAGTTCTTTTTTTCTTTTTTACAACTTCTTCATGGCGATTTCTAGAAGTGGGGACCAACATCACTCCCTCACTTGATTGCAGCCGAGCTCCTGAGATAATGCAAACCAAAATAAGTGCTGTGTCATCTGGGGCCAACTTAATCGACTGAAAGGAAAAAGATGGCGCAGCGACTGGCTTTCGCCTTCGAATCGTGTTAGGCGAATGCATAAGGGATCATGTAACTTTATCACAGCCAGAGCACACCGATCGCATGGTACGGCAGGATCTCAGAGCACGCGGGCCTTCGGCGGATCGTCACATCACCGGCGAGGATTTGTTTGGAGTACCTCGATACATTACTGTCACCACAACTAAATGACTGTCGAGACTGTGAAATGCGTGCGTGCAGTAAGACATGTAGGTGCCATCGCCCTACAGGTCAGGGGCGTAGCCACGTTAGGGCACACCTGGGCCCGTGCCCCCCCCCGAAATTTTTTTTTGCCATAGCATACAGAGCAGAAAATGACACTCGACCACATCTGCCTGCTCGTCCCCACTACAGATCAAGGAGGTGCCCCCCCCCCCCCCCGAAAAAAATTTCTGCCTACGCCCCTGCTACAGGTTCTTGGCAGTAACCGTCTGTACAAAAAAAAAAAAAACAGCAAATGCGGGAAACATTGAAGTAATAAACACTACATCCTGGATTTAAGCGTTCTACATTACACACAAAAATGCAGAAAAAGAATGAAGGTATAATGCACGAGAGAATAGTTCCAGTAGAATTGGTCGTTCCCAACGATTCTGCAAAGTGTGAGATCGGATGCGAAGTCTAGAGCTGAATATTCGGGAGAGCTATCGCCGCGCGCTTGGCTGCTCATCTCGAGACCTTGCGCAATCGACTGTGAGAGCTGTAAGAGCCGCTGCCGAGGAATAACAATGATATTTTCGGGGATCTAGTACGGCACGCCTTCCGTAGAGCGACAGTAAGTGCGATTCTGCGGGCTTGATGGGTTACCATTTTCCTCGATTTTATTGCCAGAAAAGTTTCCAAGTACGTTGTTTCTTCCGCGCCTGACAACCGGCGAAAGCGGACTAGCCTGGCGGACATTTGGGAGATCGCACTTCTCCATTTCTGCTTACTGCAAATCGTTCACTTTCCGATTCTCTAAATGTCGCTCTTCTTGATTTTAGAAATCTTGAATTTTGCGCTACACGCATTTGCTGAGTAGTTTCGTGCCTCGACATTCGCGGAGAACTCTCTTTGTTTTCACAGACTGTGAGATCGCCCATATAGTTTGTGATTCGCAGCAAACTTGAAAACGTGGCGTCCTCAGTAGAGGGCAGAAGCAGAGAAAGAAGCGGCGTGGTTTTTCACACTGGCTTCTCTCATTTCGCGACTGTCCTAGTGCATCTGTGTTTGTATATCCACTGACCTTCTAGATTTCGTGACTCACTATTTGAACTAACGTGCTC
Organism: Rhipicephalus sanguineus; assembly: GCF_013339695.2. Classification (NCBI taxonomy): domain Eukaryota; kingdom Metazoa; phylum Arthropoda; class Arachnida; order Ixodida; family Ixodidae; genus Rhipicephalus; species Rhipicephalus sanguineus. The sequence goes on from NC_051184.2 coordinate 139,914,067, forward strand.
TCGTTGTCGTCTAGGTTAGCAAGAGCGGCTGTACGTGTCCATTCTTCATCGAACCTTTTTTAGAGCGCGGCTCTTAGGCGCCCCTTCCTGCGTTGAGCGGCGTCGCCGTTGGCGTCGGCGGCGTAATCTATAGAGCGAACGAGGACGAAAGAGAGCGTAGTCTGCCGATATCACGAGCCACTGACGTCTAACCTCGCTTTCTTCCTCCGTCACGCGCGTTCGCCCCTCTGTCGGAGCTCGTGTGCATGCTGGGCTGGCACGTGCACTCCGGCTGGCTCGGCCTGCCGTAACGGGTCTGTCGGCGTTTCGCTCGGTTCGCGACGCCTGCAAGCACAGAATGGTGTGCGTAGCACGCGAGCGCTGGCAGTATCTATGGTAATATGTAACCAATCTTACACTGCTACAACTGCCGATAGCCAAAACTTCAGAGTTGGCGTTGCCCCAACATGAAGCTGCGCTCAGAATTCTCATTAGGCAGTATCGTGATCGTCGTTGAATTTTTTTCTGTGTAGTACTATCCAGCACGCGCCTTTTGCTACGCATCCTTGGCAAAAAGGGCGCTAACGTGGATTTTGTTGTTTCCCTATGTGGGGGGGGGGGGTGCTCTCCTTTGCCGAAACGAATACAATAAGTATAGATTCTACACCTCTGCGAAGGAAACATACGCTCCCCAACGCCCTCCTCCGCGTTGCGGTGCCGGGCGAAATTCGGCTGTACAATCTTTGCGCAATTCGCTGCTATTGCATGGACTCCTAGAGATGCGCTTCGCTTTAAATAAGCCCTGAGCCCTTCTGCAGAAATTAAAAAAATCTCGTAGATATTTAAAGAGAAAGCGAGAAAGCTCTTTAATGAAAAACGGAGAATTCTGCCGCAGTATATAAAGGCACCTACATGCCAACAATTGTGGTGATAACTGTGGTGCTTTAGAATCAATAGAACATATTTTATTAGATTGCCAGGCATACCGAGAAGAAGGAACTTGTCTCAAAAGTAGAATATGCTCAACTTCCCAAGCACCGCTAGATCCCGGGGAAATACTTGGCCCTACGTCTCCTCCTTCTCAGCAACGTCAGATTTTAACATTTCTGTTCTGATTCCTCGAGGATTTTAACCGAATTGATAAACCATAACGTAACTTACATATTTAGGCACAACTATTCCTTCATATACCTGAAGAGGAAGGCTTTTTCTGTGACGCAAACACAGCTTGCCAGGAAAAGTATTCCTATGGCGAGGTGCTTTACTCGATAGCGTGAACGTTTTTGATGAGAAGAACGTCTCACTAAATTCCCCTTGCTCATTTTGCTGCTATTTCTTGCTGGATTAGAAGCATTGTCACAGCGCCGTTCCTAATAGAACTAATAGAAAAATTGATAATTGCAGATCGCGGATTGGCGATGAACGTCTACTTTGAGACGAGCCAACCAGCCCTGCTAGACTTTTAAAATTTATTGTTTTCCTTTTTGATGTTTTTCGTTGCCCTCGCTACACTGCGTAGGGATGTCTTCATCGGGGACGAAGAAAGAACATTTTAGCCGCGCTTATATACGCCCATCTCTCAAGGCAATCTTTTCCGTGGAACTCTGATTAGAGTGGCGTTGATGGAGACGAAAAGCACTTAGCGCTTTTACAACGAAAGCGAAGAGTGTTTGCGTTTCGTCTTAATCTTCGAGCGGCCCAGTCTTGTGCAATTAAGAGCCGTAGTCTCATTTCTATACGAGCAGGAAGGACCTTCTTGGCGGCAAAGCTGGCGAGCCATACTGACGGGCTTTGTGTATTTTTTTAGGATAAGACATATCGTTGTGCAATTTATTAGCGAGTGGTGCTGCTGATCATGCCGTTTGGAGCTAACCGTGGCGAGAACGCCCATTTTAAGGTTTTATTAAACCGTGCCAGATGTCACTCTGTGTTAGTTCATGTACTGTAGCCAGCGGGTCTAAGAACTGGCTGACCTCCTGTCTTTTCGCCTGTTTCTTCCTTCCTTCTTCCATCAGGGACACTAAATATGCAGATGAACCTTGCAACTGTCAAACGATTTTGCTGTGCACCAACTACGAAAAGCCAATTTCTGAATGAATGTGCTAATTATGTTATACTGTGTTTATTGGTTGCTGGGTTCATTTCCGATAAAACAAGAACACGGTAATCGTATTGGCTGAGTGCCTATGACATTGGGTTACGGTGCACAACATTGAGCACGTTAGGCATGGGGGGGGGGTACCGCAGCGTTGGTAGAGTGGTTCGAGTATCCGCCTCCTATGAGGGAGGTTCGAGGTTTGATACAAAGTATCGCCGGGCAGCCACCGGGTCTTCTTTTTTTTTGCTAATGGCGAGTGAGGCACTTCGGCCTGGACTTCGATGTGTACCGGCAGGGAGGCTGCGTGGCTCCGGCAGGAACTCCGCACTTTGCTCGCCCGGGTGAGGTCACGCGCACTTCAACTTGACATGAATCAGCAGACAACTCATACCTTTGTACACGCTGTTATCGCCGCTTGATTTTCGTTTAAGTTACATACAGCAAGGATGTCGCTTCGCTCGCTGCAGCGACCGCATGTCCCTACGCCGACATTTTGTCGAGTTTTGCCAAAGGAAGGTTGAGGAAAGAGAGGGCGGTTAAGCAGGGGAAATCTCCGGCTGGCTACCCTATAAGTGGGAAAGGGGGAGAGAAAGAGAGAGAAAGAATGAAAGATAAGAAGAGAGTCCATAAGAGTATTGGCAGGTTGGATGGTTAATGAGTCAGCTGCTTGCTTTACTTCGTATGACATTCTAGTTCGTTGCTATAGCATTCGTTACTTTACCCTTAAGGTAAAACTGCCACCTTTTGCGTAAAGTTGAGAATGACAACGCCGCACACGCCTGTTTCTGTACTGTTCTGGTGTTTACGTTCGGCTTATTGTAAACCTGATACTTGTAAACTTTTTCTTCCCACAGTATATATACAGGCGATGTATGTATTCAAAAAACGCATGGCTGGAAGATAGCACTGCAGCTATATTTGCTTTGAAATGCGGTTTCTGTCGCAAGTGCTATGGTTCCATTATCTATTTTTCAATCTGCAGCTTTATATGTTTGCAGCAAATGGTGCTTTATGTCCTCAGTAGAGTTTGCATACAACCTGAGCAATAACGCAAACGATTGTATTTGATCAAGGGCACGCAGATTGAGCCATGCGTGTATTCTTGCCATCTTCAGGGGTTTTGCGATCGATTTTAGTCAGTTTTCACCTTGATTTGCTTTCATTTTTTGCATTAAATGTTTCTCTTTTGACATTATGGCCGCATTTTCATCCGAAGTCGTTTAATATAACATGGCGCAAGCTTCTCGTCATTCCAATGATTCGTTGTACAATTTTATTTCAGCTCTTTCATTTTATTTACCGTATTATTCACGCGAATACAACCTAAAGATTGAAACAACAACTGCAAGAATAAGCTGTATGTACACGAATTGCGAGAGCGAATCTTCTGCCATTGCTCAAGAACCTTTTACAGCGAAAGCTGTTATGAGATCATTTCAGCGGCCGTTTTTGGCGCCGTAGTTGTCCGCCGCCGCCGCCGCCGGTGTCCGTAAGCATTATCGCTCGAAATAAGAAAAAAAAAAACGAAACAAGAAAAAAAATTCGGCAGATCCCACGTACCGTGGGAGTCGATGTTATGCGAAGCATGCGGCGGGAAGGTGACTGTGGCGTAATTTTTTTATTGAGCGACACGTCACAAAATGACGCTAGAGATTTGTATAAATTTTATACGCACACATATATGTTGAAGAGCCGCATATGTGTTATATAACCAGTTGTTTACGGTTGGGTAACGCTGCCAACGGCAACGTGGGTATCACCAACACCAGAAGCGGTAAGCTGATATGTCGTGCTTATACTTGTCCCTTATGATGGAGAACGCACGCACGTTTCACCAACCCGTGTGCATGTGTCGAAGTTCTTGACAGTTCTTGAACAAGGTCATCATCACCGTGATCAGTGAGCACCAGCATCTGGTCATGACTTGTTATAGGATCCGGTCGTGATCGCAGTATCGAGGGGTCCATGTGTAGTGAAGTATGTGGTATAGTAGAGCTGTTGGAATTCGCGAATGCCTCGGTCATTTCGTCGACAAATTGTGAGTCGATAGAGCCGGCGACATGTCGGAACCTGAAGCCACCATTTGCATTGGTGAGTTTATCGGTCGTCGAGGCTGGTAGGCCTGGGTAGTGCTACGTAGACCAACATCAGGGGATGGCGCTTGTAGTATTCGTAGACTACCTGTGCGTTGCCTAGTCAACAAAGCGGATGCCAATCAATCTGGCATCATCCTCGGTCAGCATGAGACCATCCCCAGCCTCGTAAGAAATGAAGAAGACACTGCGTCACTCTGGCGGACGAAGTGCACTTTACGGTGCGGTGATGTGGATATCATATATAACTTTCGTTAATGTATTCCTCCGGGGTCGAGCAATGCTTCAATATAGCTTGCTGAATCATACGAGTACAAATATAATGTTTATTAGACTGCTATAAAAGCAGAGACAACACTCGAACCACAGACGTTAATCTGATATGACGCTTGTATTGTAGGAGTACATATGTAGTGATCATTGCTTTCTTGTAAAATTAGATGGCAAACACCACAACCACAATTGATGTTACACCGATATTACGCCTGCGTAGGCTGTTTTTCCAAACCAGTTTATAGACCTGGCGTGGCTCAGTGGTAGAATACCTGATTGCCATGCAGAATGCTTGGGTTCGATTCCTGCTGGGATGTTAATTTTCATTCTTTCCATTCGTCAAGTCACCGCTGCCGATGTTGCTTTTCTTAACGCTCTCGCATTTAAGAAACCAATGTCTGTTCTCGCCATTCCTGGGTAGATATAAATTGTCAATCACCTGTGGCGCATACCCGTACACCGCGGCCCCGTGGCAAACGGGTATGTGCCACACGTTTCTAGAGGAAAGGGTTTGACGACGTACACGACAGGATTTTCACATTATTGATGTCTTGGCCCGACAATCATATTCGTCAAATCCTCTTACCCTCCCATGCTAATCTTGGTCTACTCTAGGTTAAGGAGGCGATCATGAGAGCACCCAGACGTAGGCGGCTAGATAGATAGATAGATAGATAGATACGTAGATAGAAACGCTCAAAGTGCCAAAGGTTCGCTAAGAAATGCTTCGCATTTAAAATTCCAGGATGGAGCGAGGTTCTAACCTGGGCCCTCTGGCGTGGGAGCCCAGCATGCAACCTCTGAGCCATGCCGGCGCTTGAAACTGCTTTGCAAAAAGGTCCTATACAGGCTTCATGTCGGCAAGGAAACACATTAACATATGTAATATAGCGTGGTAGGAGAGTAAAATGAGCACCAAGCGTCGCACAACGCGAATTCTGTAACCAGGCGTCACACAATACGAACTGCGCAACGAGTAAGGTTGTTGAATGCTTCCAACCCACTACAAAGGGCTCCGCCATACTGCTTCAACATCATCAGGCACAGCATCAACAAAGCGCATAATGCCTTACATACGTTGAGCAGGTACCACGGCTCTCCGTAGAATACTGCCTGCTTCCCTACTTCTCAAAAATTACATTGATTTATAGCGTAGCGAGTTCCTCGCAAGTGCACTTGTATTGGTTTCCAAGGAAGCCCATAATCGCATGATCCATTTCCTCGGGGCCTCAGTAAAGTTATTCGGCCCCACCCCCCTTGCGCTCCCACGTCAACGTATGTTATACAGCATGGCGGGAGAGGGAAATAACGACCGGGTGTCACCAAATGCAAATTGCATAACTGGTGGGCCGTTTAAAGCTTCCAACCCATTACAAAAAGTTGGGCCATATTTCTTCGTCGTCATCAGTCGTCGCTTCAACAAAGTGCACATAATGCCTTACAGACGCCTAGCTGGTGCCTCGCTTCTCCGCAGAATGACGAATAATGGCTTAGTAGGTGCTTCCCAACTTCACAAAAATTGTGATTTATGGCGTAGTGGGTACTTGTATTAGTAGCCCCAAGAGAGCTTCCAACCGGCTCTAGAAACGCCGCTCTTTCAGATTTCGCTGTGACTGTGCTGCGGTTTCAGCGCAGGCTTGGCGTTTTAAATGCGAAGCATTTCTTAGCGAACCTCAGGCACTTTGGCCGTTACTATCTACGTATCTATCTATCTATCTATCTAGCCGCCTTCGTCTCGGCGCTCTCCTGGTCGTCTCAATAACTTGTAATATACCAAAATTGGCATAGCGTGAGATCAATGTATGACGAACACGATTCACTGGTCATGACATGAATAACGCAAAATACCTGTCGCGTACGTCATGAAACCCTTTCTCTCAGTGACGTGTGGCACATACCCGTAAGCCAGAGTTAATGTTATGCGGCTATGTGCCACAGGTGATACAGAGTCTCAACCAACACAGTACCCGCGAACACACACATTGACACGCAAGGAAAGTGATCATAATCATCATTGTTGGGGTTTTATGCCCAAAACCACGATATGATTATGAGAGATGCCGTAGCGAACGGATCCGCAACTTTTGACCATCGGGTATTCTTTAACGTGTACCGAGATCGCACAGAACACGGACATCTAGCCTCCATGGAAATGGAGGCTAGGTGTCCGTGTTCGATCCGTTCGATGTTCGATCCCGCAGCCGGGATCGAACCCGTGACCTTTGTGTCAGCAGCCGAGCACCTTACCGCTACACCACCGCGGCGGACGCAAGGAAAGTAAGGAAACTGAAGGCAGAGCACTCATGGAAGACGCTCAACAACGATCCACTCGTCCACATGGCCTGCAACGTGCACCACGGGGATTACACAAAAACCGGCGTCACTGCTTCCTACAATAAATCTGCTGAGAAACCCAGGCCTCTCATCATTACCGGTGTCTTGAACATTGATTTATCAATACCCAACAACGCTTGGTCCTTATACTGCGTGAAAGACGGATTTGATGTGGAGAGAGCATCAAAAGACCTTGCTACCACGTCCACGACAGGAGGCATCATGCCTCATTTCATCGTAAGAGGCAACCAGGATTTCCACCAGCTGCACTATACCTCACACTTCACTACATTTAGACTCCTCATTGTCGCGATCACGAACGGATCCGATCAACAAGTCCGGTTCAGCTGTTGGTGCTGACTGATCACGGTGATGATGACCTTGTTCGAGAACTGTCAAGAGCCCCTTCTACACATACACGCGGGTTCGTGAAACGTGCGTGCGTTCTCCGTCATAACGGACAAGTATAAGCACAACAACTGTAACTGTGACTGCAACATACATGCAGTGCGCCTGCGCGTGCCGCTCGGCTGTGTATATATCTAGGGAAACTTTCCTGAATGAAGCTTAGTTGCGAGTAACGCCTGTCCTGTGCATCTGTGTTCCTTCGTAGTCCTATTCCGATTCGCGCTATCCAGTATTGAAGAAAAATTGGGGGAACCTTAAGCTTCGCCTTTAAGAGTTGAACGCAATAGCGAAATCCGGCCCTTAGTGCGCACTTCAACCACTAAGTGCATACTTATTAATGTGTATTGTTACACACACACGCACACAGACACACACACGCGCGCGCGCGCGAATGGTACAGGTTTTTTATCTAAAGTAAGAGTCGCATGGCCTCCTAGCGCCGCGCGCTCGCCATCTCGGAGGCAATGAAGAGTCTCACAATGCCTCACAGATGGCAGCACATTATCTAGCGTTTGCTGTTTGCTTGTCGATATGTTTTCCGCTAGATGGACATAGTTGTCCATTCTTAGAGCTGTTTGAAAGTTCGTGTGTGTTTTTAGCGGCGATGGCTGCACTATCCCGGCCTTTTTCGACATAGTTTGATGGCCTTTCAAATGCGCCTACAAATCGCCGAATGGGCTCGTTTTCGTCGTGCACCTGTCGAACAAAATGCGTTACGGAGACTACTTCCACTACATGGCATTTATACAGTGCATTTTTTCCGAAACAGCTGCAAGTAACATCGTGGCTTTGTGGTAGAACACCTGCTTGCCACGCGAACGGCCCGGGTTCGATCCTCAATGGGACCGAAATTTTAAATGCGAAGCATTTCTTAGCGAACCTCTGGCACTTTGAGCGTTTCTATCTACGTATCTATCTATCTATCTATCTATCTAGCCGCCTACGTCTGGGTGCTCTCATGATCGCCTCCTTAACTTGGTGTAGACCAAAATTGGCATGGGAGGGTAAGAGGATTTGGCGAATATGACTGTCGGGTCGTGACATGAAGAACGTGAAAATCCTGTCGCGTACGTCGTCAAACCCTTTCCACTAGACACGTGTGGCACATACCCGTTTACCACGGGCTGAGGTGTACGGGTATGCGCCACAGGTGATTGACAGTTTATATCTACACAGGAACGGCGAGAACAGACAATGGTAACTTAAATGCCAGAGCGTTAAGGAAAACCAACATCGGCCGCGTTGACTCGACGAATGGAAAGAATGAAAATTAGGATCCCAGCAGGAATCGAACGCGAGCATTCTTCGTGGCAATCAGGTATTCTACCACTGAGCCACGCCACGTCTATAAACTGGTTTGGAAAAACCGTCTACACAGGCGTAATATCGGTGCAACGTCAATTGTGGTTGTGGTGCTTGCTATCTAATTTTACAAGAACGCAAGAAACACTACATGACACTCCTACGATGTGTACTCCTACGATACAGGCATCATATCAGATTAACGTCTGTGGTTCCAGGGTTGGCTCCACTTTTATAGCAGTCTAATAAACATATTGTTTGTATTCCTGATTCAGCAAGCTATATTGAAGCATTGCTCGACCCCGGAGGAATATATTAACGATAGTTGCATATGATATCCACATCACCGCACCGTTAAGTGCATTTCGTCCGCCAGAACGACGCAGTGTCCTCTTCCTTTCTTACGAGGCTGGGCGATGGCCTCATGCTGACCGAGGATGATGCCAGATTGATTGACAGCCGCTTTGGAGGCTAGGCTATGTAGACCACGTACGCTCAGGTAGTCTACGAATACGACAAGCACCATCCACTGATGTTGGTCTACGTAGCACTATCCCGGCCTACCAGCCTCGACGGCCTATAACTCACCAACGCGAAGGGTGGCTTCAGTTTCCTATATGTCGCCGGCTCTATCGACAGGCAATTTGTCGACGAAAGGACCGAGGCTTTCACGAATTCCAACAGCTCTACTATACCACATACTTCACTACACATGGACCCCTCGTCACCATGATCACGACCGGATCATATAACAAGTCATACCCTTGTTCAAGAACTGTCAAGAACTTCTTCCACACATGCTCACGGCTTTGTGAAACGTGCGTGCGTTCTCGGGACAAGTATAAGCACTACATATCAGCGTACCGCTTCTGGTGTTGGTAATACCCACGTTGCCATTGGCAGCGTTACCCAACCGTAAACAACTGGTTATATAACACATATGCGGCTCTTCAACATATATGAGTGTGTATAAAATTTATGCAAAACTTTAGTGTCATTTTGTAACGTGTCACTTAGTAAAAAAAATTACGCCGCAGTCACCTTGCCGCCGCATGCTTCGCATAACATCGACTCCCACGGTACGTGGGACCTGCCAAACTTTTTATTCTTTATTTTATTTGCTTTCTCGATTTTTCGCTCACGGGTGATTTTTCGCTCACAACCAACGGTGCCGACACCGACGGCGGAATTTCTACGACACGAGCTCTCTAACGCTATCGCGTTAATATAAGCACTACATATCAGCTTACCGCGTCTGGCGTTGGTAACACCCATGTTGCCGTTGCCATCGTTACGCAACTGTAAACAACTGGTTATATAATACATATGCGACTCTTCAATATATGAGTGTGCGTATACCACTTCCATATTTCTCTAGCGTCATTCCGTAACGTTTCGGTCAATGTGAAAAATTACGCCACAGTCACCATCCCCCTTATGCTTCGCATAACATCAATTCCCACGGTACGTGGGATCTTCCGAATTTTTTACATGTATATGTGCTCAACTTTTAATTCGCCGAAACGCTCAAGAAACAGATTTATATAACAGGCAAGAAAAAAAGCAGGAAACTAGAAACACAAACGCCAAAAAGTTGCCGACGTCTCGCATAAGAAATTATTGCGGGCTGCAAGACAAGTTGTCTCTCAACAGCGTGTGGCTTTCCCTGCGATCCTTTCTCGGCCGAAGATGGATGCACTTCTCGGGAGGAACCAGAGCGTATGTCCCATACCTGGGAATATTTGCAGGTGGTATTTGTGCCTCAGTATTCCTCCGACGCTATCAGAGGCGCTATGTTTCCGTGCTGAGAACAAAGAAATTCCGCTGAAAGGCCAAGCGTGCATTATAAATCGAAGGAGCTGATTTTACGCGGTGCAAGTAGTTTTATGGCTTCCTGTTCATTTCTCATTGTGTTCTTATAGACATGCAGCAGCAACCGTGACTCTGCTTTCAGGAAAAGCAGAACGACAATGAGATCTCACAGTTGGGGGGGGGGGGGGGAGATCAACGAATGCTGTGTGCGCAAGCAGGTGGTTCCAGACTTTTGATAATGGCTTGATGAGGAAGGCGAATATACAGTCATCTATATAGCTGTCATGTTAAGTACTCTACCTTAAAATGATCCGATATTTTCGTTCCGAGTACGATAGAATGGAGCATGTTTTCAACCGTTAATATCAAGAATCTGCTATTTCTTTTATTTTTCTTTCCCGGAAATACACTATCGGACGAAGTTTTATTAACGAGAATGTTAGTCAGAGGCGAATTTTATTTAAATAAAACAAATTTTAACTAGCTAATGGGCTTGTATTTTACAAGGTCATAAAGAGAGATATATTTGTATGAGAACTTTGGCATAAACACAGACAACATATAGTTTGAAGTTTATCTATCACCAATTTAAGCATACATATTTTATCCAGGGTTTGAATGAAACGGGGTGACAAATACGACATAAATTGAAATGAATTTTAATTACTACTCCACGAATGGATATAGCGACATCTTTTGTTTTTATGCATTTGATATTAAATCCACTTAAGCAGACGCTATTGTAACTTGCCTTCTTATGCAAATTACGTGATATTAGGTGGAACGGTTCACAGCAATATCCAGATAGATAGATAGATAGATAGATAGATAGATAGATAGATAGATAGATAGATAGATAGATAGATAGATATATAGATAGATAGATAGATAGATAGATAGATAGATAGATAGATAGATAGATAGATAGATAGATAGATAGATAGATACCACGTGATATAGGCGTTAAAACACTATGCACGTCGATACGTTTCTCACAGCCCGAAACTCGGTGTTTTTTCATTTAATGCAATTAGGAAATTCAGCAGCCTCGATAAATTTTGCTGTACAAGTTTGAATGTTCGGGGTCTGGCTAGCGGCTTAGTGCACAGAAGTAGGTAAACCCAATTTTCATTGCTACGACAATGCATTAAATGAAGGCAGTAAATATTTACCTATGCAGGCAGGAAAATGCGGCTTACACCGCCGTAGTTTGCTTGGTGAAACTAAGCACCTTGCATGTATTGCAAAGGCAAAGAGCAGCAACGTCTTACCGTCTGTGAAACAGACAAAGCTATGAAAACAGAACATTCTGTAAAGCACATCAGAAGAGAAAACGAGCTTGTTCATGAATGAGAGGAAATAACAGGCCCTCTGTATAAACACGAAGGGAACAAAAGGATACCGGACATAGTACCGCTAATTGCATTAGCCGTCGGGATAAGTTTCTAAACAACATTGAAAAAAAAGCAACGGTCAGAGATAGAAAATAAGTCAGCTAAAGAGAACAGTGGCGCATGTTTCGCTTCCAACAAGACGTGAAGCATGCGTAGCCTGCACCAGATGGCGTCCACGTAGATCACCCTTCCTCACAGCTTTCATTTTGTGTACGGCAGGAATGTTCGTGTTAGAAAAAAAGGAAAAAAAAGGGGGGGGGGAGGCCTTAAGCATTCGTCGTCTTCCCGGCTGTGCTGTCATAAGCTGGCTGTGCTGTCATTACACAAAAAAATGCAGGACGCAAAATGTCATGGGGCTCAGATTCTTTGCACGACTTAAAACAAGAAAAAAAGCATCAAACAAATTGCGAAAAACCCGTGCGCCGGCAAGTGTACAGAATAGACCGATCTCTCCGCGAGTTGCACTACGCCACCGCTGCCGCAGTGCATGCCGGTACTTGGAGTACTCGGTACGTTCAGCTTCATATAACTGGTACATCGGCGAGCTGCATTAACGAGATTTAGCGGCCGTATTTGGATGAATCGCGATGGTTGGGTTCACGTTCTGCGTGCTGGGATGCTACAACAACAACCTGAAGCAAAAGGACTCGGATTTTACGAGCTTTCAAAGGATGTCAAGCTCCGACCGGAATGGGTGCGACAGTCAACGAAGTCGGACGGAGCGGCAACTACTGCGCAGTTTCAATGTATTGTTCAACATGTTTGTGAATTCCGTGTGTATAATGCATCGCAATTTAGCAGCGCTCTCTTGCTCCATAACAAGCTTTTTGCGCGACTGATAGGCCGATCTGCGACAGCAAAACTTCACAAAACGTGTGCTCGATTACCTCGCTGGGGCGACAGATTGGATACAACGTTTTTTTCCGGGCAAAACAGAGATTGCTTAAATATATAGCGATACCTAAACCGACCTCTCATCAAAGGCGATGACAATTCTCAAGTGTCTATCATGAAAGAGACCTGTGTTACAAGCCAAACTTATAACTGCATGCTGTGTACAGCTCGCGCCATGGAGTGCACGGCGAAAACTCGACCGTGCCGGCATCGCAGCCAAGTTCGCCGCCGGGATTTTCCTAATCCATCCAAAATGTGATACTATCGCGAACGCAGCGTAAAGCAGCAACAGCGGTAGCAAAGCTTAGCTTCTCATTGAGCGTAGACGGCTCTTATTAACGTACTGTACCCTGCAGCTTCGAAGCGGTATGGGCTTATAGCGACAATATCGGCGCCGACTGAGGCAGCCGCCGCCGGCCTGAGCGGGCTACTGCTCATCCACCGCATTTTATGTGTCACCAAAACCTCTTACTGACTCATCCATCCTTTGTGCAGCAGGAAATATTTTGCCGTTCACAAGATTTTCGTGACGCTAAACTTTTGCAAACAGCATGCGACCAGTCGTCGCCCCGCGGACGCGCTTCTAATCTGCTTCACGACGACCGTCTGATATTCATTCATGTTTAACGCATCACTGTGATCGAAGTGTTGCGTTGACAAAACAGTGTACATTGAAAGTACTGCTTGAACTAAAAAGAAGCGCAAAAAGCTTTCTTTTTTTCCGTCCAATAGGTTTGTTTTTCCCCGTCTTCGTAGTCGCGGAGAGCTCTACGCAGTTTGGTCAAGTTATTTTCCGCACACTATAACGTGTATCGCTCGCGTACTGGCGTTCACCAAAGAACTGTTTTTGCTCTCAGACGACAGGAACGTGATTTCTCGTTTTTTTTTGTACTAATACCTATTCAGCGAAACAATGCGAGCGCATCAACACGACGATACGACTTGGCCACATGTAAGCGTTGTCTACCGTTCTTTTTTTCTTTTTCTGACGCTAGGATATGCAGTGTAACCTGCAGTAAAATAACATACATTAGAGATCCGGACACAGATTAACGCAGCGGTGAATTGTCTTCTGTGCCGAGGATTCATGCCAAACAGCAATATACCTGCAGTACGCAGCAAGCAGCCGCACCACCAGTGCTCAGAATACTCCAACTAAGATGGCGGCAGTGCCGCTGTCGGAAACTCGCGCATGCGCAGATCATCTGGCTATGAACGCATGAACGCATGACCGTCGTTGTTGCCTGTAGCAATTGAAGTGTTGTGCTTAGTGCTAACTAAGCCCATGGATGAAGGTCCAATTACCTGCATGGAGGAAGCAAAAAGTTGGGAGCGAGCGTTGCGCAACGTGATGAAAAGATGGAAAGGCGAGTAACAGCTTCGCTTGCCCAGATTTTCCCGATGGGGGAAGGGATACCGAGTTTGATTTTTCTCTATTTTTTTTTCTGTATGTTTTTCTGCATTTCTGTTTCTTTCTTCTCTGAACATTTTCTGAGCCTTCAAGCGGTCGTCTGACAAACGCTTTCCGATTGCCTGGCCGCATTTCAACTCAACATCAACATCGACTGCCCTTGTTTTCATTTAGTCGCTTACACGCATCCAGCGTGTGAGCGACTAAATGGCTGCGACTCTTTTCTCCTCTCCTCTGCTGAGTTTTGATTGATATGTCAGCCTGTGAAATTTCGCTGCGTTTATTCGATTCTCTGGACGCTCTTATTCCGCAATGTATTCTAATGCACCGAACAAGCCCCGAATCACGTACAAAATGGCCCCATATGAATCCAACAAACATACCACGGCAGGAAATCAAAATGCAGCTGCACTGAACCGTACACGCAGAAGGGGCCGTGCTGCCACGTCGGACGGGCGATGTGGAAGAGGCAAAAACGGAAGCGGAGAATGAACGACAAGACCAAAAGAAAGACGCGAAGGCAGCTTCACTTGCAGTCGAGTTGAAGTATACAAGAAATGCAAAAGGCGAAGCGTAGTGACAGATTGCAACTTTGAAATCTCGTGGGAGACGAGATGAATGCTTGCTCCGAGCAGTGTTGTAGAGGCCCGCGACGCAAGGTGGCGTTGTCGTCTTGTCACACGGCGCAGAAAGAGCAGAAAAGAGCGTCTTTGCGGCGGTGTGTCGGGAAACGTCGAAATGAACAGGGATGACTTGATGCGTTGGAGACGCCGTGAAAGCGAGACGCACGAACGCGACAACCAAACATGCTCGGAGAAAAACAAGTCGACGCGCCGGTTTTCGGGTGCCACATCCGACACCCCTGAGAACAAGAACGACGTTGACAGGGATTCCTGCGTGCGCGCAACAAGCTTACACTATGGCTAGCGCAGATATATAGGGGTTTCAAGAATATTTTTTTGTCGTGGTTCGTACGCTTCACGTTTAATAGCCGTGTTTTTTTTCAGTTGTTTTGTTTCCTTCTTGTTGCACATTCGAAGTTCTGACAAGGAAAGAGCAATGTATACGTTAGAACACATTCAGCGGAAGGGTCAGGTAACGAGCATGGAAGCATGTTCGCCCGGTGACTGGTTCTCACTCGAAAATTTCTCGATAAAATGCAGAAATGCGTTTTACGCTAAAGTTACTCGGAGGGTGTTCATATATACGCGGGAGTAGCATTCTGGTTGGATATAAAAGTCATAGCAAGGGCCGCTGCACTGCAGAAGCTGTGCGCTGCTTCTGTTGTGCTGTTTGATAATTTCACGCAGATTGAAATGTATGTCACCTTCTAGATGATTATACAATTACGCATTCAAGAACTCTTATCTGCCTATTTTCCCAATATGTGCGCGGATTGCGCGAAATACGAGCAAGGAACTCAAAAAGAAACGAAGCCGAAAACATGAAATGTTGTAACTTATAGCCAGGAAGCGTTAATTTTAAACAGCGAAGTTAAGCTTTATTATCAGACGTCATGAGTACTTTAATGCTCAGCAGCCCTACATTGCGCGAAAGAAAGTCTAGTTTATGGCTTTAGATAATACGTGTGGAAGTGTTTGTGTATGTCCGCGGCGTTTATTGAACACGTAAACACGTAATGCACTCTACTGTAAGCTTGACATGCATTTTAAGCAAATTCTATGAAAGTTTCAAAATATTTACATTCAGAAATTGGGTAGCACTAAGACATACCTATTGCGAAAGCAATTTTCATGACCTTGCTTGCATGAAAAAAAAAAAAACAGGTAAGGACTAAAAGACGCAACATCCATGTAGAGTGAGGATTGAAGACGCTTTGGCAGAGTTTTATGTCAGGTGAGTTGGTGCGTAGCTAACGAAATATTTGGGCGCAGACTGAGAATTAAGGGGAAAAAAACATGACTGATCCCTTCGTCATAGAAATCGAAATAACACGCATGCGAAATGCGTCTTCACAGAAATAGTGCTTATTGTGTAGTCATATATGAGAGCTTCTACAATTTCTATTGGTGTTCGGCAGCTATAGCCCCGTTTGTCGTGGATGCACCTGCGTTGACGCCTAGTGAAAGGTCTCCATCGTTACGACTAACACCCATGATCATAGTTTAATCATGGGGGTAGCTCAAGTTTTTAACATATATCTCAACACAGCGTAACGTGAATCCCGCGCAAAGAAGACATCAACA